>NC_071353.1:86554231-86870367 GCF_943734655.1 Sabethes cyaneus | reverse complement strand
TTAGATTGATGTTTGTAAAATACTTGGATAAATAACATAGACGCATTTGCATTTCAAATACTATCATTATATTGCTTGCAATTTTTGTTGTAGCAAAAATAAATATACAAAACTGATCAAAAATAAGTACAATAAGTATTTTGGAACTACATTTAAGTCAAAACAAAAAAAACGTAACGTTAGTTTATTTAGAGAATGGCAATAAAAAGTGTCTAGTAACAGTGCTCTTAAGTTAAAAGTATTAAATCATCCAAATGGAAATAATTGTAACGAAATCATAGACATACAACTTTGACGTGTGTTTTGGTTAAAAGAGACTTATTTTCGTCCATTTTGATGATGCTGGACTTCAATGTCATGAAAAATCCATTTATGGCCGCCCGTCCTAACAAATGGAACCACTGTGCAGCGTTGCGAAAACGCAACGCACTTTCATTCGTTTCTGGAGATGGCCCGGTTGAAGATATCAACTTGGACCCTGAGAAACAAAGAAAGATTGGAAAAAAATCTAATCGACCTGTTTTCGCTCAAAGGTCAGATGTTACATGTAAGTAACATAATTACAGCTGTGACAAAACAACAGGTTTTGCTATTTTTCAGACAGCTAAGGAAAAATGCTCATAAAACTCGATTTTACCTCTATTAACGCCTGACCTATCAATCAGTGTTAGTAAGAATCGGTTGCTTGTCAAAAAAAAACTTTGTTTCATAATTTTGATTATTTTTGTAATTTTCAGATAGATTTGAAGCTTTGCGTTGCGAAAACGCAACGCTAGGAAGTAACGATATTCAAAATTTGCAACGGGAATGTTTGTTTTCGTTCGTTCGCTGCGGCGTTTCATTTGATGTCGTTGCTATTTAGTAAACAAATGAATGTAAATCTTATCTTTCGCTTATTTAAAATATCCCGAAAACATTATAAAAGTTTACATAACATAGAATTCGCAGCTTCAAACACTGATGGCAGATGGAGAAGCCGTCGTGATAAGAGCGTAATAAAAGTACAAGGGTCCATGCCTAGTGGCACGGGCGCAGGCTTGAAGTAGGACTACGAATGTAGCGCAATTCGTCTCCGAATGCTAAAGCCGGTGATTTTCGTATGAATTTCATATATAGATGCTCAAGTTGCGCATTAAAGAATTGTGTTCTTACATGTGAGAAATTCACAATTTCAACTCTTCAGTTAATTTATATGGTGGACGTGAAAAGGTCCGTTTGTTAATCTCTAATTCTCAAATTTCTGACTCGTAGTGTCCATTGTCAACTTTCGTCCTTCAGATGGGCTATTGGGGTGAGGATTAATGGTGGGAATACTGTTTACCGGACAAACGCTACTGGTAGGATCTGTAATCAAAATAGACTGTTATGTTTATGATCGTTAGGATAAATTTTACAACAATCAACCTGCTAGTTGTCAAAGGAAGATTAGAACCGTTGCGGTTGTTTAGTAAGTGGTAAGATTTTAGATATCACTGGTACCTGTAATTTAATTGTCTGCTGATGACATGAAATTTTCAATGAAAATACTCATAATGGTATTACTTACCTAAAGCAGTAAATATTGGCCGATGATAAGAGAAGTAGCTGATGAAACGTTTGCATCTAACATTCGGAATATGTTTTGCAAAAACCATATCAATGCAAGATCCCCCTAGTGTGGTTGGTTGTCGATTTGATACTAGACTCAAGTCAAGAAATCTGGCCATGAACTCTACGAACTCCTGACCTTCTGGTTTTGCGAGGTCAATATTAAAATCGCCGGTCACAATAATTGGAACAAGTTCATAAAAGTATCTGTACGTGAACAAGTTTCTCGTTATAAACAGCTCTGCTTGTTTTAAGGTCGTATTTGGTGGAAGATATATTGAAAATAGGATGGTTTTACAGTTGCCAATTAAAACTTCCGCAGCACAAATGTCACCATAGCCGTCTGATACTTCCAGCAGCGGATCGTGCTCTTCACTGAACTTGTTTATTACGTGTGGAACGGATGATGCAGACACATTTATCTTTTCGTAGATTGCTACGCCACCTGCTCGCTCATTGTTACGTTTCGAGTTGACGATGCATTGGAAACCTAAAGGTATTAATTTTATTAATAAGTGCGCCGAAGAGACTGATACGATTTAAGCTAAAATAGCACTTTTATGAGCGATTGCGCACTTATTGATTGGACAATTTTCCTTGCAATTGACAATAATAGATCGATGTTTCGAATCCAACACGGTCGGCGTAATTTCCACACCACACCAAACAATAATCGGCTGCTGCCGAGTTTTACCACCTTTGTCGCGTCCGGACAGGGAGATAAAATCGTAACTCTCGTTCACTAAATCGTAACCCAAACAACGCGAAAATGATGCCGTTCGCAAAATCAATTCAACTGCTTCATATACTTATTCAGTAGTTCTTAAAAGAACTGATTGTTTTCTACCAGCTGTTAATAATACGAATCGAAGAAATTTACTGCTTGGCAGCAACTTTTTTCGGACCGCGTTCTCCGTTAGAACTTCTTTTGGCTTTGGAGTTTTCGATGCCTTTGCTATGGTCTTCATTGACTTAGTAATCTTGCTTCTCGCTAGCAAGTTTGGTAGGCGAACGAACCGGAAGCGCCAGTTCTTTGCTTGGACCAGAAAATTTTCATCTCTTCATAAACAAATTCGTTCGTCTTAAAAAGGACGGGTTGTGGTAAATTATGTGGTTGAAAATCCGGCCAGCAGAATGGCTTGAATGTTTGAAACAACACCTCCCAGGTGACAATGGTTACCGGACAGAGCATTTTCCATTGATTCAAGCTCTTCCACTCCCGCAACTATTTGGTTCTAATATAGCTGATAATAGATCGATGCTTCGGCAACCAACGCGTTCGGCGCACTCTACTCCAAACAATGATCCGCTGCTGCTGCTGCTGCCGCTGCGCTGCGTTTTACTAGTTTGCCCTTGCCGAGTCCAGTGAGGGAGATACAATCGCAAGATACAAGATACAATGCTGTCTGTTCGGCACCGTACCGATGCCAATGCGAAAATGATGCCGTTCGCCGGCTTACTTCTGATTATATACCAGAGCAAACGGCAGCAAGTTGTAACAAAGGCGGATCAACGTAGGGTAGAGAATCATAGACACGAAAGAAAGGCGGTACAACGTAACCGTACATTGTTTGAACAAAACCGGTGTCCGGTGGTTCCTTAATGAAGAGCTACCAGTTTCTGCAGAGCAACCTAATATGAAGCATCGTCTTCATGCCACCGAAAACCAGTGGAAAGGCCGCAAAGCGCGATAGGAAAAAGAAAAAAAAGCTACGCCACTAGGAGAGAAACGCTATTTTCTTTCATTTAATGCCGACAGGGATGGCACGGCAACGGGCATGGCAGACGTGCACTCACAGTTGTGTGTGGTTGTGCCGGGTGAGTTTGCCAAGCGCGCCGTCTCGGAAGGTACCAAAGTATACCGGCCTATAGTAAATGTGTCTTGTCAGGCTTCTGTAACTATACAATTAGCCCTTTTTAGGGCCTAATATATAAATGAAGACGCAATTCGATTTTCTCACTAAACGCTTTGCCTCGAATTACGAAGTGGCGCAGTTTTCTTTTCAAAGAATTTTGCCAGGTAATGTGGCTTTTCCGTTTCATGCTTTCCAGAAAGAATCACGAAATGGCATAATTTTGCATATGTAGGTAGGTATATGATCAGTTGTATTCAGTAAGTATGTTATAGTACAGGACAATTATTCAATAACTTTTTCTGCTCATTAATGAGCGCTTTTATTGAAACTGTTGGAAATTGGTGTGGAACTTTTATATTTAATAATTTGGCTAAACTATAATGGTCTTTTCGACTCCATAATGGATCTGTTGTGGGAAAGTTGCTGGAAAGAAGGCAACTTATTAAAACAAAATGAAACCGTGAATGCTTGCATCTGTTTGTTCATTTGTTACAATAACCTGATGCTTTTAACATGAGTTCGCAATATTTGTCGTAATGCCGTTTAAACATATAATTACTGTACGTGTTAAAGCTTGGATAAATAAACTGCCAACTTGTCATGTGCATTTTTAAATGAGGAATATCATTCATGAGAAAAATCAATTCAACTGCTTCATATACTTTTTCAGTAGTTCTTAAAAGAACTGATTGTTTTCTACCAGATATTAATAACACAAATCGAAAAAATTTACTGCTTGGCAGCAACTTTTTTCGGACCGCATTCTCCATGGAACGACTTTTTTTGGCTTTGGATCGTTATTCTCGGTACCGATGCCCATGCGAAAATGATGTGGTTCCTCGGATTACCGTTGGTTATATATCAGAGCAAACGGCATCAATTTGTAACAAAGGCTGATCTACGTAGAAAAAGGAATGGCAGAGAAGAAAATAAGGCGTGACTATATGAAACCGTACGTTGATTGAAGCTTCCAGTTTCTGTAGATCAAGCATCGTCTTCATGTCATGGCACCGACAACCAGTGGAAAGGCCGCAAAAAGCGATAGGAAGAAGAAGATGCCACGCCGCTAGGAGAGCTACGCTATTTTCTTTCGTTTGTTGACTACGGCTCAGTCAAGCATAATATCAAGTTATAGTGAGTGTGGCTGGCTGCCGGGTGAGTTTGCCATGCGCGCGCCGTCTCGGAACGTACCGAAACAGTCACCAAAGTACAAATACTCATAGTAAATGTATCTGGTCAGGTTTCTGTAATAATCCAACAATTAGCCCTTTTTAGGGCCAAATATATACATGAAGATGCAATTCGATTTTCTCACTAAACGCTTCGCCTCGAATTACGAAATGGCGCAGTTTGCTTTTCAGAAGATTTTGCCATGTAATACAGTTTAAACATGACTGGCGGCTCGTACGCGCATAGTTGATAAACTTCCAATTTGTCATGTTCATTTTAAATTGAGGAAAAATGTGAGAAAAATCAATTTAACTGCTTCGTCTACTTACTCAGCAGTTCTTAAAAGAACTGATTGTTTTCTACCAGATATTAGTAATGCAAATCAAGGAAATTTACATCTGGGCAGCAGCTTTTTTCGGGCCATCTTCTCCGCTGGAACGACTTCTTTTGGCGGCTTTCGGTGCCTTTGCTGTGGATTCCATTGGCTTAGTAGATTTTTGTTCGGGGGCAGCCGCATATTTACTCCAGTAGTACAGCTTTAATCGGAGCCGCCTTTACAGCAGTTAGCAAATTTAATTTGTTATCGTCCGTTTTATCAACCTTGAACGAATCGGAAGCGCCTGCTCTCTTTGTTTGGACCAGCTTTTCGACCTTCTCGACAGCTACCTAATTTCAAAACCTTTTTCACGAATGTGATCAAGCTTGAAACGTCACAATTGTGGCTGGCGGCGATTTACTTGAAGACGGCTTGCACCGAAGATCCGTTGATTATTCAGGGCATTGATAGCAGCGAAAACCATATCGTTCGCTGGCGGACGAGTCGATGGCTTCTTCGGTTTGTTGGCGTCTCGCTCAGTGAATTTGGATGTCTTCGATGCCTTATTCCGGAGAAGCAGCAAGCAGCAACAGCTAAAGCCTAACAATTTTCGAACGGATTCTATTACAAGGCGTAAACTAAATACAATCAAAGGAAGCTTAAACCATAGCTCATCTCGTATATATTTCTGTCATCTGTGCTTGGGAAGCATTGACGTGGGGAGGCAAAAAAATGAAAATATTGAATTAATGAATGTTCGTCTAATATTTTCTTAATTATTACATGTCTGTTAGGGAAACATGTAATAAACTATGTAGAAATGGATTTTTTGAAAAATTTCCAATCGATTGATACCAATATCTCTAGAATCTATTGAGGGATGAATGAGTTATAAGCGTGTAAACCATAACCACTTTTCGTTACATGTTCCCTTTTCGTTTTTCTGAAGTGCACCCCAATATAGAAATCAAAGAAGTAGTCCTACTTCAAAATTGTTAAAGTACCTTTGCCTCCGGAATATCTAGAGGAATTGAGTAATGGCAACGACAGTTTCATGGACCCAAATTTAATGTTACAAGCTTTCCGGAACGTGTTGGTAGGCATTTAATCATGTGCGATGACATGCATTTAGCATTCAAACTGCATACTATGCGTCTAGTACAAAGATGGTCTCCAACCCAAATGTTTCGATATCTATCATAAAACATAACATGTAATACTCTAAGTCGTTCATTTAATCTTTATTAATACTCAGAATCACAAAAAAAAATCCCAAATTTTATTTAACGGTAAAAAAGTATGAAGCATTTATATGCATAATAATGAAGGTATGCAAAAACGGTATACCCTTAATGCCCAGCGTTGCGGGACACAGGGTCAAAATTAAAAATACATGTCAGCGGTTTTTTCTTAGTTGACCTAAAAGAGAATTTTTCTGAAAGTTTCAACTTTCTATCCCTGATGGGAAAAGTGTGGGGCTTAATGGGTTAATGACCTTAAGGGAAGCTTACCAACGTTTCAAGGAAATCCACGGCAATATCAAGATTGGATTTCCATTGTTCGCAAGCCTCCGCCTTAAACAATGTAGGCTACTGACCAGTTCAGGAACACACAGCATTTGTGTGTGCATGACACATGAAAATGTAAATTTAATTTGACATTATTTGAATAAAATTGACATCGATAAGGATTTGAAAAAATTCACTGACCATCTTATTTGTAAAAATAAGACAACATATTGCTTATTACGGTCCTGTAAAGTTTGTCCAGACCTCACGTCAGTACGAAACAGTTTATCAATCTAATTAGAAAAAAGGCACTGCCCAACTTTCATTTGAACAATGGGTTACCACTGACAGATGTGACCTAGAAACTATTGTCAAGTCAACAGATGAGTTTGTTGCATTTTTCTGCTTGAAATTAGAAAGTTTAATACCACATGGCTTCATAAAAACACAGCAAACTGACTTTTTGAAATCTACAAAACAAAATTTACAAGAAGATGAGTTTTCAGAAAACTTTATTGGCAAATGAAAAATCACGGTCGGCGCACAAAACTACCCACCGCCTTTTTCGGGAAACTGCAGTATTACAAAAACGGCTTATGAAATTGATACGATATCTTCAGTAATGTTGTACACACGCAGAAAAATAAATTGTAAATGCAAAAAAATTCTACAAAACAATTTGTTGACTGAAGGCTAACCCAGATATTTTTCTGATTCTAACTGTTTGACCTGTTAGTTCAATAATAAGGTTTGTTATTTCGAATGGACAATTATTAATGGGCAGGAAGTTATAGTCAGTAGCTGTGTTTCCTGTGTCAGTTTCCTATGTTATTACTATTATTACTAATATTGCTATCGTTGTTGTTACTGTCACCTCTATTGTATTGTTTTGGATGTAATTAGTTATAATTATTATTGTTATTTTCTCATTTCCCTCCTTTATTAGAATGATTTGCATGTCTTGTGACTAACCGCGTTAACGGTATTCAACTAACAATATAAAATTCTCATGAATGACGCTGTTTGTCTCCCAAAGACCCTCCTAATGCTGATGAGCTACTGTCGGAGAGTCCATCAAGTCGGACGGTGGCAACTCACCGGCGGCCTGCTCCTCTCCATTCTTGCTGCTGTCGTCGCGGTCGGACTCAGTGGATTTCTCGAAAAGCTTTATAGCCTCGATTCTGTCCATTGCCCAATCCTGGCAGACTTCAACTGGAATTCCACTTGCCCTTCAAGTAAAAACAGGTATTCGATTCTCTGGCTGATTCAAGCGATAGCGAAGGGCTGTCCTCAATATACCATCATTCCCACTTCCTAAAATATG
Source organism: Sabethes cyaneus (assembly GCF_943734655.1). Taxonomy (NCBI): domain Eukaryota; kingdom Metazoa; phylum Arthropoda; class Insecta; order Diptera; family Culicidae; genus Sabethes; species Sabethes cyaneus. The sequence goes on along the minus strand of NC_071353.1, from coordinate 86,862,606 downwards.
GTTATAATACATAATATATGGCCATGGTATGAGGATTTTTTCGATTCAATACCATCCTCACAGAATTATCAGCTTCGTAAACATCTTATTAAGTCTTGCTTCAGTGACAGCTTGCACTAAAGACTTAACACGACATATATACATATCTCCAAGTGAAGTTCTAAATGGTCCACCTCATCCTTTCTTAGTTACAGAATTGCTTCAATTTGACCACGGTCTGAAGAGCATACCGACTAATCGGTTGACTACCGCTACAAATAGGCAATTACTGCCACCGGAAATAATACAAGCGAGTACCAGTCCCCATTATATCGCATCTGCTCAATTTTTTTTAAGTAGTTTTTCGATAGTTCTGAGCGATAATATTGCTCTTGAATAATATTCCGCACAAAATATTCGAAAATAAACGCCAACAGCTACAATACTGCAAAGATGGTAGATAAAGAAGCGGCTGTGGCTTTTAATGAGCATAGGTGGTTGAACAGCGCTGGGTCAACCGTGATGACATGGGTAGTTGGAGAGATGAGTAGCGTCCATCCTAGCGAGTAGTTAGTCGGTAGTAGCATAGGTGATAGACAGACATAGAATTCTCGTGATATTACTAACCCGAAAATTGCAATCAACATGTTGACTAAAATTTTCCCTCTTTTCTTTTTCTTCTCTTTTTCGTTTTCTGACTTCGGTCGTTGCTCCTCACTGCGAGCCTAACGTTGTCGTGGGGGGCAACGAGGGATCAGCTACAGGTTGAAGACGTTGGAGCGGACGACGTGAAATCAGCGTAGGCCCTAAGTTATTACGAATATACAGGTACGACAAGACTGACACAGGCAGATAAGCGGATAAACAAAAGGAAGGAGAAGATCAAGATAAGTACATTCATTGTTATTGCTTATACAATTGTAGCGGATCTGCATAGAGTCAAGTTCTGTCATCTCTTTTTCCTACTCATTAATTCATCATTATCAACGCATTATGGCGCTAGCGTTGTCCGCAAGGACTCTTTTATCATTATCACAACCACCTTCTCTCAGCCTTGGGCAGACTTGGCTCTAACTGCCCCACCTTGTGCTGCAAACAGAAACAGAAGCAGAATCAAAAATAAGTATTTTTGGGTTTATAAATGATCTAGCAGAAGCAAAAAGAGTATGAATTAAGTTTAAACAATATTTTTTTATTCAAAAATGTGAACTTGAACTGTGAATGTTGAACTCAACAACAGGTAATTGTTGTTTCAAACTATCATCATTTTTCTGCGTGCAGTATTATAATTCTCATCTTTAGAAAAAGTTATACACGGTAAAAAATTATTTTTTGGTGAAAATAAAAAAAACATGAAACTTTCAAAATATTATAATGATTCATCAACGATTGCAACCATTTTATGTTTAAAAAGTCCGTCAAGAGCTATCCGTCCGGTGCAAATAAGTCATTGACATCCTGGGGTAAGACGTAGTCCTACGGCAAAAAAATATTGTTCGAAACCACAACTTTTTTTCATGAACATACTGAGGGCATCATTTTTTCGTCATTTAAAGCATGTATGCTGAAACTGATTGATATTCAAGCATGTTTTTGGAAGTGAAATATCTTGTGTTGCCGAAAACGAATACTTTTGTTGCCAAAATCGAGCCATGCCAAAACCGAATCATGCCAAAGTCGAACCATGCCAAATTCGAAATCCAACTGTATATATTGTTACCTTTAACATGCCAAAAATATTTTTTTTTAAATGAACTTTTTTAGATATTTAACTTTTTAGTTTTATTTTTTGTATTTTGTCAACAACAAAAAAATTTTCTCAGTGCACATATTTTTTTAGGAGGGCAATTTTATTATCTACAACTTTGCTGACGACACCATTTCGATTAAACCATTTTTCCAATATAAAATATTTAATTCATTAGTACCATTTTTGGTTAGGCTCTTTTGATAAAGCAATCGAGATTTTAAAAAAACCATTGATACGGTAAAATGACACCTTTTTTTAATCAGAACATATATACAAAGTTTCAGCTAAATCAAAAATGACAAATTAAAATCGATTTGCGAAACTCCGTGGAATCCCTCCACTACAAAGAGACTTACGTAGTCCTGCGTCACATATACAGTCGTGTCTTGTACACAACCCCTCTGATTTTTGCCTTTCAATGGATCATTGGAAAAGCTAAAAAATTTCACAGATGTTCTGCCAAACACACTGGACGAACGTCTATGACCGACTGTCAATCAAGGGAATGGTGTGTTGCTATCTCTTTCTCATGTAGGAGTGAAGAGAGCAACTTTCAAATGGTCCTCGGTAAAGGGGAATTCTCAGCAAATTTTTTGGTTCCTGTCAAAATTATCATTTTGATACCTATGCGTGGTACATCGAAAATGTATGAATTTGACAGCCACTTCACCCCGTAGCTGTCAACCTGCCTTGCAATCTGATTGGTCCACCTAAAAAATCAGAGGGGTTGCGTACAAGACACGACCGCATATATAGGTGACGCAGGACTACGTAAGTCTCTTTGTAGTGATAGTGGAATGTATTCATGCTTGTAATCATTCGATTCTTCATGTATACATGCCATATGCAACATATATACATGCTACATGCGTTACATGTAACATTCATCAAAGTAGTAACATTGCATACGTTCAATTCTCAAAAGAATGTGCATTTGAAAACAATTTAACAAAATCAAGAACACAAACTATTACTTTCCTGCTACCTTACTGAAATTAAAGATTGTTTTTACTATCCATGGTTTCCCACGTTGAAGGGATTTTAGCAAATCAATGCTATTTTAACAACAGCACTTCTTTTCACTACACTTCTAATGAAACGGCAAGCATGCGTATTCAAGGAGATCCGTATTATAACCGAACACTACAGCTGTAGCACATTTTTCCAACACAGACATCAAATTCGCCGAGTTTTAATCGTCACGCAGTAAAGAATTTGCGATTTATTGGGACAACAAACTTGCGTCATTTTTTCTGGCACACTTCACTAACACAGACATCAGATTGGACTAGGTTTAATTGCGTTCGTAAGAAATCTGTTGGCACGAGGGGGCTTTGTCACTCTCTCTGGCGTACTTCCCAAGCAAGGACATCAAAATGGTCTAGGTTGAGCCGCAATGTTAAGAAATCTTGTTGAAATGAGGAAACTTTGTCACTTGTTTTGGCTTACTTCCCAAGCACAGATATCAAATTGGTATAGGTTTAGATCATCGTAAAGAATCTTCCAACCAATCACGAAGCGAGAATTCTGGTAAAACTTAGGTTCATTATTTTCAATTTTTCAATTGTTCAACATCAAGAATCCATACTTTTCTTCATTTCATTCTTAGAACATTTTCCTATCGATTGGTGTAAGAATATTGAAAATCGATCGGAAAACCGCTGAGCTATTAGCGCTCAAAACCTTTCATTTTTCGTGACGCTCGCATTTTTCGATTTTTTGGAATGACACCCTATCTCAAAACTTGCCGTAAGACGTAGTCCTACGTCAAAAGACCGGTTCAGATTAACCGTTATCAACCGTCAACAACAACGGAACGGCAAGAAATTATGACGTGTAATCTATATCAGCCTTAAAGTTTACTCTAAATATGCCACGTGGGGCTTTAGTGTCCATCTAGCGGTAAGCATGAGCAAAAGCCCAAAATTTAGCTGAAGAAAATAAAGATTTTCATGTACGGTGTGACACATATGCGACAGTGTGACACAATCATTACTCTATTGAATCGCCTTTTGTTTGGATAACACGCTTCAAACGCTTTTTGAAGTCGTTACATGCGGCACGCTCTACTTCCATCGGAATAGCTGGGGGGAATCGCTGGCCATCAGCCAAAAAATGAAAGTTCATTTCGACTCTCCATTATATTTTTCCTGTGATTCTATACTATTGAAGTGTTCAAATCCAAAATTTTAGATCAATATGACATAATTTGAATTTTCTATGAATCTTGAAAGTATACTATCTCAGCATGTTTTAGCGTTTTTTTGAAAAATAACCCAATATTTCAAAACATGCTAGAGGTCTAATGGTAGCTCGGATTTCAACGGTGTCTAAGGAAAAGTTCTTCTATAAATAGTACTGAATAAATTCCATTAATTGAGTATGCAGTAATTTTATCGTAGTATGCTATAATTTTAATTTTCATTAAAAAATGCCATATTTTCGCGTAAAACACGCTTAAAAGTTTTGAAGCCAAGGTTCGCCACTATTGACACTACCGGGAAAAGTTAGCGTAAAATATGAGCTTTCAAATGGATATAGTCTGATTTAGCGCAGAGTACAGATGTTACGCTTGTAAGGCTACTAAATCAGAATTCAATAATATAGACAAAATGCAAACACTCAAAGTAAACGTACGATATCTCAATTAAGGGATATCTCCTTTACATGGTTGGATAAGCTGCTTCGAATGCATGGTCCATATTGCATATTGACTAGATTTTCGAGGTTGGAGAAAATCTGGAGGATACGGCAATAGTAATGACGGAAATACAGCTCAAACATCTTATGCCATTCCTGGTATTAGTTCTGAAATCACGGGTATAGATATGAAATTAATTAAAAGTTGAGAAATTTTCTCATAGCAAGTACTTGAACACATTATTCCAGAAAAATTTGAAACTTGTTGTTTGTATACCAAAAACCTTTATGTCAGGGTATACTCCTCATACAATATGTCCACTGCAATGCAAAGAATTTGAATACGCGGTCATAAATGAATTTAGACAACTATATTGCTGATAGGACGAATGACAAGAAGCAGAAAAATAAGTTTTTCTTGTTTAATTATAGTCACTTTAACAATTCGGGTCATGTGGGGTTGTGGGGTTGTGTATTAAGTCCAGGGCCGCGATGTAAGAGGCGTGAATGCTAGCCACTACACCTGTATTGACCCTAACGAAAATAAGGTTATTGCCTTATGCTAAAAATAGTGATAAAATCACAAGACAATATTTTACATGCAAAAATGAGTGTGAAAATACAAATCGTGATAGAATTATTCATCTTCTTATTTCTCTGGATAAAGTTTATAGCTTCTTCGCAACGGAAAAAATGTAATTAGAAAAATCTTCCTGAGAACGCTATACTACTATTGAAGACGAAATGTGAAACGAGTGATTCTGCAGAAGGAGAAGAAGACCAAGAAGAAGAAGAAAAAGAAGATGGAGATAAAGAAGATTAAGAAAACTAATAAGGGGAAAAGTTTTGATTTTTGATTAACATTAACTTATATGTGATTTGGTGTTGTCTATTAAAGCTCATACTTGCTTTGTATTGTTTTATAAAATGTTTTATCCTATAAAAATCCATCTGCAATAGTTTTCCAAATGACCCTCATTTTTTATACGTCATTATACTTAAAAAATACTTGAAAAATAGTTGAAAATTTTCCCTAACACAAAAACTATACATTCTAATGCAAAATAAACCTGAAATTCGAGTTCAGCACCCCAAAATTACTTAAGAACCACATATTATCCTTGATCTGAAGAGATTTTTTTGCTTGGCCAGCATTTGTATGGAGTCGCCCCACTGTGCGTCTGCACAAGATTTGCAGTGTGGGCTGGAGCTCCATCCTGTTGAAATCAGTAATATTCTTCACCATGCATTTCCCGAACCAAAGGCATCAAATTTTGTTCTAGGACTATTTCTAGATAGTATTTTGTATTATCTTCTATACCTATGTCAATAAATACTAGAAGAAGTTTCCCTTTCTTTAAAATACCTTCCCATACCATGCCGCTGATGAATTTTAATATCGTGGTACATTTCGTTTCTGCTTTGGAAAGTCCATGATCGAAACCAACCGCAACCTATCATTTTTAGCATGAGTGGGGATTTGAAGAACAAACAACTTGTCATCAGAAAAATCACTTCGAAATCACCGTGCCGACGGAGCAGCAGTTAGCATCTTTCCTGCCGCTCTTATTTTGTAGCTTCCGTTAATCCTTGGATTTAACGTTATTTGAATGCAGTCGCTTCCAGAGCCATTTTCAAAATTCGACGAAGAGATTACTTGTTGAAAAAACTACGTCAAGTAAGACTTCAGTCATGATGACACATACACATGGTCTTTGTTTGATTGTATTAATTATGTATGCTATTGCAACCATAAAATGATTTTTGTTCAAATATATATGTGTCACACTGTATACAGGTTTTGAATTCCCTTATCACAATATATCACTCAAGTAATGGTCGAAGTGATGAGTTCATACAGGAAAAATACTGTGTAGTTCAGACGATGAACTTTGTGAAATTCAATTTATTTTATGAGTATATCGAATAATAGTGATTCCAGAAAGAACACCATATACTGCTTTTACATACAAAGGTTTTGTTATCTAATGGCCTACGTCTATACGCTGCTTGTGCAGGTGTATCATTGTGCAATGTTTAATATATTTTATTAGCAGCAATGATGGCATTTATAAAATAGCAATGAGAGCATTGGGTGGTATTTTCGGCATGCTTCTAATTATTGGGCCTACTGTTTCGTTTCAACTGTACCTGAAGAACCAATTCATCAGCAGCAAATGAATGTGCAACCATATAAGTGCACACAGTGGACCCCCGTTCGTTTGAACGATTCCTCATTCAAACTAATTCAAACTAACGGGACTAGTTTTTAATTTGAACAACTGGCAACGCCAAATATGCTGGAACTTGTGTGAACTGGTCGCCCTGCTCTTTATTATTGTTTTGGTGGTTTGATTCAGTTGGCAGTTGCAAGCAGCGAATATTTCATTTATCGATCGGATTTCTATCATAATCGTTGGGAAAACGCAATGTGAAACAGAATAAACACGCTAGATCAGTACAAACAAATCGTGTTTATGTGCATTGTCGACATAAGCAAATGATGACATGTTGAGAATGACATTTGAACCATTTTTAATTTGCACATCGTGCAAACCAGCGGGATATAAATTAAAAAAAGGTTCAGATTGAAAATGGTCAAACGAGCGGGGGTCCACGGTATTGGTAAGAATTAGTGATGGTTTCCACCTAAGATACGGAGAACAGGGGATAGGCTCAAAATAGAAACAGGCTGAAAAACTGATGCAACCCTATTAGTTGTAAAACTTATATTCCACATTTTCAAATTTTAACCTTCGTTATGCGCGAAAAAGTGTATATGATTATAATTATTTCATCACTCTACAACGTAAATCACTTAAACGATTATTAATTCAAAGCGCACACATAGTTTGTTCAGTTTTTATAGTTGTCGTTCCTCCGTATGGCACAACACATTAAAAGAGCAAATGTCAATGCGAGGATTTCAATGCCTACAACTCCAGCACCTATGATATACACCAGCTTAATATTTTTCGTTATTTCTTTAACCAGCTTTTCCATGCAGCCCTGCAAATAAAATAAAATTCTCTGTTAATAATTTTCACGTTGCTTATTAGAGTAATCCTGCAAAGTAAAATACAATATTTTGTCTTTATAGAACTCATAAGGAAACATCACTATGGGCAACAGGCTTAGAGCTTAACCATATACACCATAGTGTAGTCCTGTCGATCCAGAACATCACTGCACTGCTCGTATAGGTGTAGCCTATGGAACTTTTTTGAGAAAACTTAACTTGAAATTTGTATGGGAAAATGACTCAATGGAGGCGCATGGTACACGAATATCCTACATATACCCTCAAGTTTTATAAATGATGTTAGTTTTCTGCTTCCACATGGTTGTCGACTATTCTATGCTGACGATACTAAAATTTTTAAAACCATTACGTGCCTGAGTGACTGTGTGGAACTGCAAGAGTACTTGAACGTGTTTGTGAGCTGGTGCGAAACAAACTGCTTAACGCTAAGTATAGAGAAGTGTAACGTGATTTCGTTTCACAGAAAACGTGCGCCTATTGAACATGACTATACTATTTCTGGCCACCACCTCCTCCGCGTACAGCATATTAAAGATCTGGGAGTGCTGTTGGATAATGGATTAACATTCAAGAGCCACTACGACAGTATTATCTCCAAGGCCAACCGTCAACTTGGATTCATGCTCAAGCTTGCGGATGAGTTCCGAGATCCACTATGCCTTAAATCGCTTTACTGTTCACTTGTGCGGTCAATTCTCGAGACTAACTCTGTCATTTGGTGTCCATTTCACGCAAATTGGTCGCGCAGAATCGAGATGGTACAGAAGAAATTCGTCCGCTATGCCCTTCGCCATCTTCCGTGGCGCGATCCACTGAACCTACCGTCGTATGAAAATCGCTGCCGACTTCTTGGCATTCAGCCACTGGAACTCAGACGACGAACTGCACAGGCGGTTTTTGCTGCTAAACTACTGACGGATCGCATCGACTGCCCGTCGTTATTGGAACAACTGGCCCTATATGCTCCCGAACGACCGTTACGGCTGAGAAACTTCTTCTATTTAGAACCACGGAGTCATTTATATGGATCTCATGAACCTGTTCGAATTATGTGTCTTCGTTTTAACGAGGTGTTTGAAATGTTCGACTTTAATGTACCAATACATGTTTTTCGTGACCGCTAGCTTAATGTTAGAAATTAGTGGTAGCATAATTAAGAATATTCATTAAGACATACTTATTGTCAGATGAGTCTTATAAACAAATAAACAAATAAACAAAGTAACAGAACAAAAAGAAAATTAGGGTAATTGATCTTGAATGGACCTATTTAGCGCTTTTTAACACCACCACTCGCACTCCTGCTCAATTTACTCGTCATTTATAAATAATATGTGGTGATGTTACTATTTGTTGGAAAATACCACCTTTTTCTACATTATCAGTACTTTAAAAATGTATAATTGATGAAACTTTTATTAAATATATCCTTTTTTGCCAAAGCCTTTTTTTGATCTTGAATGAACCCAACATGATCTTGAATGGACCTATTTTTGATTTTTGAATGGTCCTAAATTAGGATTGTCATAGTTTCTTCCATGTAAATGAACAAAAAGATTTTTTTTTAATAGTACAACTATACTACTGTTATTTATTAATAGGACACAAGGTTTAACAGCTTTTACCTTTCTTATACTCTGTTAGAAAGGTATGAAAGTCAGTTGAAAAATTTGAAATCGGTCACAGTCGCCGAGGGTCTTGTTTTTATGTCAGCCCAACAATTTAACAATGTTTCAGTGACCTGATATGTGTTGTGTATGTATCTGTGTGTGACATTTGTATATTGGAAATTTATTATTACCTGTTGTTCAGATATGGTTGAAACGATTTCCACGTCATAAAAAAATTATCTCGCCTTCTTCTTCTTCAGCAGCATAGAGCCGGGGTGGCTCGTGCTGTTTCAAGCACTCGTCTCCATTCAACTCGGTCTTGGGCCACTCGTCGCCAATTTCCTAGTCGTCTCAGAAGTCGCAAATCGCTTTCGACCTGGTCGAGCCATCGTGCACGTTGGGCCCCCCTGTTCCTGGTGCCGGTGGGGTTGTTGAAGAGGACCGTTTTCGTCGCACTGTCGTCCGGCATCCTTACGACGTGTCCGGCCCACCGTAGCCTGCTAACTTTCGCTAGATGTACGATGGGAGTCTCCCCAAGCAGTGCCTGTAGCTCGTGATTCATACGCCTCCGCCACTCTCCGCTTTCAGTTTGTACTCCGCCAAATATCGTCCGCAGCACTTTCCGCTCAAACACGGCAAGGGCGCGTATGTCCTCCGTAAGCAGCGTCACGGCTTCAAGTCCATAAAGAACTACCGGTCTAATAATGGTTTTGTACATTGTTAGCTTCGTGCGGCGGCGTATGCTTCCTGATCGTAGCGTTTTACGAAGGGCAAAGTAGGCCCGATTTCCCGCTTGGATGCGCCGCTGGATCTCCTTACTAGTGTTGTTGTCCGCGGTCACCAGCGATCCCAAATACACGAACTCTTCTACCACTTCTAGTTCGTCGCCGTCAACGGTTACCGTCCGTGGGAGGCGCGCATTTGTTTCCTTTGAGCCTCTTCCTTTCATGTATTTGGTCTTCGACGCATTTATTTTTAGCCCAATTCTCCTAGACTCCGCTTTCAGTCTGGCGTAGATTGCCTCCGCCGTCGCAAAGTTCCTGGCTATGATATCGAAGTCATCTGCAAAGCCTAGAAGTTGGCTACTCTTGGTAAAAATCGTGCCTCTCGTTTCAATGCCCGCTCGTCGGATCACCCCCTCAAGAGCGATGTTGAACAGCATGCAGGATAGACCGTCACCTTGTCTCAACCCTCGTCGCGTCTCAAAGGGACTCGAGAGTGTCCCAGAGATGCGTACGAAACACATCACTCGATCCAATGTAGCTCTGATCAGTCGCGTCAGTTTGTCCGGAAAACCGTATTCGTGCATTATCTGCCATAGCTTGTCTCGATCGACTGTATCGTATGCTGCTTTGAAATCGATAAAGATGTGATGCGTGGGCACGTTGTACTCCCGACATTTCTGCAAGATCTGTCGGATAGTAAATATTTGGTCCGTAGTTGCGCGAGCCCCCATGAAACCCGCCTGATAATTCCCTACGAAACCTTGTGCTATCGGTGACAGCCGGCGTAACAGGATCTGAGAGAGTACCTTGTAGGCGGCGTTTACCAACGTAATACCACGATAGTTGCAGCAGTCTAGCCGATCACCCTTTTTGTAGATGGGACAAACCACTCCTTCCATCCATTCCTCCGGTAGCTTTTCCTCCTCCCAAATCCTCGAAATAACCCAGTGTAGAGCCTTTGCTAGCGTTTCCCCGCCATGTTTATAAAGCTCTGCCGGTAGGCGGTCCTTCCCAGCGGCTTTATTGGTCTTCAGCAACCTGATTTCTCGTTTGACTTCTTGGAGATCAGGTGCTAGGACATCACTATCTTCCATGGGCGCTCCTAGGTTAATTTCCGTTCCGCCTCCTTCTGCGACTTCGCCATTGAGGTGTTCATCGAAGAACTGCTTCCACCTGTCGACCACCTCGCGCTCGTTTGTAATTAGATTCCCTCCCTCGTCCCTACACATGTCAGGTTTCGGTGTGTAGCCCTTCCGAGTTTGGTTCACCTTCTCATAAAACTTGCGCGTGTCATTAGCTCGGAATAGTTGTTCTAATTCTTCACGATCTCTGTCCTCCTTTTGGCGCTTTTTTCTCCTCAGGATCGTGGTCAACTGGTTCCTAGCTCGTCGGTACTTGGCCAGGTTCTCTCTAGTGGCAATACTTAGATAATTTTTCCAAGCGTTTTTTTTCTCCTCCACCGCTTGTTGGCATTCCCCATCAAACCAATCATTTTGTGTACTCCGAGGCTCAATACCTAGTGCCGCGGTAGCGGCCTCTCCGATGGCCGAGCGTATTCTGCCCCAACCGTCTTCGAGGTTTGAAGCACCTAACTCTTCGGAAGAAGGCAGTGCCTCATTCAGTACTCGCGCGTAGTTCTCGGCAGCTTGTGGGTTATCTAGCTGCCTGATGTTCAGCCGAGGAGGGCGGCTTTGACGTGTCCGGTATACGGTGGACAGCTTTGAGCGCACATGTACTGCTACTAGGTAATGGTCAGAATCGATATCCGCACCCCGACGGGAGCGTACGTTCGTGATGTTAGAGAAGAACCGGCCCTCTATGAGAACGTGGTCAATTTGGTTCATTGTACGTTGGTCAGGTGATCTCCAGGTGGCTTTGTGGATATCCTTGCGCGGGAAAAAGGTACTTCGGATCACCAGGCCTCGGGAAGCTGCGAAGTTTATACATCGTTGGCCGTTATCGTTTGTGTCGGTGTGCAGGCTATGGGGTCCTACCACCGGTCTATACATTTCTTCCCTACCGACCTGGGCGTTCATATCCCCGATGACGATCTTGATGTCCCGTGACGAGCAGCTGTCGTACGTAGCCTCCAGCCTCGCGTAGAACGCTTCTTTCTCATCGTCGGGTCTACCTTCGTGCGGGCAGTGCACGTTAATGATGCTATAATTGAAGAAACGGCCCTTTATCCTCAATACACACATTCTCTCGTTGATCGCCTTCCAATCTATCACGCGATCCTGCATTCCGCCCAGCACTACAAAGCCCGTTCCCAGTTCGTTGGTAGCGCCACCGCTCTGGTAAAACTGGGCCTTTCCGCCACGTATCTTCCATACCTTCTCTCCTTTGCGACAGATTTCCTGCAGAGCTACGATGCCGAGTTTGCGGGGTTCCAGCTGTTCAATCAGCACCCGCTCGCAACCTGCGAAATTTAACGATCTGCAGTTCCAAGTCCCGAGTCTCCATTCGTCGTCCTTATTTCGTCGCCTAGGTCGATGCCGAATATTCCGCTCCGAATATGCTTGAATGTTGTTAGTTTGTGTTGTTTAGGTGTGTAGCCATACTGGGGCAACACAACCGAGTCTCGTGATGGGGCTGCCATCTTATAGTGCCGAGACTCACTACCTCCTTCCCGGTTAGTATACGACCTTAGTTTCCACCGGGGTTGGTTACCCGATCTCCGCTAAGGTTGCTCGTATTCCGGCTGGTACCACGAGGAGGTCGGGATCGGAGTTGCTGGATAAGAGGCTAGCGACCACTATGGGGTCTATATTCCGCATTATCTAGCCGTTTATCTCGCCTATTAGTTTCAAAAATTTAAACCATTCATTAAAAATATGTAATATAACTTGTATTAAACGTAGTTTATCAAGTATAGCGGGGTACGAGCTTTTATTTAGTGAGTACATATTTCGAAAGGTAAGATTTTTACTGACGTAGGACTACGTCTTACTGCAAAGTATCTAAAGGTTTCCGACAGCCCCTGTCGAACATTTTGAATATAAAACCGTTGCAATAGTGAAAAATTCGTTAATTAGTGGTAATTATTCAATTTTTGACACATCTATATGCAATTTTTTCAGTTCAAAAATGGTCTAGATTTTGCCACGGTTTCGATTTTGGCAACATAGGCGACACGCGTTTGTTGTAAAATTCGAAATCATACTGTAAATGGTGCTTGAAAAAATTAGGCTTGGTAATTCTACTAGGTTTAAAGGTAAGGTTAGATACTAGGTTTTAATTTTAAATGATAGTCGATGAAGAACTGTACCAGATAGAAAATAGGAAGTTTCAAAAATGAATATTTTAGATCTCTGGGTCACTCAATTTCGGTGGACAAGGAGGTATTAATTTTGTCACAAGTCAGAGGGGAGAGGTGCTTAAAGAAAACTTTACATCCCCCAAGAAAAAAATCAGAGGGGTTGTGTATAAGATACGACCACGGATGACGTAGTACAACGTTAGTCCGGTTGCATGATTTTGAATATTTTACTAAACTGATTTTCAAACTATCTGTCAATCGACCAAAAGGTGATGTGAAGTCAACCTGCTTACTTATCGGCGGAATATAAGGCCTTTGCAAAAGTTGGTTTTCACGCTTAAACTTTAAATAAAAATGCTTAAAACCCATGTTTTTTGCTCGATTAAAAAATTCACTTTGTTAATCACCCCCCCCCCCTTCAGTGGCCCAACACCGGAAGGACAAAAACTTTATAAAATATTTGTAATGGCCTAATTTTACTTTATTCTGAGCCTCATAATTATTAATTATTATAATAATTATTCGAAAACGGTCCAGATATTGATCCAAATTTTATATTTTTTGCACCACATCATTATCCAGGCCTTTACCTAATTTCTAAATCCTCCATTGACGCATAGATGATTTTATTGCCAAACCGGGAAATTTTGTAGAACAGTTGGGCATCACAAAGTTTCACGAGGGTGAGGAAGTTGGCGTTCTTAACCATTAGAAATGGCTGCTTCGTTTTACTCAGACGAGTCTGATTTTGTGACTACAGGATCCGGTTGAATTTTATTGGCCTTGGGGTTTTCGGTCAGCGCGCTAAAGGTGTTTTGAAGCTTTGGTATATGCTTGATTAACGTGTTTAAACTATTTCTCATCTGAGTTTTGTCAAAACATAAACTTACAACCAAACTTTTTGCTGGATGGAAAATACAGGACGTTATTTGTTCATGAAAAAAAAAATTTTACATAGGGCGAACAAATTGGGAAAATTTTACTTTACTTATATAGATTACTTACATAGATTATATAGATTACACCTTTGCTTCGTGCTAAAACAAATACATAAAATCCAATTAAAAAATTTAAGTGTAATTGGTTTTCTGCTAAATGCAAATAACGCCAAAATAGCTCTTTTTTAAGGGGCATAGTACCTTTTACACCATATTTTTTGCTTAATTTCAAATAATTTTTTATCGATAACGCGAAAGACAAATTCAATCGGGTTTTTTGCATTCAAAACATTGCATTTTATACTAATATTTGCAATTTTGTTTTCATAAGGAAACCTCTCCCCTTGCACCTACGGCTCCCTGAAGATAGTCGTTGAATTTCGGTACCATGGATTGGCGCTGGGGGGCTTATCCGAATAGAAAAATTCCAAAACGACATGAAAGTACATTAAATTATCTTGTGTTTGGATGGAAAGGATGGATTTTTTAGAATTCGAACACATAACAAAATGGCGGACATTGAAACATAAAAGTATGGTTTTTAAGCGAAAAAATTGACTTTAAATATTTCTAAAAAATACAAAAATTACAATATCAAGAAAAGGATGGGTCAAACACTAGATAATTTTGTTGGCTTTCAAACCAAAAAAGAATCATGAGAATTGCTTGAGCCGTTCTTGAGATATTTATGGTAGGGGAAGGACGGTAAAGACACAGGAAATTTCCCACGCCAGTGGAAAAATTCTAAAGTAATTCCCATTAAAAAGAAAACTAACTCGAGTTCCTTACAAGATCTCCGACCAATCAGCATTCTGTGTGCACTATCAAAAATTCTTGAAAAGATCTTGAAGATTCAAATCAGCGACCACGTTCGACGTTACAATTTCTTATCGCAATTCCAATCAGGTTATCGGGCCAAACACAGTACAAAGACTGTTATGCTTAAGGTCCTAGATGATGTTGCTATTGCTATTGATGGTGGCAGGCCAGTTGTATTGATTTTGCTAGATTTCTTCAAGGCTTTTGACACGATCTCTCACAATATTTTATGCACGAAGCTCCAAGCTAATTTCAATTTCTCAAACCATGCATCAAGTCTTATTCATTCATACCTTACCGGAAGAAGTCAAAGGGTTTTTAACGACGGTTCGTATTCTAGAGATATCTGTATAACATCGGGAGTGCCTCAAGGATCTATATTAGGACCACTATTATTTTCAATGTACATTAATGACCTTCCTGATACACTAAAGTTCTGCACAGTACACCTTTTTGCTGATGATGTGCAGCTATACTTCAGTTGTGAGTGCATGTCTTCTTGCGACGTGGCGGCTAAAGTAAACTTCGACCTTACCAGGGTTAAAGAGTGGTGCGCTACCAACAGACTATCTCTGAATATATCCAAAACTAACGCTTTATTCATTACTAGAAATACGTGTCATATTAGTCAAAAACCTATATTGAAACTTAACGATGTAAAAATTAATTTTGTCGATAGTGCTAATAGTCTTGGATTTACCATCCAGAGTAATTTGGAATGGGATAAATACCTATTTAAACAATGTGGCAAAATACATGCTGCTTTACGATCCCTGCATAAAACCGCTATGAATTGCAGCTCCATTATAAAATTGAAACTTTTTAAAAGCTTAATCCTTCCGTACTTTGTTGCTTGTGACTTTCTACTCTCGGAGGCATCTGCGTCAATTTTATCTAAATTGAGAGTAGCTTTAAATATGTGCGCTCGTTTTGTTTTTGGCCTCAGTCGACTCTCTAGTGTGTCCCACTTACATAAACTGTTAAGTGGATGTCCTTTCGAAAACTATGGGCGTATGAGATGCTGTTTATTTTTACACAAGCTAGTTGATAACAAGGAACCAGGCTATTTACTCAACAAACTTCAGCCTTTCAGGAGTACTCGATGCCGCAAATTCGTTCTACGTCGCCATAACACCTCAAAATACAGTGATACCTTTTTCGTCAGAGGTGTATCCTATTGGAACTGTTTGCCAAATGACTTAACTTTGGAAATATCTCATACCGCATTTAAGAGGAAATGTATTGAGCACTTCAATCAATGAGCTTTATGATTAATGTTAAAAAACGTACAGTAGAATTTTTTTTTTTTTTTAATAGTTTACGTGACACTCATTCTACCTTTTACACGATGTGACATTACAAGACACTGTCTTAAGTTACGAATAATAAAAAAAAAAAAAATATCTCTATAAAATATCTCTCTATAAAGACGGACACTGCGGGAAAGACGGACACTTGTCATATTTCATAAACAATAATTTTTTGAAGCAAATCAATGATGGGAAACGTTTCTATAGACTGAATTAACACTTTTGAATTAAACTGCCGATTTTTAGCAGCGCAGCTGTCAAATTTATAAGCAAAACAAAGAAAAAATGCGTATATACGCTAACCGATGTAATTTTGTGTGTGAAGAAAATAGCTGGTAAATCGTTTAAAAACAATATATTCATGCTAAACCGACGGCATTGCGTTAGTTTGATCCTTCACTGAATATCCATTGGAAACCTAAGGAATTTTTGAATATTCAGTAAAAAGTTATTGAAGTTTGAAAAAATGGTATCCAAGTCGGTTAAGACGGACACCCAATGGTAGGGAATGACGGACACACAGATTTTGAATCCACTTTGCCCAACAACTATTTAACATTGCAAATACTTACATATTATATATGTAAAAGTAACCAGAAGTCATATAGCAGTTGGAATAGGCCAACTTTTAGAAACGATTAATTCGTCACCAATTAAAATATTGAAGGGAACCATTTTATTTTCTCGCTCAAAGGGGGGGGATCGGGAAGGGTGTTTTCCCAAACCAATTATTTCCTAAATACATGATGAAATATGTTAATCTTGCTTAATACTGATAATTCGACGACGCGTGACACCTTTTTGCGAGTGTCCGTCTTTCCCATATCAAGTGTCCGTCTTTCCCGCCCATGCGCAGAAACTTTGATTTATACATGCTGTTTATAATATTAAAAAAAGTTTAAATTTTGGAAGAAATTTTCCAGCACACGTTGTAACTTTATTAGACAGAGACTTAAAGGTTCAGTTTGCGCGAAAATTGCGATCAATACAGTTATATTTGAGTAGATATTGAGTCTTTACCTTAAGGTGTCCGTCTTTACCGCCCTTCCCCTACTGACTTTCAAACCCTGGTTTCGAGAAAAACGGCGTTGAAGTTTTTACTCGTTGTTTAATCGCTCCAGACATGCGCGGTACAAATAGCTGTAACTGTAATTTTTGGAATTCATGCAAACGACTTCAAACACATATGCTCAAAATGTTAATCTTTCGAAATATTCAATAAAAAAATTTAGGTTTTAAAAAATTGAAAAGGTACTATGCCCCCTTAACAGAAGGCAGTTAGTATCCCTCTTATCTTTTGATCTATCTTATCTTTTAATCAATGATGGTTAAAATTTTTGTACAATACTGAGAATAAATTAAGTTTATATTATTTTAAGCATACAATGACATATGTTAGCTAACTAATTAGGAAGACTTTTTAGTTTCAAAACTAGAGGCTACACTATGAAGCAACTACGAAAAAGGATGAGTGATAGTTAGTTTTATCAATATAGGGTAATTGATCTTGAATGGACCTATTTAGCGCTTTTTAACACCACCACTCGCACTCCTGCTCAATTTACTCGTCATTTATAAATAATATGTGGTGATATTACTATTTGTTGGAAAGTACCACCTTTTTTCTACATTATCAGTACTTGAAAAATGTATAATTGATGAAACTTTTATTAAATATATCGTTTTTTGCCAAAGCCTTCTTTTGATCTTGAATGGACCCAACATGATCTTGAATTGGACCTATTTTTGATTTTGAAATGGACCTAAATTTGGATTGTCATAGTTTCTTCCATGTAAATGAACAAAATAATAACAAAGAATTTTTTTTAATAGTACAACTATACTACTGTTATTTATTAATAGGACATAAGGTTGAGCAGCTTTTACCTTTCTTATACTCTGTTAGAAAGGTATGAAAGTCGGTTGAAAAATTTGAAATCAGTCACAGTCGCCGAGGGTCTTGTTTTTATGTCAGCCCAACAATTGAACAATGTTTCAGTGACTTGTTATGCGTTATGTATGTATCTGTGTGTGACATTTGTATATTGGGAATTTATTATTACCTGTTGTTCAGATATGGTTGAAACGATTTCTATGTCATAAAAAAATTATGTCGCCTATTAGTTTCAAAAATTTAAACCATTCATTAAAAATATGTAATATAACTTGTATTAAACGTAGTTTATCAAGTACAGTAGGGTTCGAGTTTTTATTTAGTGACTACATATTTCGAAAGGTCAGACTTTTACTGACGTAGGACTACGTCTTACTGCAAAGTATCTAAAGGTTTGCGACAGCCCCTGTCGAACATTTTGAATATAAAACCGTTGCAATCGTGAAAAATTCGTTAATTAGTGGTAATTATTCAATTTTTGACACATTTATATGAAATTTTTCCAGTTAAAAAATGGTCTAGATTTTGCAACGGTTTCGATTTTGGCAACATAGGCACCACGCATTTGTTGTCAAATTCAAAATCATACTGTAAATGGTGCTTGAAAAAATTAGACTTGGTAATTCTACTAGGTTTAAAAGTTAAGCTTAGATACTAGGTTTTAATTTTAAATGATAGTCGATGAAGAACTGTACCAGATAGAAAATAGGTGAACCTTCCTATTTTCTATCTGGTACAGTTGAATATTTTAGATCTCAAGGTCACTCAATTTCGGTGGACAAGGAGTTATTAATTTTGTCACAAGTCAGAGGGGAGAGGTGCTTAAAGAAAACTTTACATCCCCCAAGAAAAAAATCAGAGGGGTTGTGTATAAGATGCGACCACGGATGACGTAGTACAACGTTAGTCGGGTTGCATGATTTTAAATATTTTACAAAACTGATTTTTAATCTATCTGTCAATCGATCAAAAGGTGATGTGAAGTCAACCTGCTTACTTATCGGCGGAATATAAGGTCTTTTCAAAATATTTTTTAAGTTTCTGTTTTTTTACATAAGGCGAACAAATTGGGAAAATTTTACTCTACTTATATAGAATACTTATATAGATTAATCTAAATACACTTTTGCTTCGTGCTAAAACAAATACGTAAAATCCAATTCAGGTTTTGTGCTAAATGCCAATGACGCAAAAATAGCTCTTTTTTAAGGGACATACTACCTTTTACGCCATATTTTTTGCCTAATTTCAAATATTTTTTCTCGATAACGCGAAAGGCAAATTGAATCGGGTTTTTTGGATTCGAAACATTGCATTTTATACTAATATTTGCAATTTTGTTTTCATAAGGGAACCTCTTCCCCTTGCCCCTACGGCTCCTTGAAGATAGTCGTTCAAAAAAACCATAAATGGCGGTACCATGGATTGGCGCTGGGGGCTTATCCGAATTGAAAAATTCCAAAACGACATGAAAGAACATTTAATTATTTCGTGTTTGATCCATCCTTTTTTAGAATCCGAACACATAACAAAATGGCGGACATTGATACATAAAAGTATGGTTTTTAAGCGAAAAAATTGACTTTAAACATTTCTAAAAAATACAAAAATTACAATATCAAGAAAAGGATGGGTCAAACACTAGATAATTTTGTTGGCTTTCAAACAAAAAAAAAATCATAAGAACTGCCGTTCTTGAGATATTTATGGTACCGACTTTCAAAACCTGGTTTCGAGAAAAACGACGTTGAAGTTTTTACTCGTTGTTTAATCGCTCCAGACATGCGCGGTACAAATAGCTGTAACTTTGTCAATATTTGGAATTCATGCAAACGACTTCAAACACATATGGTCAAAATGTTAATCTTTCGAAATAATCAATAAAAAAATTTAGGTTTTAAAAAATTGAAAAGGTACTATGCCCCCTTAACAGAAGGCAGTTAGTATCCCTCTTATCTTTTGATCCATCTTATCTTTTAATCAATGATGGTTAAAATTTTTGTACAATACTGAGAATAAATTAAGTTTATATTGTTTTAAGCATAAAATGACATATGTTAGCTAACTAATTAGGAAGACTTTTTAGTTTCAAAACTAGAGGCTACAATGTACAAACACTATGAAGCAACTACGAAAAAGGATGAGTGATAGTTAGTTTTATCAATATAATTAAGTTTTTATTTAGGCTATAAATCAAGCCTACTTTCAATATCCCGTGCTTATAGATTAATTATAAACGGAGATACTATAGTGACAACAAGCAGTTTCAATGAATATACAACGACGAGCTCGTTAGTGGTAGGCAATGATAGCTACCGCCAGTGATGTCTCGGAGCGCAAAACTAGGTCCATTCTAAAATCAATACTAGGTCCATTCAAGATCAAAAAAGGGGGTTAACATTTTTAAGGAATTTGAAGATTTTACTGGTTTTACTGAACTTTTAAATACCTAAATTGAAATTACACATATTTTAGCATCATTTTAAGAGTATTGTTTTATTTCAAACCAGAAGGGTTCCGGATAGTAACAGTTTGAAAATACTCTATGGTGACTGCCAAAACGCTGAAAAACAGCTACTTTTAAATACGCGGCAATAAAGTAGTTTTGGCTATAATTTTAATTTAATTTTATTATATTTACGTTCAGAAATGATTAAAGATAAACATAAAAGCTAAATACAGTACAAAGACTTGATAATTATATCCTAAAATTCTTATTTAAAAATAGGTCCATTCAAGATCAGAATTCGACTAGGTCCATTTCAAAATCATTTACCCTAATTAAGTTTTTAGTTAGGCCTACTTTCAATATCCCGTGCTTATAGATTAATTATAAACGGAGATACTAGAGTGACAACAAGCAGTTTCAATGAATATACAACGACGAGTTCGTTAGTGGTAGGCAATGATAGCTACCGTCAGTGATGTCTCGAAGCGCAAAACTAGGTCCACTCAAAAATCAATACTAGGTTCATTCAAGATCAAAAAAGGGGGTTAACATTTTTAAGGAATTTGAAGATTTTACTGGTTTTACTGAACTTTTAAATACCTAAATTGAAATTACACATATTTTAGCATCATTTTAAGAGTATTGTTTTATTTCAAACCAGAAGGGTTCCGGGTAGTAACAGTTTGAAAATACTCTATGGTGACTGCCAAAACGCTGAAAAACAGCTACTTTTAAATACGCGGCAATAAAGTGGTTTTGGCTATAATTTTAATTTAATTTTAGTATATTTACGTTCAGAAATGATTAAAGATAAACATAAAAGCTAAATACAGTACAAAGACTTGATAATTATATCCTAAAATTCTTATTTAAAAATAGGTCCATTCAAGATCAGAATTCGACTAGGCCCATTCAAAATCATTTTCCCTATATTGATTGAAAAAGACCAACGAGAAGCAAAACAGAACTTTTAATGAAATAACGAAGGTATGAGAAAAGTCACCAACCTTACGTTGAAACTTAGGAATGAAAAAGGGTCATGAACCCGTAGTTCGAACGAAGGCAAGGCGTTCGGCTCGAAAAAAATAAGAATTTATAGTAATCGAATGATATACAACTTATTTGTGTATAACCAAAATTATAACAAAAATCTTTATATTTATACATGTAAAATGAAAACCTCAAAACAATAAATCTAACGAGAATTAAACATTTAAACAAAACTATACGTTAATAAATAAAGACTTGCTTGCAATAGCATTAAGTAGCTATATAGGGATCAAGAAAAATTACGGGCTTAGGCTATAAGAAACAGAACACAATAGATACAATAGGAGCAGACAACATTCTTTTTTCAAAAACTTAACAAACAAAGTTATATGAATTATTACGGCCCGTTAGGAGAAAGGCAACCCGCGGTAGCCTTCAGGTAAATAAATGAACGCAGCCGATGTGTTTTATGAGAAACTAAAAAAATCGTGTTGAGTTACCGCCGGTTAACGCGTTTAGGAAGTGCTATTTTTAAGAAGTGAATATTACGATTACACAAGTACGAAAGGATGACGAAAATTAGCTACGGGGATGTGTCGCGCAAGACACCAACGGGCTCAATGTCAGATGAGCCATGATGACGAGTCGATTGTTTTTGAGATGACGAGCTGAGTGGGAGTGGGGAGTCGCGAGCGTCAAGGATTGGCGGGATTCGAAGGAGACGAGAACCAAGGGACCACAACCAAGAAGCAGCTAGTGAATGCCAATGACGATAACAAAAAGTGAGGAAGGACGACCTCAATTTCGATAAGTGAGAAGCAACGGAGGCGCACGGTCGACATAAGCTAATACCGACGACCGCGCCATTTTTTTTTAACACGAAAGAACCTGCAAGCAAAAGTAGAGATGCTTGTTTGATTCCGCTGATCACGCTACATAAGATTAGCCGGATCCTCGCTACGCACCACATAAGTCCGATCGACTATTTGGGCATATGGCATATGTTTTTTCCGACACGCTCAACGCTCCCACCATTCCCCAGAACCATGAATACCATAGTTGCGGTGATCTGGACCGGACGATGACAGGTCGCCGATGTCGCCGATAGAACCTACCTAGATTGCTGAAATTCACAGGAATACGTACACATGAAAATTCTCTCCAACACAGTTGCTTACGTTATCAAGCAGTGTCACTAATGGCCATAAGCGGCGGGGCACTAGCTAATTACAAGAAGAAAAAATTATAATCAGAAGAACTTTATTTTATAATCAGTGTATTTCGATTTTATAATCTATTTAAAAAAGTCAATGTCAGAAAAAGTGTCAGAAATTATGTCGGATATCAATGAAATGAAGTCTATTCATATTGTATTCACTATTGGAAAGGGTAGTTATCGGCCAAGCTATTGAGTGTTTTTACCTCACTTCGCCTTCACTTCGATTTACACACCAAGTGCCCATCACCCACCAGTTGTCGAGCATCTCTTTCAGCGGTGCTCAACAGCTCATAAGGGGGGGGGAGATGTAGCGACCATGCCCGCTACTCTCCCATATACTAATCTTGCCAGGATCCGAAGGACGAAATCCTGGATCAAATCATATTATTATTATCTTCAACATTTTATTCGATTACCCGCGCCGGTCAGTGACTCGATCGAGCGACGGCGCCGGTAGGGCAAAATACTTCGATGAAAAACAACGCGTTCGGCACCATTCTAGGTTAATGAACGCGCAAGTTTCTTAACCTGCCGCAACGAACAGTTCCCAAAACAAATGCGGGGTTGCGCGAAGTTGCAGTTTTGCCGACTAAGGTAAACAACGAAGCGCGGAACTGTTCGAGTTGACAAAAAACAAAGTTCCCGCGCGAGGGCTAAAATGTATGCGCGAGAGGGAAGCTCAACGGACAGCGTGAGGTCTGCCGCTAGGGAGAATAGGACGGAACTACCTCGAGAAGGAGGAGTTTCCTTAGGGTAAACAGTTTTTAGCAAGTAAGAATTAACTTTGTGTAAAAAGTTTAGAAAAATAAATGAGAGTCCAATTTGGCACGCCGACCCGTCCGGTCGGCAGTGCGAATAAAACGGTTGGTTTATTTCTTTTATTTTCTTAGGATCGAGGGGGCCCTTAAGGCCCATTTATTATTATGCAACAAGCGTTTCTAAAATCACTTTTTGTCTACCTGGAAGTGTTATTAAACTTTTCTCCTCGTTACGCTACACTTTCCAAGTTATTTTATACCGCACTTTCCGCTAAACGGGATTCCGCAGTTTGAAAGTGAGACTGCACAGAACTGTGACCAAATTGCGACATACTGAAGTCACTGTCGTAAGAAAGATACGAAGCAACAACAGCATTTGGTATTAGGGTAAATAATCCAGATTTGGCTGGCAGGCACAATATCAATTTAAATAATCTCTGACTCTGAAGCATTAGTTGTATTTGTAATAATTCGGGGTTTATCGCCGCAATGTAAACTAGGAAGTTCACATTTTACAACACCTTTCTATCCCGATGTTCGAGCAAATCATTGAAGCAGTAATGTAGCTCACAATGCACAGTGGTCCCATTGGTATCAGAACACGCGTTTTTTTAATTGCGCCGAAATGGTTGATTATACTGGTTGAGTATGTTCAGAGAAATTTCTCAGCGTTAAAAGCTCTTTCATATGGCATGAACGATTATTTGATTAATCCCCCTAAAAGTTAGATAAAAAATTTATTTTTTGAACAGTAAGAGATACAGCAAAACAAAGTTCTACAAAATTTTTGAAAAGATTATTATAAAGAACTTTGCCAAAGAAAGTAACCTTCTAGCTATTATAGTTTTAGAGATAAAGAACAATTTTTGTGGAGACTTTTCGAAAATCAATTTTTTGACCACAGTTCTTTCTACAGTATTTATACGCATTTGACATGTTCGGCAAAGATTTTCTAACAGTCAAATTACATACTTTTGTAGAATATAGTAACTTGCTATCGTCAATATTTGCAGAGAAAATTAAAGTTTTCGTTTAAAAATTAACCAATTTTCAACAGCAATAACTCCCAAACATGCAAATATATTTAAGCCTTTTATTACCCATGTGAAAGTACAAGAAAAATACTACAAAATGCAAAAAAATTAGCTTGACCCTGGCTATCCCTCTACCAAAACACTCGCATTGAAAATTGTTACTCGGTTGAATTTAATATGGCGTAGTGTAAAAACCGTGTTATCCCGATCAAGTAAGTGTGCAAAATAAATAATGAAAATGTGTAATCCAAGTAGTATGGATTATTTGTAGAGAAAAAGATTTTCAAAATTCGTTTTCGGATGAAATATGATTACTGCAGTTCGAGGTGTACGAATTTCGAAATGTATTTGAAGATCCTTCATCCTCACTATCGCTATTATTGTGCATATCATATGTACTGACCAACAGTTGCAGTAGGTACAGCTTCAGAGGACATGGCGTTTTTGTTATTTGGTAGTTCCCTCATGCTAGAAATTACCGGATCAGAAGATTCAGACGGCAGAAGATCCGTATTTGTAGCCATTCTAGAGATCTTCCTTGTGTGATGAGTTCGAAACTGTTGTATGTCCTTGTCCACCATTGTCATCATCAGCTCGTAACTACTACCGTTCTACCTTCACATTCAATGGATGTAGGATGAATTTTTGCGATTTACTGGTCTATGTTAATTTTTTCTTGCAGCGTTAGTGCAATCGTTTCCTTTGCAAACTGGAGATGCAACGGCCGGCAATACCTGGTCGAAGACGATCTAATTAGGCTAATTCAAAGAAACATATCTGGTCGTAGATGGATGTGGATATAGGAATATATTCTTTCCATTTGTTACTGCTTTCATGGGAACAATTGATGTGACACAAAGGCTTGAGTTGGACTTCGTGCCATCATCATCAATGAATGTTTGCTAATACTCGCTAAGATCTGCGGTTCCATCTTCCATCGCAACCGTATTTTACGAAAAAAGTTACTGTCTTCAGTTCTTCACCAGAAAACGTGTTTAGTGATGCAGCTTTCGAGCTGATAATACTGGACGAGGTCTGATATGCACAGTAACAGCGATAGTGAGGATGAAGTATCTTCAAATCGCTTCAAAGCGCTTAAGCGCTTTGCTGAAGAGAAGCTTGGTCTTCCTCTTGTAACGGAGAAATGTTGTCAGAAATTGGTAGAACACAAATTTTAGAAATGGCTCTAGTATGCCATCTTTGGTCCTGATCTTCGCGACCCGACCCTCCCGTCGTCTGCTGTGTGTACTTCAACCACTCTCCCAAGGCTCCACCGTAGAGGCGGTTGGTTGTCGTCCTTAAGCAAAACCATCATATCTTTAGCCAAATTGTTCTGCTGTTTAGTCCATTTAACCCCGTTTTGCAGATTCGACAGGTTAGACCATTTTTTCCAGATTGTCTGTAGATACTTCTGGAACTGCTGCCATCGTGATAACGAATTTTCTCGGAGATGTTGCAATGAGGGCTCTACGATTGACACCATTCGACGATGGGTTAGAAAATGTCCTGGTGTAAGGATTTCCAAATCTGCAGGATCGTTGCTCAAGGGTGTTAATGGTCGACTGTTTAGACATGCTTCTATTTGCGTCAGTAAAGTGTAGAACTCTTCAGGCGTGACGACGTTTGTTCCTAGAGTACGTTTTAGATGATACTTCATCGATTTTACTTCCCACAACCCCCCGAAGTTCGGCGATCGTGGCGGGATGAACTTGAAGTTGATGCCTGCATTAGCTGCAGCTTGGGGTATAGAGTTGGTGAATGCTTGTGAATTGAATAATTTGCGCAACTGGTCCAATTCCCTTTTTGCGCCTAAGAAGTATCTAGCATTGTCGCACATGATGATTTCTGGCATTCCTCGACGCGCGACTAAGCGACGAAGTACACCGATGAATCCTTCCGTTGTTTGATCGGAAACCATCTTCATATGGATTGCCTTGGTTACTAGGCATACAAAAATGACCACATAGCATATTCGAATATCAGTTTTTCTATGCGGGAAACGGATTTTGAATGGGCCTCAATAATCTACCCCTACACGAGCAAAGGGCGACGCTGGACTTACACGTTCTGAAGGAAGGTCTCCCATGACTTGCTCTTGGATTGTCGGCTTAACACGGAAACAAGAAACACAGCTACGAATTACCTTTCTGCAAAGGTTTTTCAGACGGAGTGGCCAAAACCGTTCTCGAATACTGGCGACCAGCAATTGTTGTCCAGCATGTAACATAGTATGATGCTGGTGGCTTACGATTAACAAAGTGAGAGGGTGTGTGTTGTCTAGAATGATTGGGTGTTTCCTTCCAAATGACACTGAAGGGTTTTTGAGCCGACCTCCAACGACGATGCCACCATTGACCAGCATCGGAAACAAAGGAAGAAGCCGAGAAGATTCACTTACTTGGCCTGTTGTTGAAAGCCTAGCAAGGTCCTCGGCGAAAGTTTCAGCTTGCGCAAGTTTCACTAATCCTGTTAGAGCAGTTTCACGTTCTTCGAGAGACAAATAGTCAGTTTTTCGATTGGCAGGGTTTCGACAATTGTATGTAAATCTCCTACAGAGTGCTGTGATTCTAATTAATGCTGACAGTGTCGACCGTAGACTGAAAATTTCACTAACAGGTTGTGGTTGAGCAAGTGTCACTACGACAGACTTTTCTTCTAGCAATGTTTGCTCTAAATCTGCCTCATCCAACGATGCAGACTTTGGCCACGAGTTTCTGGATTTTGACAGCCAAGTTGGTCCATGCCACCAGGTAGAGTAATCTGCTAATTGTTCTGGTGTCATGCCGCGAGAAATAGCGTCTGCAGGATTCTCAGAACCAGCCACTTGGTTCCAAACTCCACTTCTGGTTATGTGTTGAATTTCGGACACCTTATTTGCCACGAACATTTGCCAATGGCGACGAAGAAAGCCAGCATTTCACTATAGTGGAATCTGTCCAGAAAAATGGCTGAGCAGAGATACGAATACTATTGCTGACCTTTTGACGTAGGACTACGTCTTACGGCAAGTTTTGAGATAGGGTGTCATTCCAAAAAATCGAAAAATGCGAGCGTCACGGAAAATGAAAGGTTTTGAGCGCTAATAGCTCAGCGGTTTTCCGATCGATTTTCAATATTCTTACACCAATCGATCGGAAAATCTTCTAAGAATTGATCCAAATGAAGAAAAGTATGGATTCTTAATGTTGAACTATTGAAAAATTGAAAATAGTGAACCTATGTTTTACAAGAATTCTCGCTTTGTGATTGGTTGTAAGATTCTTTACGATGATCTAACCTAAACCAATTTGATATCTGTGCTTGGGAAGTAAGCCAAAACAAGTGACAAAGTTTCTTCATTTCAACAAGATTTCTTAACACCGCGGTTAAACCTAGACCGTTTTGATGTCCTTGCTTGGGAAGTATGCCAGAAAGAGTGACAAAGCCCCCTCGTACCAACAGATTTCTTACGAATGCGATTAAACCTAGTCCAATTTGATGTCTGTGTTAGAGAAGTGTGCCAGAAAAAATTACACAAGTTCATTGTCCCAACAGATCGCAAATTCTTCACTGCGAGACGATTAAACCTCGGCGAATTTGATATCTGTGTTGGAAAAATGTACTACAGCTGTAGTGTTCGGTTATAATACGACTCTGTATGAATACGCATGCTTGCTCCGTTAGAAGTGTGGTGAAAAGATACCCGAGCAAAGTTCCATAACATAAAAATAGCAAGATTTGTTATCCTGTGATCAAGTTTTGATAACAGGATTTAGTAAAAACTTGTATGAATTAAGTGACAACATAACAAAAATGATAACAAAAATCGTTCGGGATGGTATCAAGTTTATACTATACTCAGTTATCGGTAATAGCAAATGATGTCCAAATTTTGTTATCGAATTTCTTCACTATTGAGAACATGTGTTGTTATCATGATGTAATCTAAATAACAAAAAAAATCTTCTTTACCATAGTCTACTATATCGACATTTTGTCTCGGCTAACTGCCAACAAACTTAAAATAATTGTTGGGAGTTACAATGGGGGTCTCGAAAAAACCTCCCCATGCGTTTATACTTATTCTACCGGCCGGGATTGAACTCACGCCTTAGAGCACCCTATGCAAATACCTTACCTGTGCACCACAACTGCTCTTGTGTGTAACTGGGTTAAAAGCGTATGTGCTTTGGCCAATTCGCTAATATGGCAGTGACGTTATGGCACTGCACGATCTCTTTTACACTCGCAGTGCTGCCCATATGGAAGTGTGAAATTGTTCAACAGTTTTCTGTCTTTTTTATTCTCTCCCTCTTCCTCCTGCGTCGCAGTAAATGACTTCGCTGTCAAAGTGTCAACCGTAGATTGAAGTCTGCTATAAATGAAGTAAGCTTTGAGTATGTCGACGAATATTGTACAATCGTGGTGTTTTTTTTCGAGTTTAGTTACGCGTCAGTTTCAATTTTCATTCTAATTCGAAGCTCATTATTAGTAAACTGGATTCAAAGAATAGAATCTTTACTACAAAACAGACTGACAGAACTCTGCTGGATTCCGGGTCATGCTGGAGTCAAGGTTACGAAGCAGCTACACCACTCGTGCGCTAATTGCACGTCCTCTAGTCGCACCGTCTTTTTATTGCACGTTCGCTAATTGCACGATAGTGCAACTAAAAAACAGTTATCTGTCAAACAGCACGTGGTTTCCTAGGTGGATGCTATAAACAAAAATGCAGCGATGCCAAACAAAATCTCTCTTCTGCATTACGTAGATATATTAAAAGCAAATTAATTCAAATTCTGCTAAACTTTGGAATGAATTGGACACGTTTTTAAAGATTTAACTGTTTTTCTCAAAATCTAGCGCACGTGTGAGTGCATGTGAAGAATTCTTTACGGTGATAACGTATCACGTTTTACAATAAATATTGGCAGCCACCGTGCAATTAAAAAACGAAATTCGCTAGTTGGATCACCTCATTCGTGCAATTAGCAAACGAGTGCTGTAATCAACTATCCGCTAACACTAGAAACAATACACCAATTTCAACAGCAATTCCGGCAGAAGTCGCTATGAAAGAAATGAAACGTAAGATCGAACAACATTGGGACAACTAGTGGTTTTCAATGCAAGACGTAAAACTGCAAGAAGTAAAATTTGAAACTAAAAAATGGGTAGACTGCAGTTACGCCTGTGATCAAGGTATTCTAACCGGACTGGAAATTGGGCATACGAGACTAACGCAAAGCTTTTTACTTAACAAAGACTCACCACCATTATGCGATTGTTGCGAAACCACAATTAACGTACGACACCTTCTCCTCGACTGCAGAAAATATATAAACGCCAAACGAAAATGTAATATTGACGAAGTAACACTACAAAGACTCCGAAACGAAAGTTATAGTGAAAAAACAGTGATAAAGTACTTAAAAGAATGTAACTTGTACAATCAATCATGAAACAGTAAGAAAATAAACGCTAAAGCCCCAAACACAATGCATACGGATTTTACTACGTTGCGGCAATTTGACAGTTTTTTCATGGGTTTTCTGTCAAATTTCCGCAACGTAGTAAAATCCGTATGCATTGTGTTTGGGCCTTAACTCTGCGATTACTGCGGTTTTTTCACCAATTTTTAAATTCGAGCGGTTTTTCTACGACTTTTGGATTTTAAATAATATAAAAAAGCGAACACATTTTCATTCGAGCAAGTTTAATTAGTAATAAATTATAAAGAATTTTTTTAAAAAATTGATAACTTTGACAATTATTTAATGGCGAGCATGTTAGTAGAATCTCAAAGGAATTTTACGTTTTATTCTGCTATGCAACAAATTCATGAAAGTAAATATTTTGTATACGAATCATCGTGTAAACATTTCTGTAAATCGTGTAAACATTTCTTATTTGATCTCGCATAATAACTTTGAGCTAAAACAATCTGCCAAACTAATTGACAACGCCAAAAGGTGACGGTGGACATCAGAAGGTTAATATATTACTTCTTCTTATTGAAATCGCAAAATGATTTGATAGTAGTTTAACTTGTTTAGAGGGATTATTACGGATAACCTATCTTGATACCCGCGTACCATATCATGTTATATAGAAATATTCATTAAATAACATCAATATAACATATTGAGTTATCCGTTAACAAAACAAGTTATCTTGTAGATATCGCTTTGTGATCAAACTTTGCTCGGGTATGCTGTTGATAAAATAGGATTGAATTGGTAAAATCCCTTCAACGTGGGGAACCATGGGTAATAAAAACAATCTACTTTCAGTAAGGTAGCAGGAAAGCACTAGTTTGTGTTTTTGATTTTGTTAAATTGTTTTCAAATGTACAATCTTTTGAGAATTGAACGTATGCAATGTTTCTACTTTGATAAATGTTACATACAACGCATGTAGCATGTATATATGTTGCATATAGCATGTATACATGAAGAATCGTATGATTACAAGCATGAATACATGCTACTATCCCTACAAAGACACTTACGTAGTCCTGCGTCGCCTATATATGCGGTCGTGTCTTGTACACAACCCCTCTGATTTTCATAGAGATGACTAAGCACAAGTGCGGAAGATAGCTCCAAGCGAGGAATGGTCATTTTCTTACGTTTGCGACGAATATCATCCAGAGGCGCTACACGTGATTTCGCAGTAATCAGTCTAACTGAAATTTCACCATCATACGAAGTGCAACGGAGATACACGCATGCACGGTTTGCTTTTTCGGAAGCATCACAAAACCCATGAATTTCGGCTGCGATGGCGTTGTTATCAAATGCGAGCCAACGAGGAACTTTAAGAGTAGAAAGTCCAGCTAAGTTGCGACGAAATTCTAGCCACCAGTGCTGAAGCTCATCGCTGAGCGGTTCGATCCAGGAGCATCTTTGCTTCCAGAGGTCCTGGAGAAAAATCTTAGCTTGGACTACGACAGGCCCTACTAATCCGAGTGGATCGAAGAGGCGTGCAAAATCGGACAATACGATACGCTTGTTGATCTCGGTGGACTTATTCCACTGAGGCACAGAGAATTTAAAGTAGTCCGTTCGAGGTTCCCATGAAAGTCCCAGGGTTTTAATTGTAGCTTTGGATGCCTCGAGTTTGAGAGATGTGCGATCATCCTTCAGGTCTTCGGGGATCGCTGCTAATATTTCCGAGCTGTTGGAGCTCCATTTTCTAAGGGTGAAACATGCAGATTCGAGTAGTTGATTCAATTCGGTGTAGACTCGAATGCCTTCTTCGACGCTATTGACTCCAGCCAACATATCGTCTACGTAAAAATCCTTTGATAGGATCTTTGCAGCTACAGGATATTTTTCTTTCCCAAGATCAGCCAGTCGTTGTAAGCACTTCGTAGCGAGATACGGTGCCGATGATGTCCCATATGTGACAGTTGTCAACTCGAACGTCCTTATTGGTTCATTTGCAGAGTCTCTCCATAAAATACGTTGAAGACGATGATCAGCTGGAGCAACGTTGACCATCCGATACATTTTGGCGATGTCAGCAACGATAGCGAATTTATGCAAACGAAAACGAAGGACTATTGAAAATAAATCTTCCTGCACTACAGGACCGACCATTAGCGCTTCGTTGAGAGAAATGCCAGATGCAGTCGAGCAAGAAGCGTCAAAAACAACGCGAAGTTTGGTGGTAGTGCTGTCTGGCCGGAGAACAGTATGATGCGGCAAATAATACGGGAACGGTTGCGATTCAATTTCATCTGTCCCAACTGGTACTTCTTTCATATGACCAAGCTCCAAATACTCATGGATGAATGACGCATATTCTTTCTTTAACGCTGGGTTGGCATCCAAACGTCGTTCTAGTGAATGAAAGCGTCGAAGAGCAATTGAACGAGATTCACCTAAGCGATCAAGCAGGTGCGGCTTTTTCGGCAATGTCACTACGAATCTACCGTCTTGTCTCTGATCGTCGTTTCATCGAAAAATTGTTCACACTTGGATTCTTCCAATGATAGTGTGCTAGTTGTTTGACATTATTCAAGTTCCCAAAACCGTGTAAGTAGCTCTTCTAATCTCTCTTCCGCGCAAGAAACAGCGGCAATCGTGAAATCTTGGCTAGTTTCTTCCGTTACCTTGCCCGAAATAATCCACCCGAAATGGGTATTTTGCAAGGTTGGACCGCCTCCATTCACGTTGTATCGACCTGCTAGCAATAAGTCGTAGAAGATTTCCGCTCCTATGATGAGATCTTTTTACTGGGATGGAAGAATTCAGGATCAGCCAACAAAATTCCTGTGGGGAACTTCCATTTAGTTATATCGAGCTGCTTTATTGGCAAATCAGCAGTTACTTTTGGAAGGACAAAGAACTGCAACGAGATTGTGTATTGAGAAACACGCGAATGGATCCAAGCATGTACTGACTGCTTGGAACAAGTGCTAGCTTGATCGATGCCTGACAGGCAGACATTCAGGATGACGAATGAATTTGAGTTTTTGGGCGAGATTTTCAGACATGAAACTCAATTGAGACCCAGAATCTGGCAAGGCGCGAGCTACGGTTGTATTCCCATAGTCATCGCTAATGTTGATAACAGCTGTAGACAACAGTACAGTGTTTCGAGTTGCTCGAGTGTTCGATGATGGCACGGTAGTATGGCTTGTAGAAGGGAAGTCTGTGCTGCATGGGGTGTGTGATTGACTAATGCTTGCGTTAGTGGCTTGAGTGTGTGTTGTAAGTGGTGCTGGATATTTCGTCTGTGTAGAAACTGAAGGAACTTGAGCTTGGGATTTTTGCTGATTTTGTGGTGATAGCGGGTTCGGTGCTTGAAATCTCTTTCCAGATTGCGTGCCAGAAGATTGTCCTGATTTAAACTGTGAGGTTTGAGGATTACCTGAGTGCAGGAGTGTGTGATGATTTCTCCCACATGTGTGGCATGTGCCTTTTGAACAGAATTTGGATACATGGCCTGGCGAGAGACAGCTAAGACAAAGGGACTTTCGTTTCACCTCGTCTATTCGATCAGATATTTTCATTTTCATGAAACGATTGCACCTAAACATGGAATGGGCTTACTCCCCACAAAATGGACACAACGATGATTGAAAAATACCGCTATGGCTGACTGTAGATGAACGAGACTGGAAAGGCTTTCGTGTCTCTCCGCGGTTTGCTTGCCCAGACGAAATACTTCGTAAAACCATACACTGCTCCTTTAGATAGTCGATGAGTGCCCTGTAGGTCTGAATCTCTACAGAGTTGTGATGATTCTCCCAGTTTCTTAACGTATGCGAATCCAGTCGTTGACATACCATGTACTGAAGGATGGTACTAAATCCCTCCGTTTCTTCGTCAATCTTCTGAAGCATCATTACGTTGGTTTCGAAATCTCCCACCACACGATTTAGCTGCTCATAAGATTCTCTCTCCATTGGTTTGACGGCGAACAATGCATCCAGATAAGATTTGGCGATGAGCTTTTTATTTTCATATTTGCCTTGCAAAGTGCTCCAGGCAATAATATAATTTGCTGCTGTAAGCTCAACGGACGCGATCTCTCGCAATGCGTCACCCGTCAGTGATGTTCGCAGATAAGTGAATTTATCGATGGAGGACAAATGTTCATTGTCATGGA
The DNA here is from genome assembly GCF_943734655.1 of Sabethes cyaneus. Lineage (NCBI taxonomy): Eukaryota > Metazoa > Arthropoda > Insecta > Diptera > Culicidae > Sabethes > Sabethes cyaneus. Next base: position 86,828,589 of record NC_071353.1, on the reverse strand, counting down.
TCATGCTCGTAAATGAATCGCGGAATGTGATCCACTCTTGCAGTTTCCCACTAAAAACGGGTAGTTTGAGCTCCGGAAGTTTTATTCGCATTTGAGTGTCGGCAGCAAACGAGACGCGAGATCGGGGCATGTGGTGATCTGTATTCCTACCAGCGGGAACTATTAGTGCCATCAGTGACTGCTTTATGGAATAATAGTCGTCGCGAAATCGCGAATCACTTTTACATTTTCCTGTTCCCGTTTTTCAGCGACCGAAGTGCGTAGAGATTTGCGTTCTTCGTCTGTTTCAACCGTTTCTAGAAACTGATCGTCTTCTTGTTCGTCCATAAGCACTTCCACACGCATTCGTACTTCCATAAATTTATCGTAGATTTCGTCCAGCTTATTGATCCGCATTTCCAGCACGTTCCGATTATTTTCCTCGCTATAGTTAGCAACAAAGGCTTTAAAGTTGTCCAAGGAGCTCCGCAACGTACGCTCTTGCTTGAGCAAAATTCTTAGATCGTCTTTGGGCATTGTAATTTAATTACAATCACTATTAACACACTTTAACTCACTGCACTACCTCGACAGCAATTATTACACTTGATTGATAATTGATAACCGTTGACGCGATATGACAGAACTTGCAACCCAAAGACCACGCTAAACCACCGAAATAATTTTTATTTGAAATAATCAAGCGGAGAAATCAGACCCAGGGCTCAATATTTGTTCGAATCAGTAAAGACGACAATAATTACAACGCCACAATTTATTTAACGCATGCAAGAAATACATTGAATCAACCACGTGCATCAATTTTTATTTGTGATGGCGGCCTGACCATGCTATTCAGCACCGCATCTGACACATACCCTTTATCGAGCTACTTAGCCTTTGACTTTTTCGACGACGTTAGGTAACTTTCCGGATGATATTTCCGTCGGAGTTCCTTCCATCCAACAAGCAGGCGCAGATCCAATATCCACTAACGGCAGCAGCAGATCAGCACCAACAGCATCCAGATCCAACAGCAACGGCAGCAGACTAGCGCGGTTCGAACAGCAGCAGCAGCAGCTTGACACAATGGCGACGTGCCTATTGTGCAACTTCGAGCGAACAATGGCCTATTTTATCAGCACACGCGGTTTCCTTGAATCCGGCTCGAACGACCAAATGTTGGAGATTTCACTGGTTCACTTTCTAAATTAAACTCGCGTATACTTAATTGAATCGAGTTTTATTGAATTCACGAAAAAAAATTTTATTCTTAATCGGGCTTGATCGAAAAGAACGTCTTATTACTTCGATTGCTTGATCGGTACTACTTTAATCTGATCGATACGAAGGTTACATATCAATTTTATCAAACGATCATACTGAGAGTGAGAGTATATGAGATCGATTAGCCTATATTCACCACTGCATGGCTGATCCTTTTTCTTCTTCGCCACTATTCATTGAGACATTGACACGTCCATAAATGACTCTCATTATTTTTCGTATTAACTTTAACACATGAGAACTGCGAAAAGCTTCAACAATGCATTGCTTGAAGAATTCGTACTGCGCGCTTGTCCTTTGATCGCTGGAATATAGCTCGGCGGTCGGTAATCCCCATTATCTCAACGGCGTTGAACGGTTAGAGAAAATATAACCAAAAACATTCCATCAAGAAGACTGGCATCTCTTCGTCGCGCCCATACAAATGTCGAGCAACAGAAGGAACAGCGCACCCCTCCCGACAAAAGTTGAAGCTGTGTGTACATGTATTGGTGTGAAAATATGTATGCGAGTATGGCAATGCATTGCATACGTGTTTGTGTACATCCATATTCTAATATACACACACTAGTATGTGAAAGTTCAACTTTAACTCGGCAGATAGCATTGCTGTTACTGTCGCTCGACTTTTAGCAGAGTTGCCAGTCTTCTTGATGGGATGTTTTTGATATAACGCAAATTCATTCGATTCGCTCTCCGTCGCCTGTCATGGAATCACCCGCTCCAGTTTCCAAGATACGAAGTTTGCCTGATGCTAATTGGACTGGACACCCTAGCAACCAGGAGAAATCTGTGCCGAGCAATCCTTGTAGCTGATATCCTGATGGCGAGGGCCGATTGCCCATGGCTTTTCAACCATATTAGTTTACGAGCTTAACCAACATCTCTTCGTAGCAGAATGTCTATCTAATCTAATCCTCTAAGTACCGTTACGAAAGAAAAATTATACAGCAAATGGGGTCATCGTCGGACTACAACGAGTTTTCAACCAAGTGTCAGCTGGGTTCGACTTTTACCTAACTCGTAGGACTATTCGTGGGAACACCGAAGACCGTTCATAGCAATGTGCTTATCTTGACAAATAATTAATGAAACACAAACGAACTTTGTTTCTTACTGTTTTATGCAACATGATACGCAACAAAGAAAAAATACTTTCTTCGTTATTCGGTTATCTAGCAGGAAACGTATTGTAAACATTGTTGAAAGTTTGCCAACAGAGAAGTTTGCCCCAATTATGCCACAGTATCTACTTAAATAGATAGAAAATTGCATCCTGCATCGTAAACGAATAACTTGTAACGCAATTAACAAATTATTAGTAAAAGACAAGTTTAATAACACTTCCAGGTGGACAAAAAAGTGATTTTAGAAATGCTTGTTGTATAATAAAATCATCCTTTTTCAATCAATATAATTTTCTTTTTGTTCTGTTACTTGAGGGTGTATGTAGAATATTCATGTACCATGCGCCTCCATTGAGTCAGTTTCCCATACAAATTTCAAGTTAAGTTTTCTCAAAAAAGTTCCATAGGCTACACCTATACGAGCAGTGCAGTGATGTTCTGGATCGACAGGACTACACTATGGTGTATATGGTTAAGCTCTAAACCTGTGACCGATAGTGATGTTTCCTTGTTAATAGAGTTTCACAAAATACAATTTCGCGAAAAACCATGCGCCGGATGTACCAGTTCACGGAAAATCTTTTCGTAGAAAGTACCATTTCGCAGGGGTGCTTCAACTGAAGGAAAGTAATAGAGGTCAGTAGATCTAGGAAAATAAATAAACCTAGATAGAGGTGATCTCTACGGGGGGCTACCCCCGCAGTGGCTGGCGCTTCCGACGGCAGGTCGCCAGCAACACTCGCGGCCTGTGGCCGTCTCGCGCTAAATTATCTAATGTCACTATTCATAGTTTTTGGTGGTCTTGTTATTGATTAATGTTTTATGAAAGGGTCTCAAATTTCTCGATTTCGATTAGTTTTTGAGTTACGCAAAAATTTCTGTTTTATTTGTATGAGAGTCCTTATCCCACTACCACAAGGGAGAGGGGTCTCAAACCATCATTAAAAAATCCTGACCCCAAAACCCCCCACATGCCAAATTTGGTTCCAATTGCTTGATTACTTCTCGAGTTATGAGGAAATTTGTATTTCATTTGTATGGGAGCCCCCCTCCTAAAAAGGTAAGGGGTCCTAATTCATCATAGAAAAAATTCATTCCTCCAAAAACACCCACATGCCAAATATTGTTTCATTTAATTAATTAATTCTCTCCCCCCCCTCTTAAAAAGGAGAGTGGTCATTTTTTTTTTCAATTTAAGGAGGCCCACCAACACACCCCTACACCAAAGAACTCGCACATGGACTCTATGTCCTGGTAATGGACTCCTCATTTGGCAATAAAAATCTTAATACGAAAACTGAACGAAAAAACAGAAACTAAATATAATGCAACAATTAAAAGGTGTGTGTGATGAGCTATATAAAAAGTAGTATCATGAAATAGTCGTGGGATGTTCCCAGTGGTACTAAGTTCCTTTGAAGGGTATCCCTAGAGTACTACAGGTTAATGATTCTAATGAATTTGGTTAAGTGTAGCTGTTTCTAGCTGATGCAAAATCATAGCAAAAACTGACTGATACATGATTTGTAGTGCTGCTTCAAACGGGTTTTAACCCATTATGACCCGGGTATACCTAAATTTGGACCAAATAAAGTGAAACTCTGTAATCTATTATATTATGGCTCGAATGTGTCGGGAAACGCAAAATCGTCATTTGGAATGCTTTCAAGGCCAAAATATCGCAGGTTAAATATTTTATAGGCTCAGTTTCAAACAAACAAATTACAAAGTTTTTTACAGATTTCTTATCGAATTTTGTGATAGACTTTACATATAAATACTAATTTACATGTCAGGCAATGTTTCGTCACTAAATGTAGACTTCTTCATGCGTTTTGGAGACAAAAATTTTTTCGCCATTTTTTCAAATTTTTTTCCGCCATTTATCACAACTTTGCACTGTTGAAAATACAGATGAAATGACAAAAACTGACAAATTATAGCACACACACATCAGATTGATGTCTTATCTCTCTTGTAGTGATATATTAACAATGCTAACTATTGACATTTAGCAGTAAACAGGTTTTGAAGACGAGGTATGATATATCATACGCTGGGGACCGAACAAGGCTTATAGGCTGGTAAACGGCTGAATAATGCGTACCGTCGGTGCCTTGTGCACGTGTAGGCATAAAATAGACCCTACAGTGGTTCATAGCCTCTTATTCAGCAACTCCTATTCCTACCGCCTCGTGGTACCAGCCGGGATACGAGCAACTTTGGTGGAGATCGGGTAACCAACCCCGGTGGAAGCCAGGGTCGTATGCTGACAGGAAAGGAGGGCTCTTTCGAGCTTCGTTGGCCCTCCGGCGAAACAGGGGGTTGGTGTAGCAGGCTTTGCAAGCCGTCACCACGAAAAATATTAAAGCATGGAACGAAGAACAAATATATTCTTACTGGAACAATCGGAATAGACCCACGCGACGAAAAAGGACTATGGATTGGAAACTCGGGACGTGGAACTGCCGATCTCTCAACTTCCAAGGGAGCACTCGAGTGCTCTCCGACGTATTGAAGAGCCGCAAGTTCGACGTCGTAGCGCTGCAGGAGGTGTGCTGGAAGAGCTCAACGGTACGTACGTTCAGAGATGGACATACCATCTACCAGAGCTGCGGCAACACACACGAGCTGGGTACAGCTTTCATAGTGATGGGCGAGATGCGGAAACGGGTGATTGGGTGGTGGCCAATCAATCCTCGAATGTGCAGGTTGAGAATCAAGGGCCGATTCTTCAACATAAGCATCATCAACGTGCACAGCCCTCACCTCAGAAGTACCGATGACGACAAGGATGAATTCTACGCGCAGTTGGAGAGTGAATACGACCGCTGCCCAAAACATGATATCAAGATCGTCATCGGGGATTTCAATGCTCAGGTCGGCCAGGAGGAGGAATACAAACCGGTGATTGGAAGGTTCAGTGCACACCAGCGAACCAATGAAATGGGCCTAAGACTTATCGACTTTGCCGCCTCCAAGAATATGGCCGTACGTAATACCTTTTTCCAGCACAGAATCCACCATAAGTACACCTGGAGGTCACCAAATCAGACAGAATCACAGATCGACCACGTTTTGATCGACAGTCGGCACTTCTCAGACATTATCGACGTCAGATCCTATCGAAGCGCTAACGTTGACTCGGACCACTACCTAGTGATGGTTAAGATGCGCCCAAGACTCTCCGTTGTGAACAACATTCGGTACCGACGCCAGCCACGGTTAGATCTCGCGCGGCTGAAGCAGCCAGACGTCGCCGCAAACTACGCGCATTCACTCGAAGCTGCACTGCCGGAAGAGGACGAGCTGGACGAAGCCCCTCTCGAGGACTGTTGGAACACTATCAAAACAGCCATCAGCAGTGTAGCGGAGAGCTCCATCGGGCATGTGGCCCGGAATCAGCGGAACGATTGGTTTGACGATGAATGTAGGAGGGTGATGGATGAGGAGAACGCTGCGCGGGCGGCCAAGATGCGCAGTGCCACACGTCAGAACGTGGAAAGACACAAACAGAAGAAGATGCAGCGAAACCAAATCTTTCGGGAGAAAAAGCGCACCCTGGAAGAGCAGGAATATGCAGAGTTGGAGCGGCTGCATCGTTCTCAGGAAACGCGAAAGTTCTACCAGAAAGTGAACGGATCCCGCAAAGGCTTTGTGCCGCGAGCCGAAATGTGTCGGGATAAGACTGGCAGTATTCTGACGGACGATCGTGAGGTGACGGATAGGTGGAAGCAGCACTTCGACGAACACCTGAATAGCGCCCAGGCGGAAAACCATGGCGGCGGGGAAAGCGATTTCGACGGTGCAGCAAACGGGGAAGAGGTGCCAGCCCCAACGATAGGCGAAGTTAAGGAGGCCATCATGCAGCTAAAGAACAACAAGTCAGCTGGAAAAGATGGCATCGGAGCGGAGCTTATTAAAATGGGACCAGAAAAGCTGGCCGTTTGTCTACACCGACTAATTGTTAGAATTTGGGATACGGAACAGCTACCGGAGGAGTGGAAAGATGGGGTTATCTGCCCGATCTACAAAAAGGGCGACAAGTTGGACTGTGAGAACTATCGAGCGATCACCGTTCTCAATGCCGCTTATAAAGTGCTGTCCCAAATAATTTTCCGCCGTCTATCACCAATTGCGAATAGATTTGTGGGAACTTATCAAGCCGGCTTCGTCGAAGGTCGGTCTACAACGGATCAAATATTTACACTGCGGCAAATCCTCCAAAAGGGCCGTGAATACAGAGTTCCCACGCATCATTTATTCGTTGACTTCAAAGCCGCATATGATACCATCGACCGGAAAGAGCTATGGAAAATCATGGACGAAAACAGCTTCCCCAGGAAGCTCATCAAACTGATTAAATCTACGATGGATGGTACGCAGTGCTGTGTTCGGATTTCGGGTGGATTGTCAAGTTCATTCGAATCACACAGAGGGCTTCGTCAAGGTGATGGTCTTTCATGCCTGCTGTTCAACATAGCGCTACAAGGTGTTATGAACCAGGCGGATATCAACACGCGGGGCACGATATTCAACAAATCTAGTCAATTCGTCTGCTTTGCCGATGACATGGATATTATCGGCAGAACATCTGTGGCGGTGGCTGAACAGTACACCAGACTAAAGCGCGAAGCAGAAAAGATTGGGTTAAAGGTAAATACGTCTAAAACAAAGTACATGCTGGCCAGCGGAACCGAGGCCGAACGACACCGCTTGGGCAGTAGTATATTGATCGACGGCGATGAGTTTGAGGTAGTCGATGAATTTGTCTACCTTGGCTCACTGGTAACGGCGGACAATGATACCAGCCGTGAGATTCGGAGGCGTATTATCAGCGGAAGTCGTGCTTACTATGGGCTCCACAAGCAATTGCGGTCGAGCAGACTAAGTCCCCGTACAAAGTGCACCCTGTACAAGACGCTTATTAGACCGGTTGTTCTCTACGGGCATGAAACATGGACAATGCTCGAGGAGGACCTGCGAGTGCTCGGAGTTTTCGAACGACGAGTGCTAAGAACGATCTTCGGTGGCGTACAGGAGAACGGAGTATGGAGGCGTAGGATGAACCATGAACTCGCACAGCTCTATGGCGAACCCAGTATCCAGAAGGTGGCTAAAGCTGGACGGATACGATGGGCAGGGCATGTTGCAAGAATGCCGGACAACTACCCTGCAAAGATGGTGTTCGCCTCAAATCCGGTAGGATCAAGACGACCAGGAGCGCAGCGAGCAAGATGGTTAGACCAGGTGGAGCGAGATCTGACGGAGAGTACTCGGTGTCCGAGGAATTGGAGAGCGGTAGCCCTCAACCGAGTTACATGGAGAAATTTTGTTCAACAGGCTTTGTCTTAGGACGGCAAGCCACCTAAGTAAGTAAGTGGGGACCGAACAAGGTTGCTCGCATACCGGGTGTAATGATCATGATTTGTTATAGACAAAACGATGTTATGATGAATATTTGGGTTTTTTATTGTATCTTGTATGAACAAACTGGTTTGTAGTCCGCGTAGAGAAAGAATGCTGTGCGCCATATTGTGTACAATTGAAGGGAAGAGTATAATCGCGGTAGGTTGTAGATGATTTTGAGGCATCTATTTTGCAATGTTTCTAGTTTTTTCAGCTTGGATTTGCAACCGTGTCCCCAGGGAAGAGTTAGGTATTGCATATGGGAATGAATACAGCCATGATAGAAAGTCAAGAGGGCATCTCTAGGCACAAACTTACTAACACGGTACATTAAGCCGCACAAGGATGAGACTTTCATTTGGACATGTTCTATATGATCACCCCAATTAAAATTCGTTACCAATTCAACTCCTTCTTGCTCAAACGACGGGTTGCTATGTGTAGGTATTTTTTTCCTTGGTGAATGGAAAACCATGTATTTGGTCTTTGATAAGTTTAATGAGAGCAAATTTGCATTAAAGTATCTCATAAGTACCTGCAAGTCACTGTTTATTGATGACACACTAGATGAAACATCGTGGTTTGGATAGAATAAAGCAGTATCATCAGCAAACAATTTAGGAGTTCCATTAAGCGGTATGTTTCCTATATCATTAATGTATATAAGAAATAAAAGTGGCCCAATATTACTACCTTGTGGAACTCCAATGTTTATAGATCTTGAAGAACTCTTGACATCTTTGAATGTCACAAATTGCTGCCTTCCACTCAAATAGCTACGAATGACATCGTTCGTTAATCCCTGTATTCCATAACTTTCCAGTTTTTGCAAGAGAATGTCGTGGTTTAATGTATCGGGAGCTGGATTCAAGCAATGCTCTCGAGCAGACAAATTACAGCATCATTGGGAGATACGTCGGTCACGATTTCGGTGATCAAAGGATGTCCACAGGGAGGAGTTCTCTCCCCCCTGCTCTGGTCACTGGTGGCCGACGCACTCCTTCACAAGCTGTCACAGCTTGGTTATGAGACCATTGCTTACGCCGACGACGTTGTACTTATCGTCAGAGGAAAGTTTGACGCAGTACTGTCAAGTCGCTTGCAAGGAGCTCTAAACACCACCATGTTATGGTGCTCACAAGAGGGACTTAATGTAAATCCCACCAAAACAGTCGTTATACCATTCACTAGGCGAAGGAAACATACCATTACTCCGCCTATACTGAATGGTGTCAGACTGGGCTTCAGTAATGAAGTCAAACACCTCGGAATAATTCTCGATAAAAAACTGAACTGGGCTGCCCACCTAGATTATGCTGTTAAGAAAGCAACTTCGGCTATCTGGGCATGCAGGTCACTGTTTGGCAAAACCTGGGGATTGAAACCTCAACTAGCCTTCTGGTCATATACTACTATTGCACGGCCTAGGATAACCTATGCTGCAGTCGTATGGTGGCCAAAGGTGAATGAGGTGACAGCCCAAGCCAAACTAAACAAAGTTCAGCGCCTGGCCTGTCTTACAGTTACCAGTGCCATGCGTACAACACCTACTGCAGCCATGGAGGCAATGCTATGCTTACTGCCTTTGCATCTTCATGTGAAGAAGGAAGCAGAGCTCGGCGCACTACGGTTGCAAAGGAGTAAAACCATACTCGAAGGTGACCAAATCGGTCATCTTCGCATACTTCGGGAATTCAATCTGACACCCTTAGTAACTTCAGTCTCTGACTGCATGGAAGCCAGGCCCAATATGGACGTTCCATATGAGGTGATTGAAACAGATCGCTCAATGTGGAATAATGGAGGGCCAGATCTTCCATCTGGAACTATCTGTTTTTTTACAGATGGTTCAAAAATGGGGGCCTGCACAGGCTCCGGAGTCTACGGACCCGGCATCAGGGAAACTATCTCATTAGGAAAGTGGCCCACCGTTTTTCAAGCAGAAGTATATGCCATATACATCTGTGCGACAATATGCTTGAAACGAAGGTACAGGCATGCGAAAATCGGTATCTTCACGGACAGCCAAGCAGCACTACTGGCTCTCAAGTCCGCCAAATGCGTGTCCAAATTAGTTTGGGAGTGCAGCACAGCATTGAGGGAACTCTCCCGCCAAAACAAAGTTTTATTACTTTGGGTGCCCGGTCACTGCGGAATCGAGGGCAATGAATTTGCTGACAACCTAGCAAGACAAGGATCAGCTCAGCAATTTATTGGTCCTGAACCGTTTCTGGGCACCTCCACATCCGCCGTGAAAGGCGAACTGATGACATGGGAAAAGCTAGAAATAGCATCCCGTTGGAATCAAATACAGGGTTGTAGACAAGCTAAACAGTTTATCTACCCAAACCCTGCAGTAGCTAAAAAACTACTCCATTTAACTCGTAGTGAACTACGCACGATCACGGGACTCCTAACAGGACACAGCCCCGCTCTTTATCATTTAAAGAATATCGGCAAGGTATCATCTGACACCTGCCGCTTTTGTAACTCTGAACCTGAAAGTTCAGCGCATCTGCTCTGCTATTGCGGAGCTCTTGCATTATCAAGGCACAACTTCTTAGGAAGTTTCCTTCTTACTCCATATCAGGTATGGAGCCTAAATCCCAAAACGGTCATTGGCTTTATAAACCATGTAGTACCGAATTGGGGCACAGGATTACAACTATTCCGCTCAACTCCATCAATGGGTATGAGCGATCCGTAAACTGTGTACAGCAATCGGGGCCTGCCACAAAAGACGATCATTAAGACTGTCGCAGTGGCCTTTTAACCCAATGCCCTTCTGGCATACAAAAAAAAAATGTATCGGAAGCCTTTTTACCGTTGTTATACTATAACAAAGGTTTAGGAATTGGTCGAAAAACACGAAATTGAACCGAGGCCCGGAGGGCCAAGTCACATATACCAATCGATAGGGTTCGACGATTTGAGCAATGTCTGTGTGTGTGTGTGTGTGTGTGTGTGTGTGTGTGTGTGTGTGTGTGTGTGTGTGTGTGTGTGTGTGTGTGTGTGTGTGTGTGTGTGTGTGTGTGTGTGTGTGTGTGTGTGTGTGTGTGTGTGTGTGTGTGTGTGTGTGTGTGTGTGTGTGTGTGTGTGTGTGTGTGTGTGTGTGTGTGTGTGTGTGTGTGTGTCTGTGTGTGTCTGTGTGTGTCTGTGTGTGTCTGTGTGTGTCTGTGTGTGTGTGTGTCTGTGTGTCTGTGTGTGTGTGTCTGTGTGTGTGTGTGTCTGTGTGTGTGTGTGTCTGTGTGTGTGTGTCTGTGTGTGTGTGTGTGTCTGTGTGTGTGTGTCTGTGTGTGTGTGTGTCTGTGTGTGTGTGTGTCTGTGTGTGTGTGTCTGTGTGTGTGTGTGTGTCTGTGTGTGTGTGTCTGTGTGTGTGTGTGTCTCTGTGTGTGTGTGTGTCTGTGTGTGTGTGTCTCTGTGTGTGTGTGTGTCTGTGTGTGTGTGTGTCTCTGTGTGTGTGTGTGTGTGTGTCTCTGTGTGTGTGTGTGTGTGTCTCTGTGTGTGTGTGTGTGTGTGTCTCTGTGTGTGTGTGTCTCTGTGTGTGTGTGTGTGTGTCTCTGTGTGTGTCTCTGTGTGTGTGTCTTTTTTTTTTTTGTATTGTTTATGCAGGGAGAAAATCTTCATAGACAGCACCTTCGCGGTGCCGAATAGGACTCACATGGTGCCAACATGCGCCTACCTACTAAAAATTCTCCTGCTGCCCGTTCCTGAACCCCTCCCGGAACTACCGTTAGGTTTTACTTCAGGAGGGAGGACGTGCCGAAGCACTCCGACTTGTCCGTTGCGTGTGTGGGTCCACACAACACCCTTGCCATTTCATACCGCTACTACCCTTCACCTAGGGCCTTTTTTGTATTGTTTATGCAGGGAGAAAATCTTCATAGACAGCACCTTCACGGTGCCGAATAGGATTCACATGGTGCCAACATGCGCCTACCTACTAAAAACTCTCCTGCTGCCCGTTCCTGAACCCCTCCCGGAACTACCGTTAGGTTTTACTTCAGGAGGGAGGACGTGCCGAAGCACTCCGACTTGTCCGTTGCGTGTGTGGGTACACACAACCCCCTTGCCATTTCATACCGCCACTACCCTTCACCTAGGGCCTGGGCTGCCCAATCAGCCCGTTACTGACCCTAGCAAGCTATGTCAGCCCTGTCGTTGCAAACGTTCTAGCCGTTGCAACTCCGTTATCACCGCTGTTACCGCCCTATCGACGGCACCCCATGCACGCTGCTCAGCGCACATTCTCTGCACGATGTTGTCGGCGTTGGTGTCTTCTCCAACGACCGCAAGCATCACCTGCCGAGTGGACGTAAACCGCGGGCAGTGAAAAATCACATGCTCCGCCGTTTCCTCGGCTACCGTGCAAACGGGGCAAAAGGGTGAATCTGCCCGCCCGCGCGTATGTAGATACTTCTTAAAGCATCCATGACCCGACAGAAACTGGGTAAGGAAAAAGTTTACCTCACCATGACCTCTGCCGATCCAGGACGATATGTTCTGGATCAGCCTATGGGTCCACCTACCATGGTCGGTGCGATCCCATTCCGCCTGCCAACGCCTAATAGAGTCCAGCCTAACTCTGTCCCTAGCGCCCCTGACGTTCCTCTGCCTATGGCACTCGATATCCTCACCTAGGAGTATGCATATTGGAATCATGGCTGCAATGACCCCAATCGCATCCAACGATATGGTACGGTAGCCGCACGCAACGCGCAATGCTAACAGCCTGAACACCTTGTTCAGGCATGCCTGATTGCGCTTACTCTCCAAAGCCGGGGCCCACGCCGGTGCACCGTATCGTAGCACCGACATGGCAACGCTGGCCATCAGGCGTCTCTTACTGCTGCTAGGACCGTAGCCGTTCGGCATGATCTTAGACAGAGCAGTGACCGCCGTTGACGCTTTACCACAAGCATAATCCACATGACTGGTGAAGTTCAGCCTGTTGTCTGTCATGACACCCAGGTACTTCACACTTCGTTTGGAGACAATCACCTGTCCCCCCACGATTATTTTTGCCTCTATGGCCGACTTTCGGTTGCTGACCATCACAGCTTCCGTCTTATGGTGGGCCAATCGCAGATTGACGCCCGCCATCCAACCCTCTATTATGCTTATGGCGTCTGATGCCAGCATTTCCACCTCTTCTAGAAACTCGCCTACCACCGTAAGGACTATATCATCGGCGAAGCCAGTAATATCGACCCCAGTGGGTAGTTCAAGCCTCAGCACCCCATCGTACATGGCATTCCAAAGCGTGGGGCCGAGAATCGAACCCTGTGGAACACCCGCTGTCACTTTGTACCTCTTCGCCCCATCCGCCGTGTCGTACACTAGCGTCCGGTTCTCGAAGTAACTCTTAAGCAACCTGCAATTGCACCCCAGTTAGCGCTGTTAAAGGCGTTTTTGACATCGATTGTGACTATAGCACAATACCTGTCGCCGCGCCTTTTCCGTTTCATAGGCTTCTCGGCCCTCTCCACTACGGACTTTATGGCATCTACAGTGGACTTCCCCTTACGGAAGCCAAACTGCGTGTTTGCCAGTCCAACATCACTTTCCACTACAGGCGTCAGCCTGTTTAGGATTACCCGCTCTAGCAATTTGCCTAGCGTGTCCAATAGGCAAATTGGCCTGTACGACGAGGGATCCCCAGGCGGTTTCCCCGGCTTTGGCAGCAGTACCAATCTTTGGACTTTCCATTTGTCTGGAAATTCGCATACCTCTAGGCAACTCTGAAGCGTCTCTCTAAACATATCGGGATACGCTTGGATCGCCGCTTTGAGTGCCTCGTTCGGAATCCCGTCAGGACCGGGCGCTTTCTTCGATTTCAAACCCCTGGCAATTACGATGAGTTCCTCATTCGTGACCGGAGTGAGGACATCATTCGATTGACCGTACGGGGTCGGAGGCCACCAAACTGGATCGTGTTGCGGAAAGAGCCCTTCCACGATGACTTTCAGCTTTTGGGGGCAGGTTTCCTGCGGCGCAGATGTACCCTTCATCTTTTTCATTACCACCTGGTATGCACCACCCCAGGGGTTTGAATCCGCATCGCGACATAGCTCCTGGAAACAGGATTTCTTGCTACGCCTAACCTCTTTCTTAAGCGCCGACCTTGCCGCTCTAAGATCAACTCCCCGAGCTTCAGCATCTGCATCGGTCCGGGCCCTCTGCGCTAGCCTTCTCGCTCTGTGGCACCTGGAACGGAGCTGGGCAATGGTATCACTCCACCAGTATACCGAGCGACGACCGTTCATTGGCTGCCCCGTCCTAGGCATAGTGGTATCACATGCCCGTACTAGGACGTTGGTCAGCTCACGAGCACTCAGGTTCGAGCGGGTGCTCTCTGCACTGAGTGCTTCAACGAACAGGTCTTTGTCGAAGGCCTTCACTTTCCACCTCCTCCCTGTCGACTTCGCCCCGCGTGGCCGTAGCGCCCGTCGTTCAATCGTGTACCGTATAGCTTGGTGGTCACTATGCGTGTACTCATCTGACACCCTCCAGCCCATGTTGTCAAGCAACGTTGGGCTGCAGAAGGTGATGTCGATGATCGATTGTTGTACCCCCCTACAAAAGGTACTGACGGATCCCACGTTAGCCAGACTTACATCTAGCTTGGACAGAGCTTCCAACAAGCTTTGTCCCCTCGGAGTAGTGCACCTGCTACCCCATTCGACAGCCCAAGCATTGAAGTCTCCTCCAATGACAACGGGCTTGCGGCCCGTGAGTTCGTCGGTGAGCACGTCCAGCATCCGGTCAAACTGCTCCGGCGACCACCTAGGTGGAGCGTAGCAGCTACAGATGCAGACGCCATCGACCACCGCGATCACGAACCCCTCTTGGTCGGACGACACCACCTCCTGGATCGGGTATCTACCCATCACAGCGATCGCTGCCATCCGACCCTTATCGATAACCCAGTTAGCGCCTCCACGGGGGACCCGGTAGGGATCCGCGATAATGGCAATATCGCACCCCGTCTCGGCTGCCGTTTGCCAAAGCAACTCCTGTGCCGTTTCACAGTGGTTTAGGTTAATCTGTATAACCTGCACCCTTATCGTTGCAATGCCCGCCTATAAGCCGCACACAGTGGACCACCTGTGGCATGCTTATTTCCCGCATCGACTGTGCAGAGCATGCACCTGGGGGGTTTGCTACATCCCCTGGCGAAGTGGCCATCTTCGCCGCACCGCCTGCACAGCTTGGACCGATCGGGGGCCTTACACTTGGCCGCCCGATGGCCAAAGCCCATACACCTGAAACAGCGTTCGATACGCCGTTTCGACACCAGTGTACACACTGACCATCCTACCTTAATTTTGCCAGACGCCAACATCTTGTTGGCGATTGCCTCTGGCACGTTTAAAGTCGCGGTTTGCATATCTCCATATGCCTTCCGCAAGCGGATGTCTGCGGGTGCCACATCAACCTTAAGCTGATCCCGCATAGCCTCACTCAGGTCAACTGTCGTCGTAATCTCGTCGAGGTTTTTACACTCGACCAGAACACGCTGCGACAGCGCCTTGACCTGGCCCGCTTCGCCCAGGGACTGCTCAACCAGTTCCTGGTAATTCGAACTCTGGACCGTTGGGTCCTTTCTAAGTTCGAAAAGCATATCCCCTGCCTGGGTTCGGCGGGTCTTTACAACGTTGGCCCCAAGCTCCTGCAACTTGGGGTCCACACGAACCTTACGCAGTAGATCAGCATACGACAGCTTGCCTGTCAGCTTCACTACTAAGGCGTCGCCCTTATGGACGCGCCTTGGCTTTGGCTTTGCAGCCGCAGCCTCGCTCGGTTTCGGCCTCGGCGGTTTAGGCGGTTTACGCCTAACCACCTGCCAATCCTCTTCCCCGGTCCCGGAAGCACCATCCGGGACCGCCCCCGTGTCTGTGTGTGTGTGTGTCTGTGTGTGTGTGTCTGTGTGTGTGTGTGTGTGTGTCTGTGTGTGTGTGTCTGTGTGTGTGTGTCTGTGTGTGTGTGTCTGTGTGTGTGTGTGTCTGTGTGTGTGTGTGTCTCTGTGTGTGTGTGTGTCTGTGTGTGTGTGTGTCTCTGTGTGTGTGTGTGTCTGTGTGTGTGTGTGTCTCTGTGTGTGTGTGTGTGTGTGTGTCTCTGTGTGTGTGTGTGTGTGTCTCTGTGTGTGTGTGTGTGTGTGTGTGTCTCTGTGTGTGTGTGTCTCTGTGTGTGTGTGTGTGTGTCTCTGTGTGTGTCTCTGTGTGTGTGTCTTTTTTTTTTTTGTATTGTTTATGCAGGGAGAAAATCTTCATAGACAGCACCTTCGCGGTGCCGAATAGGACTCACATGGTGCCAACATGCGCCTACCTACTAAAAACTCTCCTGCTGCCCGTTCCTGAACCCCTCCCGGAACTACCGTTAGGTTTTACTTCAGGAGGGAGGACGTGCCGAAGCACTCCGACTTGTCCGTTGCGTGTGTGGGTCCACACAACACCCTTGCCATTTCATACCGCTACTACCCTTCACCTAGGGCCTGGGCTGCCCAATCAGCCCGTTACTGACCCTAGCAAGCTATGTCGGCCCTGTCGTTGCAAACGTTCTAGCCGTTGCAACTCCGTTATCACCGCGGTTACCGCCCTATCGACGGCACCCCATGCACGCTGCTCAGCGCACATTCTCTGCACGATGTTGTCGGCATTGGTGTCTTCTCCAACGACCGCAAGCATCACCTGCCGAGTGGACGTAAACCGCGGGCAGTGAAAGATCACATGCTCCGCCGTTTCCTCGGCTACCGTGCAAACGGGGCAAAAGGGTGAATCTGCCCGCCCGCGCGTATGTAGATACTTCTTAAAGCATCCATGACCCGACAGGAACTGGGTAAGGAAAAAGTTTACCTCACCATGACCTCTGCCGATCCAGGACGATATGTTCTGGATCAGCCTATGGGTCCACCTACCATGGTCGGTGCGATCCCATTCCGCCTGCCAACGCCTAATAGAGTCCAGCCTAACTCTGTCCCTAGCGCCCCTGACGTTCCTCTGCCTATGGCACTCGATATCCTCACCTAGGAGTATGCATATTGGAATCATGGCTGCAATAACCCCAATCGCATCCAACGATATGGTACGGTAGCCGCACGCAACGCGCAATGCTAACAGCCTGAACACCTTGTTCAGGCATGCCTGATTGCGCTTACTCTCCAAAGCCGGGGCCCACGCCGGTGCACCGTATCGTAGCACCGACATGGCAACGCTGGCCATCAGGCGTCTCTTACTGCTGCTAGGACCGTAGCCGTTCGGCATGATCTTAGACAGAGCAGTGACCGCCGTTGACGCTTTACCACAAGCATAATCCACATGACTGGTGAAGTTCAGCCTGTTGTCTGTCATGACACCCAGGTACTTCACACTTCGTTTGGAGACAATCACCTGTCCCCCCACGATTATTTTTGCCTCTATGGCCGACTTTCGGTTGCTGACCATCACAGCTTCCGTCTTATGGTGGGCCAATCGCAGATTGACGCCCGCCATCCAACCCTCTATTATGCTTATGGCGTCTGATGCCAGCATTTCCAACTCTTCTAGAAACTCGCCTACCACCGTAAGGACGATATCATCGGCGAAGCCAGTAATATCGACCCCGGTGGGTAGTTCAAGCCTCAGCACCCCATCGTACATGGCATTCCAAAGCGTGGGGCCGAGAATCGAACCCTGTGGAACACCCGCTGTCACTTTGTACCTCTTCGCCCCATCCGCCGTGTCGTACACTAGCGTCCGGTTCTCGAAGTAACTCTTAAGCAACCTGCATAGATGATCCGGTACCCTCATCCTATGCAGCGCTAACGCAATTGCACCCCAGTTAGCGCTGTTAAAGGCGTTTTTGACATCGATTGTGACTATAGCACAATACCTGTCGCCTCGCCTTTTCCGTTTCATAGGCTTCTCGGCCCTCTCCACTACGGACTTTATGGCATCTACAGTGGACTTCCCCTTACGGAAGCCAAACTGCGTGTTTGCCAGTCCGACATCACTTTCCACTACAGGCGTCAGCCTGTTTAGGATTACCCGCTCTAGCAATTTGCCTAGCGTGTCCAATAGGCAAATTGGCCTGTACGACGAGGGATCACCAGGCGGTTTCCCCGGCTTTGGCAGCAGTACCAATCTTTGGACTTTCCATTTGTCTGGAAATTCGCATACCTCTAGGCAACTCTGAAGCGTCTCTCTAAACATATCGGGATACGCTTGGATCGCCGCTTTGAGTGCCTCGTTCGGAATCCCGTCAGGACCGGGCGCTTTCTTCGATTTCAAACCCCTGGCAATTACGATGAGTTCCTCATTCGTGACCGGAGTGAGGACATCATTCGATTGACCGTACGGGGTCGGAGGCCACCAAACTGGATCGTGTTGCGGAAAGAGCCCTTCCACGATGACTTTCAGCTTTTGGGGGCAGGTTTCCTGCGGCGCAGATGTACCCTTCATCTTTTTCATTACCACCTGGTATGCACCACCCCAGGGGTTTGAATCCGCATCGCGACATAGCTCCTGGAAACAGGATTTCTTGCTACGCCTAACCTCTTTCTTAAGCGCCGACCTTGCCGCTCTAAGATCAACTCCCCGAGCTTCAGCATCTGCATCGGTCCGGGCCCTCTGCGCTAGCCTTCTCGCTCTGTGGCACCTGGAACGGAGCTGGGCAATGGTATCACTCCACCAGTATACCGAGCGACGACCGTTCATTGGCTGCCCCGTCCTAGGCATAGTGGTATCACATGCCCGTACTAGGACGTTGGTCAGCTCACGAGCACTCAGGTTCGAGCGGGTGCTCTCTGCACTGAGTGCTTCAACGAACAGGTCTTTGTCGAAGGCCTTCACTTTCCACCTCCTCCCTGTCGACTTCGCCCCGCGTGGCCGTAGCGCCCGTCGTTCAATCGTGTACCGTATAGCTTGGTGGTCACTATGCGTGTACTCATCTGACACCCTCCAGCCCATGTTGTCAAGCAACGTTGGGCTGCAGAAGGTGATGTCGATGATCGATTGTTGTACCCCCCTACAAAAGGTACTGACGGATCCCACGTTAGCCAGACTTACATCTAGCTTGGACAGAGCTTCCAGCAAGCTTTGCCCCCTCGGGGTAGTGCACCTGCTACCCCATTCGACAGCCCAGGCATTGAAGTCCCCTCCAATAACAACGGGCTTGCGGCCCGTGAGTTCGTCGGTGAGCACGTCTAGCATCCGGTCAAACTGCTCCGGCGACCACCTAGGTGGAGCGTAGCAGCTACAGATGCAGACGCCATCGACTACCGCGATCACGAACCCCTCTTGGTCGGACGACACCACCTCCTGGATCGGGTATCTACCCATCACGGCGATCGCTGCCATCCGACCCTTGTCGATAACCCAGTTAGTGCCTCCACAGGGGACCCGGTAGGGATCCGCGATAATGGCAATATCGCACCCCGTCTCGGCTGCCGTTTGCCAAAGCAACTCCTGTGCCGTTTCACAGTGGTTTAGGTTAATCTGTATAACCTGCACCCTTATCGTTGCAATGCCCGCCTATAAGCCGCACACAGTGGACCACCTGTGGCATGCTTATTTCCCGCATCGACTGTGCAGAGCAGGCACCTGGGGGGTTTGCTACATCCCCTGGCGAAGTGGCCATCTTCGCCGCACCGCCTGCACAGCTTGGACCGATCGGGGGCCTTACACTTGGCCGCCCGATGGCCAAAACCCATACACCTGAAACAGCGTTCGATACGCCGTTTCGACACCAGTGTACACACTGACCATCCTACCTTAACTTTGCCAGACGCCAACACCTTATTGGCGATTGCCTCTGGCACGTTTAAGGTCGCAGTCTGCATGTCACCGTATGCCTTCCTCAATCGGATGTCTGCGGGTGCCACATCAACCTTAAGCTGATCCCGCAGAGCATCACTTAGGTCCACTGTCGTCGTAATCTCGTCGAGGTTTTTACACTCGACCAGAACACGCTGCGACAGCGCCTTGACCTGGCCCGCTTCGCCCAGGGACTGCTCAACCAGTTTCTGGTAATTCGAACTCTGGACCGTTGGGTCCTTTCTAAGTTCGAAAAGCATATCCCCTGCCTGGGTTCGGCGGGTCTTTACAACGTTGGCCCCAAGCTCCTGCAACTTGGGGTCCACACGAACCTTGCGCAGTAGATCAGCATACGACAGCTTGCCTGTCAGCTTCACTACTAAGGCGTCGCCCTTATGGACGCGCCTTGGCTTTGGCTTTGCAGCCGCAGCCTCGCTCGGTTTCGGCCTCGGCGGTTTAGGCGGTTTACGCCTAACCACCTGCCAATCCTCTTCCCCGGTCCCGGAAGCACCTTCCGGGACCGTCTCCGCACGTTCGCTGGTAGAGGCGCGAGCCGAAGTCCGCTGCCTCTTGGCTACCAGCGTTGGTCCATGGTCGGGCGTAGCCGCCTTGCGCTTGGCAAGCGGCGTACGCGCCTGACTAGGCATGGCCACAGCCTTAGCGGCTATGGCCTGAGCTTCGGCGATTTCGCATCGCTGCAGAAGCTCTTGCCTCTCCACCTCGGCAGCTATGACGGTAGAGCGGAGGCTCACCGCCAGCTTTTTAATGTCGAGGTGGACATTTGACCTAGAGTTGATGAACGAGTACAACTCGTCCACCAACTTTTTGGCTTCCTCCAGCTTGCTACTGGCTGGAGGAAGCCCGACTTCGCCCTCAGGAGGGTGCACCATGCCCTCCGTTGACATTTGCCTACCGCTGTCGCTCGCCTTCTTGGCTGAGCTGGCAGCGATGGCCACCGGCGTTCTAACTGGGGTGTTAGTCCTAGGTGGTGTCAACTTCCTCTTCGGTATCGCTCCCGTTTTCGGGGGGCTTCCCTGTATGGGCTGTGCCCCCGACTTCGGCGGGCTTCCCTTCTTGGGCCGCGCCCCCGATAACGGGGGGCTACCTGTCTTTGCTGTTGGTGACCTAGCCAACTTACTACTTTTGGCAAAGATATCATCTTTGCCACTAGTAGCACCCGTATTCGATCCCTCTTTGAAAGTTAAAAATTTGTCCATTCGAAAGGGTCCCAACTCTAGGCCGCTATCTCCACTCGTAATTGTGTAGTCGCCTTAACGATCCCATGGTGATCTATGCAAGCAGGGAGGCCATGGCTAGGGACACTCCCCCCTACCCTTCATGGGGGCAGGGATGTCAGCATCCGATCGGCGTTAGTCAGGAATGTATCATCTGAGCCTACACCACCGCACTTTGACGTGAGTGACGAGCTTTGAACGTACCTAGAGACCAGCCACGGTTTTAACGGGACGGAAGGCAGCTGTACCATTAGCCTACTCGCCGTTTCGGGAAGGTATCACCCTTCCTTACATAAGGTAGTAGAATAGCACAGCCGTCAGCCCTGTAGCGCCAAATCCAAACGTTTATTCCCGCCCGTCCAGTACACCGTAATTAGGATCTTCCTGGAACCGATCCTAATGTGCCCATGGCACTCCTGACCTGGCTTTTTTGCTTAAAGTCCTGAGCTCTAACAGGACGCTACTACGTCCGCAGCTGGCTTATAGGAATTGAGCTCCGCTCGCCTCTTTACACCACTGCGCCACGCTAACCGCAAACACTACGGCGCCCGCAGCTGGCTTATAGGAGTTGAGCCCCGCTCGCCTCTTTACACCACTACGCCACGCTACCCTCAGGCACAAAGTGCCCCCCTTTCCCTGTTAGCACACAACTGAGGGTGCAACCAAAGACTGGTATTTGGTTGACCCTAGGCCCAGTTGCGTCCCGGCCGGTACCGCGTGGAGGTAGGGATAAGAGTTCCCACTCCCATCGTAATGGCTATTCGGAGTCGCGCAAAGTCGAATGCGACTTTGTTCGGCGCCTTAACCTCGCTGAGTTAGGGCCTTAACCGGCCTGAACAATGTGTGTGTGTCTGTGTGTGTGTGTGTGTATGTGTGTGTATGTGTGTGTGTATGTGTGTGTGTGTGTGTGTGTGTGTGTGTGTGTGTGTGTGTGTGTGTGTGTGTGTGTGTGTGTGTGTGTGTGTGTGTGTGTGTGTGTGTGTGTGTGTGTGTGTGTGTGTGTGTGTGTGTGTGTGTGTGTGTGTGTGTGTGTGTGTGTGTGTGTGTGTGTGTGTGTGTGTGTGTGTGTGTGTGTGTGTGTGTGTGTGTGTGTGTGTGTGTGTGTGTGTGTGTGTGTGTGTGTGTGTGTGTGTGTGTGTGTGTGTGTGTGTGTGTGTGTGTGTGTGTGTGTGTGTGTGTGTGTGTGTGTGTGTGTGTGTGTGTGTGTGTGTGTGTGTGTGTGTGTATGTAATGATTTTTTCTATCGCCTGTTTCTCAGAGATGGCTGAACCGAATGGTTCGCTATTACTTTTGTTTGAAAGGTGTTATTGTCTAGTAGATCACTATTGAGTTGTTTCGTGATACGACGTTTCGTTTAAAAGTTATAAGCAAAAATGTGAAAAATACGTGACACGGGTTTCTTCGGAACTACATGACCGATTTCAACGATCTTAGCATCAAATGAAAGCCCTTTTCAAAGCTAAATTGTTCAGTAATTTTTAATTGAAAACAAACAAGTAGTTTAAAAGTTATGCTTAAAAAACCTGTTTTGACAAGGTAATAATTATCGCCTGTTTCTTAGAGACGGCCAAACTGATTTATGCGCTATTAGTCTCATTTGAAAGATAATAAATCCTAATAGATCACTATTGAATGGTTTTTTGATTGGACGTTTAATTTGAAAGTTATGAGCAACCGTATACACCACACCAAAATTAACAATAATTTATAATGATTTTAACCAAGATAATTTACCTAATTTGAATTATTTTAATATCAAACGAGAGGTTTTGACACTACGAATATATATGCAACATTGCATAAGAATTGGTTTTACCGGTTAAAAGATATTACCCCTCGAACACTCGCGCCAACTTTTGTAACACGGTTACTCGCGCGCACAATAGCCCCAAAACCAAAGAAAATGTGCGTACTAGAGTTTTGACTAGGAAAACTTGGTTTTAGGTTTATCGAACCTGCGGAAGAGTTTCCAGAAATTGAAAGCTATATCGTCTGGTGGAATTTAAATTTTGATTAATCTCCCTAAAAGTGAAATAAAAAAATTATTTTTCTTCAGTGCCAATATAACACATTGATGTGTTCTGCAAAGTTATTGAGCATATTATTACAAGAAATTTTGCTAAAGACAGTAACCTTCTATCTCTGCAGCGAATATAGAAATATCTTATTTATTGTATATGAATTTGTAAAATCAGTTTTTCTATTTTTGCTCTTTTTGTAATTGTTGTATGACTTTTTCATGTACTACAAAATTGTACAAATAGTAAAAATACACAACTTTGCTGAAAATACTATTCCTCTATATTTGCTTGTTTAGGATCTGTGGAACTTTGATTATAAAAAATACCCTAATTTTGACTCCGCATTACTCGACTACCAGCAAACGGATACATTTTACATTTGCTGATAGTTTTGCTGCATAAATTTTCCCAACAATTTAAATTATTAATGCATTGAATAATTATGATATTTTGCTCACAATAAGTTTGTTGAAGAATATACGTTAGTAAAACAACGATTTGTAACTTTATAACAATATGGCGTTGAAAAACCTACACGTGTTGTATAAAATACAACAGCGTGAGTTAATAAAAATTGATGAAAATTATTCAAGAAAACTCTATTGATGTGAGTCAAATAGAATGGCATTACAGGAAACTATGCACAGTTCAAAAACCTATAAACTAGACCTTTACTAGACAATGTATATGCTAAAGGATAAGATTTCCACTTACAACTTACTTTTATTTGCACTTACTCAGATTAATAACAACTTACTTATCCTTACTCGCAATTTCATGAAAAAAGAATCTATCAAAATTTAAAATTGTTCCTATTTTGTTCAAATTTTGTAAACTTATTTGAGCAGGTAGCCGTCTTTCAATATCTTGGTAGCCAAACAACGCCCGATGGTGGTACCAAGACTGATATAGCCACACGGATCAGGAAGGCCAGGGGTGCCTTTGCAGGTCTGCGAAACATTTGGCGCTCAAACCAGATCACTCTACGTACGAAAACCCGAATCTTTAATTCAAACGTTAAATCCGTACTGCTGTATGCCTGCGAAACGTGGTGCGTCTCAGCGGAGACAACGCAAAAACTGCAGGTATTCATTAACCGGTGCCTGCGATATATTATTCGTGCCTGGTGGCCTGATAATTGGATATCCAATGAGGAACTCCATCGTCGGTGTCATCAACGGCCGATAGCCACAGAAATTCGTGAGCGTAGGTGGAAGTGGATCGGACACACCTTGAGGAAAGGAGCGAACGAGGTTTGCAGAGCAGCACTCGACTGGAATCCACAAGGACAGCGTAGAAGAGGCAGACCCAGAGGCTCATGGAGACGGAGCTTAGCCAACGACATCCGGGCTGTAGACGAGAACCTGTCCTGGTGACAGGCAAAAGCCATGGCGGGTAACCGTCAGCAATGGAGATCTCTAATTTCATCCCTTTGTTCTGCCGGACCGGCGGACATGGACACATAAGTAAGTAAGTTTGTAAACTTATTCAATTTTCAAAAATTTTATGTAAATCGACGCAACGCATACGCAACGATAACCAATAGATGAATTATGTTCCGAAGACGTGTCGATTTCTATCTCAAATAGCAAGTAAGACCGTATAACAAAGGTTCCTTTCACCACTAGGTGGATTAAATCGGGTTTTTAAATCAATAAAAAGACCTCCGACGATACATTTGTTGTCTATTTTGTTTATTAAGAAGTCAACAAGCTCACCGATCGCCGTAGAGGTACTGCATCCTTTCCTAAACCCGTACTGGAATTTATACAAAACATTGAATTTATTCAAAAAATTGATTAATCTTTAGTCTTTCAAAAATTTTATTTATTGCAGACAGTGTAGAAATAGGACGATAGTTGCAAGGGTCAGACTCATCCCCAGATTTAAAAACAGGCACTACTCCTGCAACTTTTAAACAATCTGGGTACCTTCCTTGGCTCAGTATTCTGTTGAAAAGCTCTGTAAAAATGTTTAAAAATGCATTCGAATTTTGCTTGATAATACTTGCTGGTAGATTATCAGGTCCACAGCTTTTTTTGGTATCTAGATTATTTATTACAGAAGAAACCTCAGCTAAATCTGTGGGTTTAAGATAAATTGTTTGCTCCAGACGGCTTACAGTTGCCAATGGATTGAGATTATCTTTCGGAATTTTCCCAGCGAGATTCGCTCCAATGCTTGAGAAGAACTGATTGAATATTTCACTGATTTCAGAACTATTTGATGTTTTGCTACCATTATTTTGTAGCTCAATCTTAACATCCCATTTGGTTCTCCCCATTATTTCGTTTAAATTTTTTCATACTTTAGCACTACAGGTGTCGTCAAACAATTTTTTGAAATATTCGTTTTACATCTCTTTTTAACAGCATCAAGTTTTTTTGTTACATGATTCAGCATTTCTCTCAAATGACTATTGTTCGGATTCCTTTTTACTTTTTTCAAGTATTTGTTTTTGAGTTTAATCCATTGCCACGTATAATAATTAAGCCAAGGACATTTTCTGGTTTTTAAATTCACTCGTTCATTTTTAGAAGTGGTGCAAAGATTTGAAATATTATTATAAGCCGTTGTTATGGACACAATCGACTCGTTTACATCTTCAGTACAAGTGAAGGTATTCAAAAACTGTGCTTGTCAACAATGTTTTTGGTTAAAATAACATGTTCCTTTGGATTAACAATTTTAAAAGAAGAAACAATTATTAAGTGATCACTAACATCCGTATAAATTGTGTCATTTTTTTATATAAGTAAGATCTTCTTTTCGTCCAATAAAGTGGTCCAAAATATTTCCACTGACAGGGCGAGTAGCAAACGTATTTGAGCAAATATAGTCATACGAGTTCAGTAAGTTTTCATAACGACGAACAGTGCTGTTACCAGTTAAGTTGATGGAATAAATGGAATATTCATATCTCCAACGATAAAACGTGGACATGACGTGTGCGTTGACAATAACCTTTCCATATCATCTTGAAAATGATTAAAATCGAATGATGGCGGTCTGTATACGCCTATAACATCATACAGCAACCCATTTATTTTTATTTCAATTTGAATCATGTGCATGCGCTCAATGAGAATATTTTTCTTCACATTGAAGCTTAATTCATTCTTCATATACACGGCCAAACCACTAGACGACGTATCACGACAAGAGAAGATTGAGTTGTAATTTGGTATTTGATACAATGGACAATTTTCAGCTTTCAACCACGTCTCACCAATTACCAATATGTCAACAGGAACTTTTACGCTATCGGAATATTGGCAAACTTCTGCAAATTATTCATTCCCCTTACGTTCCATTGTGCTACACGAACGAAATTTTTACCGTCATCAGAATGATTTAGATTGAACTCATCAACATTCTCGTAGTATGAATTTATTCTACTAGTCATTTATTATACAATTGACACGGTTTTATATTACGGGCAAACGGAAAGAGCTTAATATAGTTTGTGTTGTTATTTTTGCGCTTTCTCTTAGGAGAGGGAGTTTGCTTTGGAGGAGATTTTTTAGTATAGCGATTAACTAGCTCATTTAAATCATTTCTAGTTTTTATTACTTCCGGCTTCGAGTTTTCGTTTTTCTTGACTAGTACAATGAGACATTTTTATACTTTGAGATAATTCATTTTGCGCCACATCAAATCACATTGGCTTGATAAAATAAGAGTGGAATGGGCACATTTTGGATCCGAATGGCCACTTCACCATCGGTTCCGGAACATCCGGTACCCGGTTTTTAAGGACAAGTTTGAATTTCAGGATGATTTATATTGCGGCACGTCAAATTTCATCACATTGATAACATAAGACTATTGAAAGTATAATAAAGACATTTTAAAGGCAAATGACCACATCAGCATCGGTTCTGGAACATCCGGTACCCGGTTTTTGAGGCCATTTTTGTATTTTGAGATAACTCATAATGCGACATATCTAATCACATCGGCTTAATAAAATAAGACTGATGGAAGTGAAACAGTGTCATTTAGAAGCCAAATGGCCATTTTACCATCGGTTCTGGAACATCCGGTGCCAGTTTCGGCGCGGCACCTCTAATCACATCGCGTTGATGAAATAACAATAATGGGAGTACAATGGGACGTCAGTCGCATATAATCTGGTACCCGGTATTTATAATGAACCGTAAAACGGGGTAACTCGGGTCAGATGAATTACCCTGCAATCCAAAAATGTCCCCAAAAACCGGGTACCGGATAGTCCGGAACCGATGGTGAAATGGTAATTTTTGGCTCCAAAATTTTTCTATTGTACTTCATATTTCCATTGTATTTTGTCAAGTCAATGTAATTTGATGTGCCGCATGACGAATTATCCTATTCACAAATGTTGTCATAAACCGTGCACCCGATGTTCGGGAACCGATGATGAAATGGCTATTTGTCTTCAAATTGTCCGTAAACAAACCTCTTATAACTGTCTTATTTGATCAAGGTATGGTGATTTGATGTGCCGCAAGATGAATTATTCCAAAATCCAAAAATTTCCCGCGGAACCAGGTACCGCATGTTCCGGAACCGACGGTAAAGTGGCCATTTGGCTTCTAAATGACCTTATTTTACTTCCATCAGTCTTATTTAATGAAGCCGATGTGATTTGATGTGTCGCAAGATAAGTTATCCTAAAATACAAAAATGGCCCCAAAAACCGGGTACCGGATGTTCCGGAACCAAAGCTGATGTGGCTATTAGCCTTCAAAATGTCTTTATTATACTTTCAATAGTCTTATGTTATCAAGCTGATGTAATTTGACGTGTCGCAAAATAAATCATCCTAAAATTCAAAATTGTCCTCAAAAACCGGGTACCGGATGTTCCGGAACCAATAGGGAAATAGCCGCTTGGATCCAAAATGTCCCCGTTGACGTCCATTAATCTTATTTTATCAAACCAATGTGATATGATGTGCCGCAAACTGAATTACCACAAAATATAAAAATGTCCCCCGGGACCTGGTAGTGGGTATTCCGGAACCGACGCAGAAGTGGCCATTAGTTAACAAATACTCCTAACATAAAAGCCAGCAAGATAAAATTATTATGCTAATGGAAAACGAAAAAGTGTTATAACTTATATGCTGGAATGGAAGATAGAATAGACGATTTGCAATACTAACTTGCTGTGATTGGAGTTGTTAAAGATTTTTTGATTATGATATTTAACGCATTTATTTTGTTTGAGTTTTTGCATTGCATCCGTTCGCTCAAATTTGACTAAACTGGCTACTCAACCTGGACTACCTATCCTTGCACATAACATCGCACGCAAGGAGCTTTCGCCCCTGTTGTAGTCGACAGAAATCACACAGTGTTACAGCAGCACGAGCCAACGGCTTGATTGCGCACGACGCCAATTCACTGTTTCAATTAATCTATTTGCTCAGTGGGATTTAAAACAACATGCATTTGCATTTATTATCGCATCAACAAAACCACAAGACTACTAGAAGGGCTACTTCAGCACCCATACACCAAGTCGAACCAACGGCTTGATTGTGTACGACGCTTCGTTAACTCTTTTTTCGCTAAATCTCACCATTCACTGTGTGCTGAAATAGAGCTACTTCAGCACCAATACACCGAGCCGAACCAACGGCTAGATTTGTGCAAGACTCTTCACTCAATTTTCGCTTAATCTGTCGAAACAAATAAATATTTGAACGATGATTTTGATCCACACTAAATAAGTAGAAAAAACTATACGTGTGCCACTATTTGAACCTAGCGGCAGTACATCATACTCAACGGTATTCATATTCACGAAGTTTGTTTACGATGAAAACTTTAGAGCAGCAAAACAACAACAGCAATAACAGCAATCAGCGGTCTTATTCAGCAATAAAACAATACGCTACTATGTCTTCCTCCGATAATATTTCGTACACCAAGCAATGTAATCAACTTTATCGAATTTTCCCAGCATAATATTCGTATCTCTAATTTATAGTAGCAAAACAATTTAACTGATTTCTTAAATATGAATACACAATATTTTTTACGCAATATACACTCCTTAATTTCAATTTAAAAACCGGCAAGAAAACGAATGCTAAATGCCAAAAAATTTATTATTACTCCGCTCCTAAAAAGGGGAGGATCTCAATTCACCAAAGTAAAAAAAATTGCCTACAAAAACACCCACATCCTAAATTTGGTTCCATTTGCTTGATTAGTTCTGAAGTTATGAGGAAATTTGTATTTCATTTGTATGGAAGCCCCTCCTCCTAAAAAGGTAAGGAGTCCTAATTCGTCATAGAAAAAATTCATGCCTCCAAAAACACCCACATGCCAAATATGGTTCCATTTGATTAATTAGTTTTCGAGTTATGCGAAAATTTGTATTTCATTTATATAGGAGCCCCCCCGCCTAAAGTGGGGAGGGGTCTCAAATCACCATAGAAAAAATTCTTGTCTCCAAACACCTGCACATGTAAAATTTTGTTCCATTTGCTTGATTAGTCCCAAAAACCCCTACATGCAAATTTTCACTCCGATCGGTTCAGTAGTTTTCGATTCTATAAGGTACATAGAGCAGACAGAAATCCGTTTTTATAGGCATAGATTTGTATGGGAGCCCCCCCTCTTAGTGAGGAAGGGGTCTTTTGCCATCGAGAGAACCTTCCCTAGCCCCAAAAACCCCTACATGCAAATTTTCACGCCGATCGGTTCAGTAGTTTTCGATTCTATAAGGGCAACATAGAGCAAACAGAAATCCATTTTTATAAGCATAGATTTGTATGGGAGCCCCCCCTCTTAGTGGAGGGAAAGGTCTTTTGCCACGAGAGAAACTTCCCTAGCCCCAAAAACCCCTACATGCAAATTTTAACGCCGATCAGTTCAGTAGTTTTCGATTCTATACGGAACATAGGGACAGACAGACAGAAATCCATTTTAATAGGTATAGATTTGTATGGGAGCCCCCCCCCCCTCTTAGAGGGGGGAGGGATCTCTAACCATCATAAGAACCTTCCCTGGCACCAAAAACCCCTACATGCAAATTTTTACTCCGATCGGTTCAGTAGTTTTCGATTCTATAAGGAACATAGAGCAGACAGAAATCCATTTTTATAGGCATAGATTTGTATGGGAGTCCCGCCTCTTAGTGGGGGAGGGGTCTTTTGTCATCTAGAGAACCTTCCCTATCCCCAAAAACCCCTACATGCAAATTTTCACTCCGATCGGTTCAGTAGTTTTCGATTCTATAAGGAACATAGAGCAGACAGAAATCCATTTTTATAGGCATAGATTTGTATGGAAGCCCGTCAACGGCGACGAACTAGAAGTGGTAGAGGAGTTCGTGTATTTGGGATCGCTGGTGACCGCGGACAACAACACTCGGGTACTTTTTCATTTCGACGTATCTGCAAATGAGACTCTCTTCGCGTCTCCTCTCTTTCGCCGTTTACGGCGATACTAATGCATTTTGACACATCAGCTTTGCATAAATCAGTTGCCGGAGTCACTACCTAGCCAAATGTTTTAAAAATTTTGTTTTCAATGCATTTGTATCGCCGTAAAAAGCGGAAGAGAGGAGACACGAAGAGAATCTCTCATTTGCAGATACGTCTAAATGAAAAAGTACCCGAGAACACTAGTAAGGAGATCCAGCGGCGCATCCAAGCGGAAATCGAGCCTACTATGCCCTTCGTAAAACGCTACGATCAGGAATCATACGCCGCCGCATGAAGCTAACAATGTTCAAAACCATTATTAGACCGGTAGTTCTTTATGGACATGAAGCCGTGACGCTGCTTACGGAGGACATACGCGCCCTTGCCATGCTTGAGCGGAAATTGCTGCGGACGATATTTGGCGGAGTACAAACTGAAATCGGAGAGTGGCGGAGGCGTATGAATCACGAGGTACAGGCACTGCTAGGGGAGACTCCCATCGTACATCTAGCGAAAGTTAGCAGGCTACGGTGGGCCGGACACGACGTAAGGATGCCGGACGACAGTGCGATGAAAATAGTCCTCTTCAACAACCCCACCGGCACGAGGTACAGGGGGGCTCAACGTCTCTTAGTGGGGAGAGGGGTCTTTTGCCATCGAGAGAACCTTCCCTAGCCCCAAAAATCCCTACATGCAAATTTTCACTCCGATCGGTTCAGTAGTTTTCGATTCTATAAGGAACATAGAGCAGACGGAAATCCATTTTTATAGCCCTCTTAGTGGAGGGAGGGGTCCTTTGCCATCGAGAGAACCTTTCCTAGCCCCAAAAATTCCTACATGCAAATTTTCACTCCGATCGGTTCCGTAGTTTTCGATTCTATACGGAACATAGAGCAGACAGAAATCCATTTTTATAGGTATAGATTTGTATGGGAGCCTCTCCTCTTAGTAGGGAAAGGGGTCTTTTGCCATCGAGAGAACCTTCCCTAGCCCGAAAAATCTCTACATGCAAATTTTCACTCCGATCGGTTCAGTAGTTTTCGATTCTATAAGGAACATAGAGCAGACAGAAATCCATTTTTATAGGCATAGATTTGTATGGGAGCCCCCCCTCTTAGAGCGGGGAGGGGTCGTTTGCCATCGAGAGAAGCTTCCCTAGCACCAAAAATCCCTACATGCAAATTTTCACGCCGATCGGTTCAGTAGTTTTCGATTCTATAAGGAATATAGAGCAGACAGAAATCCATTTTTATAGGCATAGACTAGCTGACCCGACAAACTTTGTATTGCCGAAAATTAAACTGTGTTGTACATAAATCGTTAATCTCAGATGACCTTTGTCACAATCTTGAGTTTTGCAAGTTTCTTAGGAGTTCATGGGTATTTTAATATACAAATTTTCCTCACAGTAAAGTAGAAAACAACTCCCCCCAATGCTTAGCCTGATAAAATAAAGCGGATAGCATTTAAATATTCGCCATCATTACGAACCATTTTGCCGAATACCATTTTGCGGAACACCAATTCTCGGTTGACCATAACGCGGTATATTCGCAGAATAGCATTTCGCGAAAAACCTTACGCGGGATGTACCGTTTCACGGAAAGTAGTAGAGGTCAGTAGATCTAGGAAAATAAATAAACCTAGATAGAGGTGATCTCTACGGGCGGCTGCCCCCCGCAGTGGCCGGCGCTTCCGACGGCAGATCGCCGGCAACACTCGCGGCCTGTGGCCGTCTCGCGCTGAATTATGTAATGTAACTAATGTTTTGTGAAAGAGTCTAAAATTTCTCGACCTCGATTAGTTTTTGAGTTACGCGAAAATTTCTGTTTTATTTGTATGAGAGTCCTTATCCCCCTACCACAGGGTTGAAGGGTCTCAAACCATCAGTAAAAGAATTACTGCTTCCAAAACCCCTCACATGCCAAATTTGGTTCCATTTGCTTGATTACTTCTCGAGTTACGAGAAAATTTGTATTTCATTTGTATGAAAGCCCCCCCTCCTAAAAAGGTAAAAGGTCCTAATTCATCATAGAAAAAATTCATGCCTCCAAAAACACCCACATGCCAAATATGGTTCCATTTGATTAATTAGTTCTCGAGTTATGAGGAAATTTATATTTCATTTGTATAGGAGCCCCCCCTCCTAAAGCGGGGAGAGGTTTCAACTAACCATAGAAAAAATTCTTGTCTCCAAAAACACCCACATGTCAAATTTGGTTCCATTTGATTGATTAGTTCTTGATTTCTGAACCAACTGAAGGTTATTTACGAGCCTAAGGTAAAAGCAAAAGTATTATTCGCCTTACCTGTAAGAATATATAACCAAGCAGTTCGGTGGGGCTTTCGGACATACCGAAAGTTGCTGAAAATGAAAACGGTGCTAAAAAGCGAAATTTCCGAAAAGCTACGAGCCCTGTTATAACCAGGTCCAGAAGTCGTAATAATAATTAGGAAGTACATAACAGAAGTCAGCATTCTCAAGAAGTTACAGAAACATATAAGCATGCCTTTTAGGTTTTCAAAAGAAAATAGAAAAACCTGATTTAATCCACCTAGTGGTGAAGGGAACCTTTGTTATACGGTCTTACTAGCTATTTGAGATAGAAATCGACACGTCTTCGGAACATAATTCATCTATTGGTTAACGTTGCGTAGTGGGTTGGTTTACATAAAATTTTTTGGAAATTGAATAAGTTTACAAAATTTAAACAAAATAGGAGCACTTTGATAGATCCTTTTTTCATGAAAATGCTGAGTAAGTATAAGTAAGTTGTTACCAATTTGAGTAAGTACAAGTAAAAGTAATTTGTAAGAGTAAATATTATTCTTTAATAAAGGTCTAACAAAGTTTTTAACTTCACTTTTTTGCACTAACGTAAGAACTGACGACACTATTAACACAAGGCATTACACTTATCGTTCTTACAAACATAAAAAGTATATTTACCTTTTACCGACTGGTTTCGGGCAACTAGCCCATCGACAGGCTGGGCATTATCCCGTCGATGGGCTAGTTGCCCGAAACCGGTCGGTAAAAGGTAAATATACTTTTTATGTTTGTAAGAACGATAAGTGTTATGCCTTGTGTTAATAGAGTCTAATAAAGGTTTAATAAAGGTAAACGACTAGGTTTTTCAACTATGCATAATTTCCTGTAATGTCGTTCTATTTGATTCACATCAATAAAGTTTTCTTGAATAAATTTCATCAATTTTTATTAACCTTCGGCTATTCACGCTGTTGTATTTTGTACAACACGTGTAGGTTTTTGAATGCCATATTGTTATAAAGTTACAAATCATTGTTTAACTAATATGCAAAATATCATAATTATTCAATGCATTAACAAAACTACCAAAGTGATTCGGTATTCTTTTTAAAAACTTACAACACAATGTACACCTAGACTGCTGCGCGATGAAAGAGGATTAGCACCTCACGCGCAAGCGGTTTTATTGCTAAATATGCTTACATAGCTAAATTATCCTACCTGCACCTTTATTGGTGCAAACATGTGGCGTGATATACCACGTTGTCACGATACGCCAACATAACGATTTCCCCCTTTGAAGAAAAGTCGTTCTCGACTTTCACGATCCTCCGCTATTGTGGGATGAATCTTGGTTGCCTGGTCGGGTGATCCATGTTGATGCTTCGCGTTGATCCGCCTAATGGATTAGCTTCATCCTTGTTGTTCGTCTCCTGATTGCCTTGTTGAATAACGATAGTTGCCTTCTTGGTCGATAGTATTTTGACGACACAGCTTAGCGTAATTCCGATCACAACGAGGGTTGATTGGAACACACATCTAGAGCAAGCAGTAAACAAAGCAACAAATGCTCTATGGATATGTAAAAGAACGTTTGGTAAGCAATGGGGACTGAAACCGAAGATGATCCATTGGATCTATTCGGCCATTGTCAGACCCAGGATTACCTATGCTTCGTTGGTCTGGTGGCCAAAAACGAAAGAGAAAACTACCCAAACAAAGCTGGAAAAACTTCAAAGGTTAGCCACTCTCTCAATAACAGGTGCAATGAGAAGTACACCTTCGAAGGCATTGGATGCTTTACTCTATATACTTCCATTGCATCAGTTTATACAATTAGAAGCTGAAAAAAGTGCTCTGAGGATCAAAAGATCAAAGAACCTTTTTGAAGGGGACTTAACAGGTCATCTCAGTATTCTAAAAACTATTAGTATAAATCCTCTTGTAACCAATAATGAAGATTGGATGGAGAAAAAATACAACTTCAACCGAATATTTCGTGTATTTGAGCCTAGACGTGATTCCTGGGAAGATGGTGGTCCCGATATTCGTCCAGGCTCGACAGTTTTCTATACAGATGGTTCAAAAATGGACAATCAAGTGGGAGCAGGAGTCACTGGCCCAGGAATAGACATGTCAATTTCTATGGGCAGATGGCCAACTGTATTCCAAGCTGAAATACAAGCAATTCTAGAATGTACGACTGTGTGCTTGCGCAGGAACTATAAACATTCAAATATATGCATCATGTCCGACAGCCAAGCAGCTCTAAACGCTCTAAAGTCGGCGACATGCACATCAAAACTTGTCTGGTAATGTATTCAATCACTCCAAAAATTGTCTCGTCGTAACCAAGTCAACTTGTACTGGGTCCCAGGTCACTGTGGAATTGATGGAAATGAGAGAGCTGATGCACTAGCAAGACTCGGATCATCTCATCAATTTGTAGGACCTGAGCCCTTCTGTTGCTTATCTGCTACTGCTTTAAAAATGAAGCTAAAAGCATGGGAATGTACGAAAGTGGAATCAAATTGGAATAACACTTTCAATGCTAGGCAGTCGAAACGTTTCATCTCTCCAAACGTTTCAATTACTCGCAAAATACTGGAGCTTTCGAAGAAAGATCTAAGCATTTATACTGGTCTTATAACAGGACATTGTCCGAGCCGCTATCATCTGAAGCTAATGGGAAAACTTCATGATGATATATGTCGCTTCTGCGGCATAGAAAAAGAAGACTCGGAACACCTGTTATGCCGATGTCCGGCAATTCTCAATAAAAGATTAAGGTTCTTCGAAAGAGGGCTGTTAGAACCCTCTGATATTTGGAGAACAACTCCCAGCGCAGTAGTGCATTTCATCCGAAGTGCATCACCGGGCTGGACAAATGCTATTAGTCAAACAATGACAATCACTTCTGCTAGTGGTGCGTCATCTTGACAACATAGCTATAATAAAACGGGGAATATATCACAATAGATCAAACAAATGGTCGCAGTGATAAAAACACCCAACATGGATAAAAAAAAGAAGGTTGACACCGAAATTGAGCCAAAAGATATCCAATGAAGCAGCTGAATCTTGGTGTGGATGCTTTCACTGGTAAGATTGAGGTGGTGGATGTCGTCTCGATGCGCCATATGGAGTACCTGTAAATATTCTAGAGGGATGCGATCTACCATGTTAGTAGTGTTTACCTTCAATCCGGTAGTTGGAATGAAAGCTTTGCTGGGAATTTCCACGTTAGTGTTGGTAAATTGTTCGCCATCTAGCAATATTGCACATTTTGAGAACTGGATGAGGTACGATCCTTCTAATCTGCTATTATGCATGCTGCAGTTAGATTTTAAGACGATGTTCGCCTCATTGATGATTATTGTAGCGTCATTGATTCGTTTTATTATGTTATGGCCATAAATTTTCTCCATCGGGCAATGTGCTGACGAACCGCTCATCAATTTTTGGATGCATTTCGATGGTGGTTCGAGCTGATTAGAATGACATATGAATTGGTCTATTTTCCGGTCACATGTTGATCTTGTAGAGTAAGGCGTTGTTCCGTTCAAATAATAGTTTGCTTCTAAATGAATTCTAGTTCCGTTTGATATCGTTGGTTCGATCTGATAGAGAGAATAAATTTCGTTCATTAGCTTGGGTATTCTCAGGATATACATTATAGAATTCTTAGTTGTTATACCGTATGCTCGTGCAATCTCTAGTACGCTCTCCGCTGTGGCTATGTCTAATCCTTGTTCTTTCAACATAGTTTGAGCGACGGTCAATTCTTTTAGGTTAATCAGGCGACTGCTAGGGATGTTCCAACGAGCCAAGGTTATGGCTACTCCTATAGTCTCTATCTGCTGAGTGAGTTCGTCGATATTGAGCAGTAGGTTTATAGATGAAAACCCTTCGTTGACGTCCGATGAAAGATCGTTGTATCTCGAGATGAGTGAGTTAATGCTATATGTAATATTCCTGATCCTAACATCTAGTCCAGAGTTAATTTTAATCTGATTATTTTCCTGATCGATTATTGTATTAATTGTCGCGTTCACTAGTCTTAAGTCGTCAGCGTCTGGGCTTCCTGAAATATACTTCCATCCTGTTCCTAAGCTGTCCCATCGCTTTACTCGTTTTTCTACGATTTTAATCTTTCTGAATGATAGGGATAATTTTTCAATTTTTGATCTTATAATGGGATTAAGAACTTTATCGTTAACAATTTTTTCTTGAGCTTTGAAATAGAGATCGTTGATGTTTAGTTCTATTGAATCTAGATCGATTGGGTGTATAATTCTCAGATAGCTGTTCCAAATTCTGGCTGTTCCTATAGGAAGTATCACAATGGGATTTCGCCTTATGTCGTGTATATATATGTCCGCCTGTCCTTTCGTCAGCAAGAGTAGCCTGAAATTACAAAATTCGTTTTAAATGCTTTTTATGAATTTTCACTTGATTTTGATCAGTAATCGTTTTGGGAGATTGGTCAGTTATTTCTGCTACTTTATATCTATTGTTGTATAATGTTGCTTTCCCTTTGCATTTTGCGTATACTTTTTGTTTTTCAATATTCTTATACTCTTCCTCGCTTAAACAAAGAATTTTGGAATTATGCTTTTTGACAGTCATTTCGATGTTATCTAAAGCTGTTTGAATTTTCCTACTATGGTCATTCGAAACTTTGAGTTTGTTAAGTGAACTGGAAGTTCCGTACACAATTTCCTTAGGGGCCAGCTTCGTTGTGGAATGTTTGGTTTCGTTATATAGTGCTACAATAAGTTTTAGTCCTTCATATAGGTTTAGCTCGATTGTTTTTCTTCGGTTTGCTTGATACATTTCAATTAAAGTGTTGTGGAATCTTTCAACAATTCCGTTACTGTTGCTACAGCTTGCAAAGTGTATTGATATGTCCAGGTCGGTTAAAAATTCTGTCATTGTCGGATTACGAAAACTTGATGCCTGGTCACATGTGATTTGCTTTGGAATACCGAAAGTTGAGAAATAACGTGTCAACATCTCAATGATCGTTTCTGTTTGTTCAATTTCAATTTTGTATAGTTGTGCAAATTTCGAAAATGTATCGACTATGGTAAGGAATTTTTCAGTCTCTTTTATAAAAACGTCCATGTAGATAATGTCGAATGGTCTGTCATACATACGTCTTGTAATCGGAATTTTAAATAGATGTCTTTCATATTTTACTAGTCTGCAGTCCTCACAATTTCTAGAAAAGTCTTGCAGTTGTTTGTAAAGTCCGGGGAAGAAGACGGATTTACTAATTTCGTCGTAAACAATTTTACAACTTCGATGACTGAAGTTATGACTTCGCTTAATAAATTCCTCTTGTTCCCTTGGTTCAATTATGTCCGGCAATTTCAGATTACAATATTCAATTTTGACTTTTTTTCGAAAAATTTTGTCCGCAACCTTTGTGCAGAGTCTCACTACCTCCAATGGTGCGAATATACCATTTGTTATCTTTGGATTGATATGTTCCTTAAGGAATCCGGTCAGACTTTCCTCATCGTAGTATGGTCGGTGATAAACGTGCCTGGTGTAGCCTGCAAAAATTTGAACCAATAAGTACGGGCTTTTTCGTTTATTATCGGTTACCCTAAAAAAGATTTGATTTTTAAACCTATTCACAGGTGAAGTTCCATACAGGTTGTCGTCCTCGTAAACCTCGTTCTCCATCTCCCGGTAGTTGATTTCCGCCTTTGGGATCCTGGATAGGCCGTCCGCTACGACGTTCTGTTTACCTTTTTTATATAAAATTTTAAAATCGAATTGTTCAAGATACAAGCGCTGTCTCGTCACCCTTCCTGTAGCATCTGTGAGCTTCAGTTCTTTCGTGAGCGGCTCGTGATCAGTATAAATTGTAAATTGTTTTCCGTATAGATAAGGTCGAAATGTCTTTGCTGCAAAATAGATTGCGAGAAGTTCTTTGGCGGTGGCAGAGTAATTTTCCTCCGCTCTCGACAATGTTCTGGATAAATACGCTATAGGTCGTTCAACTCCGTTCACAAGTTGGGATAGGACGGCACCAATAGCGACATTTGAGGCATCCGTTGTCAGAATAAACGGTTCCTCAAAATTAGGATAAGTGAGAAGCAGATTACTAGACATGATGTCTTTAAGTAGTTCAAATGTTTTTTTCATATTCGGGGCTAATGTTGATATTTTTCACTTCTTTCCTCAATTGTGAGGTCATTGGTTTTGCAATATGGGCAAAGCGAGGGATAAACCGTCTGTAGTAACTGATGGTCCCTAAAAATGATTTCAAATCTTTTCGATTTTTCGGCAAAGGCCAGGATTTAATTGATTCAATCTTTTGAGGATTCGGACGAACACCCTCTATTGTGACCAGATGTCCTAAAAACTCAACTTCTTTTCTCAAGAATTCGGATTTGTCACATTGCACTTTCAGGTTAGCTTCTCTTAAAGTTTGAAGAATCTTTTGTATATCACTCAAATGAGTTTGTAAATTAATACTATAAATAATGATATCATCCATGTATACAAAGCAGCGTATGCCTAGGTGTTTCCTTAACACCGAGTCCATCAGCCGTTGGAATGTTGCTGGGGCGTTTTTCAGCCCGAACGGCATACGAACGAATTCGTATTTGCCGTGGTCAACATTGAATGCCGTTTTTGGCACGTCTTTGGGGTTCACCTCAATTTGGTGAAAACCACTTGCCAAATCTAGAACCGTAAAGTATTGTGCTTTACCAAGTCTGTCTAGTATTTTACTAATTTCGGGGATCGGATATCGATCTGCCGGGGTTTTCTCGTTGAGTTTTCGGTAGTCGACCACTATGCGAAACTTACGTCTACCCGAGTTATCAATTTTTTTGGGTACCACCCAAATAGGGGACGTCCATTGAGAAGAGGACTCCCTAAAAATTCCACTCCCAAGCAGTTTTTGAATCTGCGTCGAGACTTCTTCTCGAAGATGATATGGATATTTGTAAGTTTTCTGATGAATTGGTAATTCATCAGTGGTTTTAATATTGTGTTTGACTTCGTGGGTGAACGTTAATCTATCGTTCTCCACGAAGAAAACATCTTTGTACGGTTTCAAAGTCTTGCTTAGCAGCCTCCTCTCTTCCTTATTCATATGTTCAGCAGGAAAATTAAGTTTGAAATCTTTTTCCTCCTGCGTCATTGAAAAACATTCACATGCAAACGGCCTGAGAGAGCATTTCACATTCTTTTCTTTCGCTACGAGATGCACCGTGGCTTTATTGTTTATCGCTTCGTACACTCCCGGTTTAAGTATTATTTTGTTTGTGAGGTAAATGTCCCTATCAATGAGGAAAGAACCGTTTGTGCTGTTGTGCATATTTCAAAAAGGTTTTCCTTCTGATCGTGAAAGTTTACTGAATTTACGCGGTATTTAGAAAACGGAAAGATTTGGTTTTTAATAATTAACGCATGATTGTTAGTATTAATTTTGGCTTTTAGGATGGCAAGGTTTTCATAGCCTAAAAGTCCATCAAAAAATTTATGGAAACGAAATACATGAAAAGGCAATTTTTCATCACCTGCTTCTGGGAAAAGGTTCACGTTTACCATTTTATCAATTTCAAAGGTTCCATTCTTATTCTTAACGACGGCGGATTGTTTGATCGTTTTTGCATTTTTGACATGTTCTGGATTCAAATACGATTTGTTTGCGACAGTGTCAACTAAAATATTTAAATAACCTTTTGTTGTTGGTAGTCGAAGACATGGCAAAAAGTTTATGTCTTCGACTTTCTCACACGGACTCGCTGAAAATTTAATTCGTCACATTCTTCACTCGACATTTCTTCTGCTTCAATTTCTTCTTCACTGAGATCACTCGCGTGTCCGTTCACTTCGTTTGCGTTGGTTTCTGTTTTCATTTTTCGATTAGGTGGCGGTGTCCGCTCGGTAGTCGGCTTAAAATTTGTTTTTACGTTGTGGCTGGCGCCGCTGTAATTAGGGTTATTGTTATGTTTATGCCTTTCAAAATTTTTGAAAGGTTTTGTTCGAATTTCCGCATTCTGGTTGATGCAGACATCTTGATATGCGGCTTCAAGGGATTTAGGATTTGATTGACGAATAATTGATGCCAAAGGTTCGCCAATGTTGTCTAAGTATTTCGTCACGGTAATCGCGTCAATTAATTCGTTTACCGTCATCGGATTTAGTTACAGGTTGGTCTTTAGTTTAGTGTTCAGCTCTTTAGTATCGCTGAAGAACTTCAAATTACTCTTCTCTCCTTTCCTCAAGTGGAATAGGAGAGTTAAGTTTGTTGAAAGATCCTTTTGATCTCCGTAATTCTCCGTGAGTATCGCTTCTCGCAATGGATTTGGGGCTGCCATTCGCACATAAGATTGTGCGGGCTTCTCCTTTAATTTTGTTCCTGATAGCTCTTAGATAGTAGCGGTCTAAGGTATCAGGTTCACCGTTTTCGCCCTTTATGGCGTAGTCGGTGTAAATCTCGTCTAGCTCTTCTAGCCATGACGAGAGTTCCTTTCTATTGCCGGTGAATTCCGACATGTTTTTTATTGAGTCAGGGATTTGATTACCCTGTCTCTGTTCAATTTTCAATTGGAGCTCGTTAAGCTGGGCTCTCAGCTGCTCGATCTCACTGAGTCTTGTTTCAGGCATGATTATGTATAAGAAAATAAGGTGTAGGTAAGATACTTACAGTATTATAACTGTTAACATCTGATGCTGGTGAGTGGCGGATTGGTAAGCTGTTGTTCTGTTACCGGTGTCGCTGCTGCGTTGTTTGCTCCAACTGTTGCTTAGCGTGACCAGCTAAAGATATCTGTTGTTTCAATCGCTTTAGAAACCTCCTTGGTTTTGTATCGATTTCCTCACACCACTGGATTTTCCGCAAATCCTACCGGCTGCACCACAAAAGTACCAAAGTGATTCGGTATTTTTTTTAAAAACTTACAACACAATGTACACCTAGACTGCTGTGCGATGAAAGAGGATTAGCACCTCACGCGCAAGCGGTTTTATTGCTAAATATGCTTACATAGCTAAATTATCCTACCTGCACCTTTATTGGTGCAAACATGTGGCGTGATATGCCACGTTGTCACGATACGCCAACATAACGTTAATACTTTAAATTGTTGAGAAAATAGATCAGCATAAACCGACGTCACAGAAATGAAGCAATCAGCATGTGAGGTGTACCGCAGTTGGCCCCAACTGGAATTTTCGCTCATTTCTGCATATGGAAAAATGGTGTCTGTATGCAGCAAAACTACCAGCAAATGTAAAATGTTTAAAATGTATCCGTCTATTGGTAGTCGAGTAATTCGAGGTCAAAATCAGGGTAATTTTTATACTCAAAGTGCTACAGTTCCTAAACAAGCAAACATAAAGGTATACTGTATTCAGCAAAGTTGTGTGTTTTTACTATTTGTTTTTACTATTTTACTATTTGTTTTTACTACTTTGTAATACATGAAAAAGTCATACAATAATTACAAAAAGAGCAAAAATAGAAAAACTAACATTACATATTCATGTGCAATAAATAAGATTTTTCTATCATCGCTGCAGAGATATTGTCTTTAGCAAAATTTCTTGTAATAATATGCTCTATAACTTTGCAGATCACATCAATGTGTTATATTGACACCGAAGAAAAATATTTTATTTTCACTTTTAGGGGGATTTAATTCCACCAGACGATAGAGCTTTCAATTTCAAGAAACTCTTCCAAAGGTTCAATAAACCTAAAACTCTAGTGCGCACGTTTTCTTTAGTTTTGGGCTATTGTGCGCATTACAAAAGCCCGTGTTACAAAAGTTGGCGCGAGTGTTCGAGGGTTAATATCTTTTAACCGGTAAAACCAATTCTTATGAAATTTTGCATATATATTCGTAGTGTCAAAACCTTTCGTTTGATATTAAAATAATTGAAATTAGGTAAATCATCTTA
Organism: Sabethes cyaneus; assembly: GCF_943734655.1. Lineage (NCBI taxonomy): Eukaryota > Metazoa > Arthropoda > Insecta > Diptera > Culicidae > Sabethes > Sabethes cyaneus. The sequence continues at coordinate 86,786,111 of NC_071353.1, read as the reverse complement.
GTTAAAACCATTATAAATTATTGGTAATTTTGGTGTGGTGTATACGGTTGCTCATAACTTTCAAATTAAACGTCCAATCAAAAAATCATTCAATAGTGATCTAGTAGGATATATTACCTTTCAAATGAGACTAATAGCGCATAAGTCGGTTTGGCCATCTCTGAGAAACAGGCGATAATTATTACCTTGTCAAAACAGGTAACTTTTAAGCTACTTGTTTGTTTTTTTTTTAAAAAACTTCCTGAAAAAATTAGTGTTAATGAGAGCTTTCATTTGATACTAAGATCGTTGAAATCTGTTATGTGGTTCCGGAGAAAATCGTGTCAGGTAGTTTTCACATTTTTGCTTATAACTTTAAAACGAAACGTCGGACCACGAAACAACTCAATAGCGATATACTAGGCAATAGTACCTTTCTAACAACAGTTAAATCGAACGAATCGTTTCAGCCATCTCCGAGAAACAGGCGATAGAAAATGAAGCGCACACACACACACACACACACACACACACACACACACACACACACACACACACACACACACACACACACACACACACACACACACACACACACACACACACACACACACACACACACACACACACACACACACACACACACACACACACACACACACACACACACACACACACACACACACACACACACACACACACACACACACACACACACACACACACACACACACACACACACACACACACACACACACACACACACACACACACACACACACACACACACACACACACACACACATTGTTCAGTTCGTCGAACCCTATCGATTGGTATATGTGACTCGGCCCTCCGGGCCTCGGTTCAATTTCGTGTTTTTCGACCAATTCCTAAACCTTTGTTATAGTATAACAAAGGGAAAACAATAAAAAAATATACTAATGTATAATCGAAGTATAAAAAAATAGTTGTCTAAACATAAACATATATTATGTTCAATTTGTCTTAAGGAAGGAGAAATAAGAAGCGTGCTCCGAATGAACTACGCGTATACGCAAATGAATAAGCCTACCAGCGATCATAACATATTAAAATACACGAAGTATCTTCACTTCTTCTGAGCTGTAAGCGAGTGCGGAGACAGTGCATGCCAAATCGTTTTTTAATTACGTCTATAGAAAGTAACCCTTGTTACATTAGTATAATTAGCCTTATTAATTTCAAACCTAAACTAATTAAATAGATTAAAACCCTATTATCTTATACATAAAAATGGATTTCTGTCTATCTGTCCGTATGTTCCTTATAGAATCAAAAACTACTGAACCAATCGGCGTGAAAATTTGCATGTAGAGACTTTTGGGGCCAGGAAAGGTTTTAGTGATGGTTAGAGACTCCTCTCCCCACTAAGAGGGGGGGGGGGCTCCCATACAAATGAAACACAAATTTCTGCATAACTCGAGAACTATTCAAGCAAATAGAACGAAATTTGGAATGTGACTGTTTTTGGTGACAAGAATTTATTCTATGGCAAATTTAGACCCCTCCCCTCTTTAGAAGGGGAATTATGACTCCTCTTCCCTTTAAGAGGGGGGGCTTCCCAAGCAGCAATGTGAGTTTTATTGTACTCTTGTGGTGGTCTTCAAGACTAATTTTGACCTTAAATGCCATCATAAGAATGTAATAAAACCCAAATTGTTACTTGGGTTCCATACAAATGGAATATAAATTTCCTCATAACTCGAGAACTAATCAAGCAAATGGAAACAAATATGGCAAATGGAGGTTTTCGAGGGCAAGAATATTTTCTATGATGAATTAGGACCCCTCCCCACTTTAAGAGGGGGTGGCTCCAGTACCAATGAAATACAAATTTCCTCATAACTCGGGAACTAATCACGCAAATGGAACCAAATTTGGCACGTGGGTGTTTTTGGAGACAAAATTTTTTTCTATGATGAATTGGGACCCCTGGCCGCTTTAGGGGGGGAGGATCCTATACAAATGAAATACAAATTTCCTCATAACTCGAGAACTAATCAACTAATCAAGCAAACGGAACAAAATTTGGCATGTGAAAGTTTTCGAGGGCAAGAATATTTTCTATGGTGAATTAGGATCCCTCCTCACTTTAAGAGGGGGGGCTCATGTACAAACGAAATACAAATTTCCTCATAACTCGAGAACTAATCAAGCAAATGGAACAAAATTTGGCATGTGAAAGTTTTCGAGGGCAAGAATATTTTCTATGGTGAATTAGGACCCCTCCTCACTTTTAGAGGGGGGCTCCTATACGAACGAAATACAAATTTCCTCATAACTCAAGAACCAATCAAGCCAATGGAACCAAATTTGGCACGTATGCGTTTTTGGAGACAATATTTTTTTCTGTGATGAATTGGGACCCCTCCCCACTTTAGGAGGGGGGGCTCCTATACAAATGAAACACAAATTTCCTCATAACTCGAGAATTAGGGGGTGAGCTTCCACCCTCTAATGAAATAGACTAATCTCAAGGTTTTAGTCTTGACCTTGAAATGCGGTCATACATATATATTAATATTTTTTTTGAAACGATGGTTCTACAATTGATGAAGGAACGGTAGGGGAAAGAAATGAAAATTTTTGGTGAAGGAGGGGAAAAGCGGAAAGGAAGGGGGGGGGGGTATTGGTAGCAATGCTTGACAAGTAGTCATTTTGACTCCTACCTTTTGTCCAATGCTGGAAGGTGCATGGGTCGAACCAAGCTATAATCTGAGATTATAACCGGATTCTCAGATTATAGCTTGGTTCGACCCATGCACCTTCCAGCATTGGACAAAAGGTAGGAGTCAAAATGACTACTTGTCAAGCATAGCTACCAATACCCCCTCCCCCTTCCTTTCCGCTTTTCTTCTCCTTCACCAAAAATTTTCATTTCTTTCCCCTACCGTCCCTTCATCAATTGTAGAACCATCGTTTCAAAAAAAAACCTGATTTAATCCACCTAGTGGTGAAAGGAACCTTTGTTATACCGTCTTACTTGCAATTTGAGATAGACTTTTAGGGGGATTAATCAACATTCAAATTCTACCAGACGATAGAGCTTTCAATTTCAAGAAACTCTTCCAAAGGTTCAATAAACTTAAAACCAAATTTTCCTAGTCAAAACTCTAGTGAGCACGTTTTCTTTGGTTTTGTGCTATTGTGCGCGCGAGTAACTGTGTTGCAAAAGTTGGTGCGAGTGTTCGAGGGTTAATATCTTTTGACCGGTAAAACCAACTCTTATGAAATTTTGCATATATATTCGCAGTGTGAAAACCTCTCGTTTGATATTAAAATAATTGAAATTAGGTTATTTTTCTTGGTTAAAATCATTAGAAATTATTGTTAATTTTGGTGTGGTGTATTGAATTACTCATAACTTTCAAATTAAACATCCAATCAAAAAACCATTCAATAGTGATCTATTCGGCTATATTACCTGCCAAATGAAACTAATAGCACGCAAATCGGTTTGGCCATCTCTGAGAAACAGGCGATCATTTGAACCTTGTCAAAACTGGTTTTTTAAGCATAACTTTTAAACCACTTGTTTGTTTTCAATAAAAATTGGCGTGAAATTTAGCAATAGTAAGAGCTTGTATTTGGTACTAAGATCGATGAAATCGGTTATGTGGTTCCGGAGAAAATCGTGTCACGTAAGTTTCACATTTTTGCTTATAACTTTTAAACTAAAAGTCAGACAACGAAACCATTTAGTAGTGATATACTAGGTAAAAATACCTTTCAAATAAAAGTTATAGCAGATGAATCGGTTCAGCCATCTCCGAGAAATAGGCGATTGAAAATTGAAGCGCACACACATACACACATACACACACACACACAGACATTGCTCATTCGTCGAACCTGATCGATTGGTATATGTGACACGGCCCTCCGGGCCTCAGATCGACTTCGTGTTTTTCGACCAATTCCTAAACCTTTGTTATATTGTATAACAAAGGTAAAAACTCTAATGAAATGCAAATTTCCTCTTATCTCGAGAACTAATCAAGCAAATGGAACCAAATTTAGCATGTGGGAGTTTTAGATGGCAGAACTTTTTTCTATGGTGAATTACGATCCCTTCCTCTTTTAAGAGGTCGGCTGCCATACAAATGAAATACAAATTTCCTTGTAATAGAACCAAATTTGGCATGTGGGGCTTTTACGAGGCAGAATTTTTTTCTATGATGAATTAAGATCCCTCCCCTGTTTAGGAGGGGGGGCTTCCATACAAATGAAATTCAAATTTCCTTATAACTTGAGAACTAATCAAGCAAATGGAACCAAATTTGGCATGAGGGAGATTTTGGAGTCTTGAATTTATTTTATGATAGTTAGAGACCTCTCACCCCTGTGGTAGGGGGATATGGACTCTCATACAAATAAAACAGAATTTTTTGCAAAACTCAAAAACTAATCGAACTCGAGAAATTCGAGACTCTTCCATAAAACATTAGTCAAGAACAAGACCACAAAAACTATCTATAGTAACACTAGATCATTCAGGACGAGACGGCCGCGAGTGTTGCCGGTGACCCGCCGTCGGAAGCGCGCCCACTGGGGGAGGCAACTCCCCGCAGAAATCACTACGATTTATTTGTTTTCCTAGGTCTACCTGGGTTTCCTGGAACGAGCGATAGCGAGTAAGCAGAGGATCGCGAAATGGTACTTTCCACAAAAAAGTTTTTCGTGAAATGGTACATTCCGCTTAAGGTTTTTCGCAAAATGATATTCGGCGAAATGTTGTACAATCATGGCGAATATTACTATCCGCTTTCTGGCTATGCAATAGGGGGGGGGGGGGGCAGGGGAGTTGTTTTCTACTTTACTGTGAGGAAAAATTGCAAATTTGTATATTAAACTACCCATTCCTGGTAACTAATAAGCATTAACATAAGCAGCAAATCAGCGTATCTGGCATTTTATACTGCACGTTGTTGTATATTAGCTTTTTGACTGCATAGGTGTTGTAAATTGTCATCCAAAATTGTATTCAAATTCTTCGTGTCGGTAATTAGCTGTAAATTAGCATTGTCAGCACTATAAGAAGGTTATAAGTAAAGTAGCTGTATATTTTGCCAAAATAGCATTTAAGGTGACTTAAATGCTTATTGGCCTACATTTTAATAGCATTGACGATGCTTATTGGTTACCTGGGATGCTTTCATAGTTACGTAACTGCCAAAACGAATCATCTAAGGTTGAACTCCTCAGAAACTTGCAATACTCGAGAGTGTGACAAAGGTCATCTGAGATTCATGTTTTATGTACAACACAGGTTAATTTGTGGCAATGCGAAGTTTGTCGGGTCAGCTAGTTCTCAATAAAAGTGTAAGGCTCATGTCAAAAATACCACAAGGGTAGTGCTAAATTCGCTTGAAAATAAAACCGATGCACAAATTAGCCTGATATCGTCGCACTCATCGCATGTCATACGCACACTACCTTACATCGTTTCCGCTTGAACAGAACATACGAAACTTCGTGGAAGACGGCCGCAAACATCTCTCCGCAGCCAACATCGCTATAATAGCAGTAAAAAGTCTCGTGGAAAAAGTGACAGTGTCATCGCTTAGAGAAAAACCGAATTATAGCTGGAAAAATTGACACGTAGCTAGAAAACACTACACAGATCTCAGCACCTCGTAGTGCAACGTTCAGTCTTGGTTTCGTCATTAAAAGCTGGCACGTGGCAACTTTGTCCACGGATTAGCCCACAGTCGCACCCGAACATCTCGATTAACGAACCGTGCAACTAGATAACGTCGTAAGTTTGGCAAATAATCGATGCAATACGGATGTATGACCATTTTTCTCATTAAGGTAGCAACCGGCTGGATCTAACGATATAACCTACCATCGGCGCATCTTGAACTACGATTTCGTGAGGTAGAGGTAATTTTGCCAAACCAACTAAAAGCGTAGACCCTCATACGAGACTTTGATTTTGTCAGCAGGTGGAAGTCCGTAGCCTCACTCTTTGTGAGATTTTACCTCAGACGAGTCGACGCTAGCATCCACAACCAAGTGCCAAGAAACGGCAGAGAGTCGAGAATCGCATAACACGCACAAAGACAACGAAGTCTTCCTATTCCTAGGAGGAAAAGCATTATACGGAGTCAACACATATGTGCGATATTGACGTGCGTTCGCCATAGGGCTTTTCTTTGTTTTGCAATGGCAACCTTCGCGACGGAGATCGTGTCTCAGTAGCTTCAGGAACTTCGGGAACGTGCAACGGTGACAGCGAGAATTCAAGCACAACAAGCCGCAGACGTCGAGACGCTGTCCATTGCGAGTGATCTAGCATAGACGAAAAGCAAAGCGACACTTATTCGCGTTTACATAAGTCAACGAGTGCACGAGCATCCATCGCATAGGAGCGACGATAGGGTGCGTTTTGAGCCAGCTGCGTAGTGTTGCGTGGTGGCATGCGAACGATTCAACGAAGTCAACGTCGTCGTCTGCAGATAACCGTCGAGTGCTTGCTGCGTAGGAATGATGATGCTAAAGGGGTCCGCGAGTAAAGCTATTGTCAAAATGTACGTGTAGATTGGTTAGGAGGAACTTTAGGGTAACAGAGCAGGCTAGTTTTCATTTATAGGTTATGAGCGAGAATAGAATAAACACACGATTTGAAATCTATGAGTTTTGCGTTTTGGGTTTGCGATTCGCTACGGAGTAGAGCTAGCCGGCGGTCATTTATACCTATACACCGTAGAGTGACCCGCCTCGTTACACCCTTACTTATATCAAGGATTATAGTTAATCCTTGTGATTTGTGGTACGTGACACATCAGAAAAATCAACAGTTTCGGCAATTAGTTTCCAAACGGTATTTAGCAATAAATTTTTGCTTCTTAGGAGATTGATATCAGAAAATATCTCTGAGATATTTTTATGATTAAAAAGTAAATTGTTTTATTCTCAGGTTTCCTTTTTTGAGATTGTGCTGGGATGGTACTTACATCGGTGTAAATTACCGGCGTGGCAATTGATGTGATCAGTCCTTTACTGCGAAAAGAGTTGCATTCCTCCGTAGAAAGCCCTTCGACACAACAGGACTCTGGAACTTTATATACTACGTTTAGCTTTGAAATTGCTATGTTGACAAATGAAGAACGGTCAGCATGATTGTAAACACTACTTTGCCAGTCGTTTGGACCTTCGGCACCACAGCAACGGAACTAGAAAATAAATGTAAAAGTAATGTACACAAGATTAGTTTTTCGGTGAATTGATACATTAAAAACTTTATGTTCTTCTCTTAAGGGTTATTGGAGAGTTATTGAAGCAACGGATCGAACCAAGCTGTAATCGGAGTATCACAACTGGATTCGTACCCAGTAGGTCTCCCAGGCCTTGTGCCTTGCCGGTAGTGATGATCTTTTTTTTCTTTTTTATTGCTATTTAATGTGATTTTAATCAATTGGTCATTTACCATAGTGCTGATCTAATTACAGCTTGGCTCGCAAAAATTGCGGTACACAACAGCGTTACTTCAATTACCATTCTTTACCCTCATCTTTCGCTCTTTCCCCTTCACGCCTGATCTCAATCTGTTAGATCATATCGACTCTGTGTTTAATTACTTTCTGTGGCATTCCCCAGGTTGCCATAAAAATCTAATTGATGTTTTGCCTTTCTACTACATGAAAATATAGTATAAAGGTATAGGAATCACTGTGTGTGTGTGTGTGTGTGTGTGTGTGTGTGTGTGTGTGTGTGTGTGTGTGTGTGTGTGTGTGTGTGTGTGTGTGTGTGTGTGTGTGTGTGTGTGTGTGTGTGTGTGTGTGTGTGTGTGTGTGTGTGTGTGTGTGTGTGTGTGTGTGTGTGTGTGTGTGTGTGTGTGTGTGTGTGTGTGTGTGTGTGTGTGTGTGTGTGTGTGTGTGTGTGTGTGTGTGTGTGTGTGTGTGTGTGTGTGTGTGTGTGTGTGTGTGTGTGTGTGTGTGTGTGTGTGTGTGTGTGTGTGTGTGTGTGTGTGTGTGTGTGTGTGTGTGTGTGTGTGTGTGTGTGTGTGTGTGTGTGTGTGTGTGTGTGTGTGTGTGTGTGTGTGTGTGTGTGTGTGTGTGTGTGTGTGTGTGTGTGTGTGTGTGTGTGTGTGTGTGTGTGTGTGTGTGTGTGTGTGTGTGTGTGTGTGTGTGTGTGTGTGTGTGTGTGTGTGTGTGTGTGTGTGTGTGTGTGTGTGTGTGTGTGTGTGTGTGTGTGTGTGTGTGTGTGTGTGTGTGTGTGTGTGTGTGTGTGTGTGTGTGTGTGTGTGTGTGTGTGTGTGTGTGTGTGTGTGTGTGTGTGTGTGTGTGTGTGTGTGTGTGTGTGTGTGTGTGTGTGTGTGTGTGTGTGTGTGTGTGTGTGTGTGTGTGTGTGTGTGTGTGTGTGTGTGTGTGTGTGTGTGTGTGTGTGTGTGTGTGTGTGTGTGTGTGTGTGTGTGTGTGTGTGTGTGTGTGTGTGTGTGTGTGTGTGTGTGTGTGTGTGTGTGTGTGTGTGTGTGTGTGTGTGTGTGTGTGTTTAACGCTTTTGATTGAGCCAGCATTTCTCAGAGATGACTGGACCGATTTTAATGATCTTAGCGTCAAATGAAAGGTCTAGGTGTCCCATTGTTCGCTATTTAATTTCATACTGATCGGACTTTTAGTTCAAAAGTTATGTATAAAAATACGAAAAATATGGGACTTCATTATCTCATAGGTCCCTTAACCGGTTTGAACAAAATTGATTGCATATGAAAGGGGAATCTTTCAAAACCTTAACTTCAAAATTTCATGACGAATAGACTTGGGGTTTGAAAGTTACATAAAGAAATGGGGAAAAAATGTATTTAAAACTGCTTTTTGTTACATATAAGCATTAATTGAAAGGGAAACATGCTACAATTTATTATCATTTGAAAGTTACTGTTGAGATCTATCAAACGAAACCAAGTTACTGAAAATCGGACGCATTATTCAAAAGTTATTCAAACTTAAGCGCCGTATATGTATATACGTGTATATGTATATATGTATATAAAATGTATAAAATCGAAATAAATTAATCAAGGGTCGATTGTAGTCAATGTATGTGCCTCCAGCCTCAATCCCCCCTGGCACCACCTTATCGGTATTACTCGCTTAGATAACTACTGGACTGTGGTAGTTAGGCTGTTTATTCGCGGTTGATCGGCTCTCCAGTGGTTTTGTAGCTCGAGTACAATCTGGGTAGCAGCCGCATTGACCGCTCCCCAGACGTCCGAGCTGGAACACATCCTTTGGACTAAGTTATCCGGGGTAGTGTCCTGTCCGCTCACTGCCATCATGTTGCTTCTCGCGCCCGCGAAACGAGGGCATATGAAGAGAGCATGTTCTGCCGTTTCCTCAACATCCACGCATTCAGGACACGCGGGGGATTCCACATGCCCAAACTTGTGCAGATACTGTCTGAAGCAACTATGCCCTGACAGAATCTGTGTCAGGTGGAAGTTGACTTCGCCGTGGCGCCTGTTGACCCACCCGGATAGTTCCGGGATAAGTCGATGTGTCCACCGACCTTTTGTGGAATTAGACCATGCCCGCTGCCATGTGGTCATCGAGGCCGATCTTGTGGTACTCCGTATGCCTCTAGTTCCACGTTAGTTGAAGCACTCTACGTCTTCGCTGATGATAATGCCAATAGGCATCATACCTGCTAAGACGCAGATTGCGTCATGTGAAACTGTGCGATACGCACTCGCCACTCTCAAGCACATGAGACGATAGGTGCTTTCCAGCTTGGCTAGATAGCTTTTGGTACCTAACGCCGATGACCACACCGGTCCGCCATACCTAAGTATAGACTAAGCATGCGCAATAGCGGATACCTGTCCTCTTGCGCTGGATTACCACCTCGGCTGTCTTAGTGACAGACAAGATTGCATCCACCGCAGATTTGCCTTTTCGGAAGCCGAATTGATTCCTTGACAGACCGTTTGTACCCTCAGTGTACTGTACGAGTCTGTTAAGGATAACCTTCTCCAGCACCTTACCGGCAGTATCGAGCAGACAGATCGGCCTATATGACGAGGGAACACCCGGAGGTTTTCCCGGCTTCGGCAACAGCACGAGGTTCTGTCGCTTCCATCTGTCCGGGAAGTGGCCAGCTTCCAGGCATCTCCTCATTACTGCCCCGAATAACTCGGGAGCCTCTAACATAGCCGCTTTAATGGCCATATTCGGGATTCCGTCTGGCCCCGGTGCCTTGCTCACCTTTAGGGATTTAGCGATCTCAATGAGCTCCTTATTCGTAACCGTCACTTCGTCCCCGACCGCCAAACCGCCGTCGCCCATGTTACTTTGGATGTTCGGCTGGGAGGCCGACCATCCTACGCTATGGTCTGAGATACTGGAACGTCGGCCGTGGGACGACTCAGCGGCCTGAGGCCAGGGCCTTGGCTCGTGGCGCGGAGAGGCCCTCTATGATCCGCTCTAGCAGCTCTGGCGATCGCTCTGCGGGCCCCATCACGCCCTTGGCCTTTGCCATTACGACCCTGTAGGCATAACCCCACGGGTTCGCATTGGCACTGGCACACAACCTTCCAAAGCAGGCTCGCTTGCTAGCTATTATCCCACTCTTAAGCGCTGCGCGTGCAGCAACTAGTGCTACTCGACATTCTGCTCTGTCCTCGTCCGAACGAGCTCTTTGCATAATTCTCCTTGCACGAAAGCAGGCTCCGCGGAGTTCCGCAATTTCTTCTGTCCACCAGAAAACCGGTGACCTCCCATACCTATGTCGACCTTTCTTAGGCATGGTAGCGTCACATGCTCGCGACAGTACCTCAACCAAATGATCAGCGTTCGGATCGGGCATACCACGATCACCGCACTCTCTTCGGATTGCTTCCACAAATACTTCGGGATCAAAGTATGATGTCTTCCATCCACGGGTGGTTGGAGTGTCGGCTCTACTCGCCACCTGCCGCCTCATTATCTAACCGACACCATAGCGAACCGCCTGATGGTCACTGTGAGTGTAACCATTGTCTACCCTCCAGTCTCCTATCAGACCAGGACTGCCGAATGTCACGTCGATGATAGACTCCGCACCGTTCCTCTTGAAGGTACTTATGGTGCCGACGTTGACCAGATCTACGTTGAGCTTTACCAGAGCTTCAAGCAGAATCCGGCCCCTATGGTTCGTGCGACGACTTCCCCACTCTACCGCCCAAGCGTTAAAGTCGCCCGCCACAACCAACGGCCTTAGACCAGTCAGCAAAACTGATACTCGGTCTACCATCCGCGTAAACTGCTCGATATACCAACTCGGCGGAGCATAACAGCTGCAGTACAACACTCCACCCACTTTGGCAACCACGAATCCCTCGTCTGCAGTTGACACAACATCTTGAACCGGGAACCTGCTTGTCGTCCATATAGCCGCCGTCCCGAACCTATCCGACACCCAGTTACCGTTTCCGGCAGGGATGCGGTATGGGTCCGCGTGGCAGTGGTTCAAGTTCAGTTGCGTTACCTGCACTACGCCCGTGTTTTAGTCGCCGGCGCGCCTGCCGGGCACTTCGGGCCTCCTGTTGTGTGGTTAGCATTATCAGGCACTTGGGTGGCGCAGTACAGTCCCTCGCTATATGGCCCGTACCGCCACATCTCCTACACAAGTGACTTCGGTCTGGCCCCTTACAGCTCCAGGACCTGTGCCCTCTCTCAAAGCACCGGAAGCAGGCCTCCGGCTGCTGGAACACACTCAGTGGGCACACGGACCATCTCACCTTCAGCTTACCCATTTTCAGGGCTGCATTTCCGTCTTCCAGTGGAAGTCTTATAGTTGCTACCTGGGTTCCCGCCAGTCCCTTACGCAGACGAACTGCCTCGGTAATCACCACCACTTTGCATTGCTCGTTGAGAGCTCGTGCTAGTTCGCCCGCTTGGCTGATCTCGTCCAGGTTTTTAAGCTGGAGAGCCATCTCGGGCGTTAGTGCGCGGATCTGCACGCTATCGCCAAGGACCTTTTCTGCCAGCACTTTGTAAGCAGAACCCTTTTCAGTGGCATTCGTTTTGAGTTCAAGAATCATGTCGCCTGTGCGAGAGCGGCGGTTACTCCGCACATCCGCGCCAAGACCCTTCAACTGATCATTCCCTCTCATGGCCTTTAAAACTTCCGAGTATTTCGGCCCTCAGTTTTGAGCATAAGGGCATCGCCCTTGCTCCTTTTTTCCTAGCCACTTTCGGTGGAGCTCGATCCTCCTCATTCATCCTGGCCTTATTTTTTTTGACCAACTCCCACTGGTTGTCGGACGCTAACAGCGTCTTGTTACCCTCAGTAGGTTCTTCGGTTGACTTACGACCCTCTGCTATCAGGCGCTTTTTTGGACCCGTGGGGGTTTCTTCCCCTGGGGACTGCCTTGCGCATTTGGTGGATGATTGTCGTTAGACTGCTCCGTAGTCGCGAGTGCCACGGAATGGTCAGCCATTGACGGGCAGGCATCCGTTTGTGCAGACCTTGATACAAGCGTCTTCTCTTTCTCTGCCACTTTTACTCGCGCTTCGAGTTCGGTGTGTTCCTTCGTCGCAGCACGCATGGTGCTCCGAAGCATGAGCAGACTTTGTTTCAGGTCCTTCGCTAAGGTGCTGCGACCTGCCACGAACTCGATAATGGCATCGAGTTGATGAGACGCCGCTACCACTCTTGGTAGCATGTCTCTCTTGCCTGCCACTGCTTTTATTAGCGACGGGCCGTTCATTGCTGCGTCCGGCGTAGATGCAGTTGGAGCGACAGGTGTGCCGTTTCCCTTTCCGCTTACGCTGGCGCTTCTACTGGTATCCATCGGCGGAGACCTCTGGATACCACTTCTTGCGAACGGATTATCTAATCCGTCCGCGCTCACTGAAGTTAATGTTTTATTTTGATTGCTCATATAGAATCCCACGAGTTGAGGGGAAAGAAGAGTCCGCCGCATCAGACCCCTCATGATGCGGTAAGGGCTGTTTACTGTGGAGGGCGCTCTGGTACTCCACAGGCTCCGTTTGAGGCTGAGTATTTATGAAACCCCCCCTCCCCCACCATTCATCCCTCGGCACGGGTCGCATGACACCTTGGATTAGGGGTTTATCCATTCTTGTTTTTACTTTTAGCCATGGATAACAGCTATTAAAACCATCCTCCTTTGGGGGCTTTGGACCCTCTGCTCAGGTTCTCAGTATTTTCAGGTTCATCGAACATGCTTCTACCGAAATCCGTCATTTGCAGGCGGAGAGTTTACACTCAGCCTTCGCATAAGTGCCCCCTTCTCTGTCCGCATACGACCCTAGTTTCCACCGGTTGTCCGATTTCCACTAAGGAACGTATCCCGGATGGTACCACGGGGAGGTAGAGAGAGGATTTGCTAAATAAGAGGCTGTGGAACTTCGTGGTAGTTCTGGAGCGCATTATTCAACCATTTACCATCCTGTGTGTATGTATGTATGTATGTATGTATGTATGTATGTATGTATGTATGTATGTATGTATGTATGTATGTATGTATGTATGTATGTATGTATGTATGTATGTATGTATGTATGTATGTATGTATGTATGTATGTATGTATGTATATATGTATGTATGTATGTATGTATGCGTGTATATATGTATGTGCGATTTGCAATTTTAAAATAGAAATAGAAATACAAGAAGAGTGAGAAACATTTCAATTGTCATTTTCTGTTACTCGCAATCGGACGAGCAAAAAGCGAAAAAAAGTATTTGATTTAATCATGTAGGTATAGTGGTGTATAGGATTGAAAATACTAATGAGTTGCTTTTCCCAAATAAATTTATACCAATTTCAAACAAATTTTTGCGCATCAATAGAAGCTTTTCCAATCAATAGATGCTAGAGCTTAGAAATTTTATATAAAAACCTGATTTAATCCACCTAGTGGTGAAAGGAACCTTTGTTATACGGTCTTACTTGCTGTTTAAGAGAAAAATCGACACGTCCTTGGAACATAATTCATCTATTAGTTAACGTTGCGTAGTGCGTTGGTTTACATAAAATTTTTGGAAATTGAATAAGTTCACAAAATTTGAACAAAATAGGAGCACTTATAAATTTTGATAGATCCTTTTTCCATGAAATTGTTGAGTCAGTTGTTATTAATGTGAGTAAGTGCAAGTAAAAGTAAGTTGTAAGGGGAAATACTATTCTTTAACATATACATTGCGTAGTAAAGGTCTAGTTTCTAGGTTTTTTATAGGTTTATAGGAAAATAGATCAGCATAAACCGACATCACAGAAATGAAGCAAGCAGTATGTGAGGTCTACCGCAATTGACTCCAACCGGAATTTTCACTCGTTTCTTCATATGGAAAAATGTTGTTTTTCTGCAGCAAAACTATCAGCAAATGTAAAATGTTTAAAATGTATCCGTCTGTTGGTAGTCAAGTAATTCGGATTCAAAATTAGGGTATTTTTACCTTTGTTATATTGTCAGTTCAGAGAAAAATTCTCATCGAGCGATTTTGAACGAAAAAGAAGAAGCAACCCCGCAGTTGTCAAACTTCTCAAACACTGAAACAAAAACGCCGTTATGAATAACACGTGATACACTCATAATTGGAAATGCACAAAAATAAAATTTTCGCGCAAATCGTCACAAAAAAATTTTATTCCGAAGAACTAACGTCTGTTTTTTTTTTCATTTAAATATAGAAAAACGTTTATCTAGTCACATATTGCCATATTTTACTTACTCACATATTGAAAAAACGTCACGTCGAAATTTATTTGTTTATAACATTCAAACAACCGAACCGATTTTAATGATTTTGGTTCCAAATGAAAAGTTTTCCTGTGAAGTTTTTAGGGAAAGTATTAAGCCGAAGCAATAAAACGAAATACACTTCTAATTAAAAATACGCGTGAATAATAATCTTTTAATTATGTTGGATTTGGTGTAGGCCAAAAATAAATTACCCATAATCCGTACCTATTCAGCTTTTTACGAGCCATACTGGTAGACGTGTTCGTAATATTTGAACAACATTTTTGACATTTCCCTAATACATCGCACGTTTTCTTTCCTAGGTCTATAGAACAAGACAAATTTTGATATTTAACTTTTGTCTTACAAATAAGATTCTAAGTTGAATTTATATTTTATTAAAATTATGTACTTCTTTAGATTTGGATTTAAGAAAGAATTATCTGATAAACAGTGTAGAAGCCAGGCAGGATATAATTTATTAGGTAGAACTAGGGTAGAAATATCTACGCCTTCTGGAAAAGAATATGAAGGAATGGGAAAACCCGGTTTTAGTGTAGGAAATCAGGATTCATCGGAAGTCCAGGCGTAGAAATTGTATGTCTCAAAGCGCACGTGACGTGGCATTGAAATTGATTTGAGCGAGGATGTTTGGAGAGTCCAATTCGCCCACTAAAACTTTCCTGATTAACAGAACTCTTTCAGTTTTTCTCCTATTGTCGAGAGTTTCAATGTTGAGTAGGTTGCAGTGGTCTTGATACGGCGGAAGCACTAAAGGGTTTCACCAGGGTAGAAATCTCAAAGCATACCGTAAGAATTGTTTGTACTGCTTCCAACCTGGAGGACCAACTTCCAGTGAGGGGCTCCAAACTTCAGCAGCATACTCTAGGATAGAACACACAATAGAGAAGTACAGGGAACGTAAGCAAGATGGATATCTAAATTCTTTGGGTACCCTAAATATGAAGCCCAAATTTTAATTGCCTTTAGATATTACATATGAGTAGTGTTTCCGAAAACAGAGGCTCGTATCAAGAAGACTTGGGAGTTCTTTGATTGCATTTACCCTTTCCAGTATTTCGTTGCTGATGCGGTAGTTTCATATAATAGGTTCTTTCATGCGACTAAAAGAGATGATCGAACACTTGCGCACGCTAGTGGAAAGTTCATTCTTTTGATACCAGTCTGCAAAAATGTCGATTAGTTGTTGTAGTTCGCAGCAGTCTTCAATTGATTTGACCGGCACAAACATTTTAAGATCATCAGCGTACAGCAATCTGGATCCTCGTGGAAGTACAGCACAAACGTCGTTAAAGAATAAGGAAAACAATAGCGGTATGAGGTTACTTCTTTGTGGAACGATATTGAAAAACATACAGGACAGTCCATCCGCTTGCCGCAACCATCTGCGTGATTCAAAAGGACACGAGGGTGTCCCCGAAACGCGCACATAGCACATCACTTACTCCAGAGTAGCGTTGATCAGCCGCGTCAGTTAATCCAGAAAACCGTATTCAATGTATAAAACGCTTACTAAATAATAGTCTGCCATCTTGGATTTCAAAATGGTTCAAATCTATTTTCGACTACTGGCAGTTAGCTCCGATCTAAAAAAGTCTGTATTGCAAGGTTTTTCATGAAAAATGCTAAATAATAGTCCGCCATCTTGGATTTCAAAATGGTGTCAAACATCTATTTTCGACTACCAGCAGTTAGCTCCGATCTAAAAAAGTCTGTATTGCAAGGTTTTTTCATGAAAAATGCTAAATAATAGTCCGCCATCTTTGATTTCAAAATAATGTCAAACATCTATTTTCGACTACTGGCAGTTAGCTCCGATCTAAAAAAAAGTCTGTATTGCAAGGTTTTTCATGAAAAATGCTAAATAATAGTCCGCCATCTTGGATTTCAAAATAATGTCAAACATCTATTTTCGACTACTGGCAGTTAGACCCGTTCTAAAAAAGTCTAATTGCAAGGGTTTCCAATTTTCCATCTAAAATGCTAAACAATAGTCCGTCATCTGGGATTTCAAAATGACGAGACTTACAAAGAACGCATGAGACTATTTTGCAAGATGACATTTAGTATCAGTGATGAAACTGACCGTCACCAGCCCCGATAGGGGTAGCAAGTACATGTAGTTCACTACGAGTTGAGTAGGTTTTTAAACTACTGCACGATTTAGTTAGATACTCTGTCTAGCTCACAGCAGCTCTATGTTTGATTCTAATGGGATGCTTTTTATAACCTTTTCCATGTCAATAATTCGTATTTACATTGCTAACTCTAAAAAAAATATGTTTCTGCGTCGTTGAAATGTATATTTTAAATGTACTTTTTAAATTTTTGTGCGATTAAATGTATATTTTTGCAGGTTATGACTAAAAATAATTCAGCGTGTACGCATAATGTTTACGTGTTTCTTTAGATGAGTTTGTATCAGTGTTTTATCAGAACTGTCAGTTTCGGTTGTCAGTTGCGGTTGTCAGAATGAGCGCAAAACGCTAATTTTTCTCTGAACGGACAATATTTCTTTTTAAAAGAAGTTAAAATAGTTCGGTGGAATACTTCCCTAAGATTCCGCGAAAGACTTAGTTTTCTTATAAAAGAATTACTTAAGTCGAAAATCGCATATCATATTAATAAACTATACATGATCTGAGGCCGACGATTGCCTCAGATAAACCAGTCCTTGGAAGTAAAACTATTTCAAGGATGATAATTAAGATAGGCTTATAGGTAGGTTAAAAGTATGAAAATTGAGTGATTGAGGAAGCATGAAAGTGTTTAATAGGGTACCCGACTGCAAGAGCTAGAATGGTTGAGATAGGAATAAATTGGCATTGTTTACTAGGTGTTCCCTAGTAATAGAAGAAACTAATGTAGAATATAGGGCAATGAGGGAGAACATGTGTTCCTCAGAGATAGAAGGAGAAACTGCAACGTGAGAAGTAGATAGATATCTCACGCTTTGCGTAAAAGGGGAAAAATAGCTCGCGATAGGATAGCTGTGAAAGTGCTCAAGGAAAGTGTTGCAGATCTTAATTAAAATACAATTCAAGGGGAGGAAAGTAAAGTGACGAAACTCCGATTATTTGCCCCCCGCAGGTTAAATAATGTGTTACGATTCACGATTTTGGGACATGATGATCTCTATCGAAAATTACTGAATTAATCTTAGAATGAAGTCAGTAATTTTCTCACCTGGCGTGGGATGATTGTTACCGTCGATATCGGCAACAAGGCATTGAATGGACATTCAAGGCATGCATTTAGTTTATTTTGATTAATTTAAATTCCAATTTGTTCTTTATTTATTAATTTTTTGTTTCTTTTTTGTTCAAATTCTGGTGGCTCATTCTATTTGTAATAGATTTAAGTTAAGTTAAGTACTAACCCTAAACTCAACACCCTGCTAAATAGTCACCCAGCCCAAAATAAGCTTGGAAGACTACGCATGAAGTCGACAATAATAAAGAAAATTGTACAGACCAGAAAAAAGACGGCAAAGAACCGCATTAAAATCTTCAACCCTGAAAACGACTAACATCTCCGCGGCGAGTTTCAGATCTATAGGCGAGTTCGACGCAACACCACTGTTTCCGGTGATCGACAGAGAAGGAGAATGTGACAAGGGGATAGAGAGTGATGACAGAGGAGCAAAAAGATCATTCGTGGTTAGACCGATCAAGAGGCAGGAGCGTTGTTGCCTGTTCTCAAGAAAAAACCTAACAAGTGATTCTCTAATTTGACTACCGGTGAAAAGTTCCATCGCCGCGGGCAAAAGTCGATTCCGCGGTAGGTTAGCCGTTACGAAAGGAAAAACGGCCTGTAGTTGATCGGTCCACGTGTGATATTTCGTCCGGAGGAACAGCCTTCTTCTGACTTAGCTAGAGCCAACGGACGTATGCGACAGCAAGAGGAAAACCGTATTCATCTTGTAACACGTCTAGAGTCGCCATCGTGAATTTCTCATTTCGGTTCGCTCGCCAAGGGAGGATTGAAGCATCTCGGACAACATCTTCGGGTGGAGCCCGATTCCTGGAAGGTTGTCAACGCGGCCGACATCGGTCGGGTGCTTTATACCCACAACCATCACGGAAATCTCGATCCGGCCGAGTAAGAAGCTATTTTGACCACGTGTCACCGGTGACAGAGGAAGTGCTGGTGGCCGACGAGTTACGCCATCGTCGAGTCACACGTGTTCGTCGGTAGGGACGAACGTTTCGGAGGGGAAGGCCCGAGGAGGTCTGGTTGAGCCTGGCCCCCGCTCTTCGACGCCAGAACCGATGAGTCCTTACTTCGTTCACGAGCGCCGTGGATAGAGCGACCGTCAGGACTTTAGAAGCTCGATCCACATTGTTCCAGCCAAGGTACGTCACACTCTCTCCCTCTCTACGTCTGCATGTTCCTGTCTACAGGGCCCCAACAATTTCAGTCGGCCGCACCGTTCAAATGAAGCATGATCGCATATAAATATAAGTATTAAAATGATTTGCTTTGTATAACTTTTTCGTTACTGAGCCCTATGTCTGTCTTGCATGTGTATTTGGTGTTTTGTCTGCTCGATAGTCCGAGGTAAGTTTCTGGGAAGTGAGTCTCCTCCAGTACATTGGTGGGTAGCCGACCCTGTAACCAAGAGTCCGACCGAGCTAGTCGTGAGTTACAATTAATACTTTAAATTGTTGGGAAAATAGATCAACATAAATCGACATCACAGAAACAAATCAATCAGCATGTGAGGTGTACGGCGATTGGCACTGGAATTTTGTCTCCTTTCTTCATATGAAAAAATGGTGTCTGTATGCAGCAAAACTATCAGCAAATATAAAATGTTTAAAATGTATCTGTTGGTAGTCGAGTCATTCGGGGTCAAAATTAAGGCATTTGTTTAAATCAAAGTTCTACAGTACCTAAACAAACAAACATTCATCAAAGTTGTGTATTTTTACTATTTATACAATTTTGTAATACATGAAAAAGTCATACAACAATTACAAAAAGAGCTAAAATAGAATAAAACTGATTTTGCAAATTCATATACAATGAATAAAATTTCGCTGAATTCTTCGCTTCTTCGCTGAATAGATAGAAGGTTACTGTATTCAACAAAATTTCTTGTAATAATATGTTGTAAAACTTTGCAGAACACATCAATGTATTATATTGAAACTGAAGAAAAATATTTTTTTTATTTCACTTTTAGGGGATTAATCAAAAATTTAAATTGCACCAGACGATAGAACTTTCAATTTCAAAAAATTCTTCCGAAGGTTCCATAAACCTAAAACCAAGTTTTCCCAGTCAAAATTCTAGTGCGCATTCCTTTTTGGCTTTGGGCCATTGTGCGCGCGAGTAACCGTATTACAAAAGTTGGCGCAAGTGTTGGAGGGTTAATATCTTTTGATCGACAAAACCGGTTCTTCTGAAATTTTGCAGATATATTTGCTGCATTAAAATCTCTAATTTGATGCCAAAATAATTCAAACTAGATAAATCGTCTTAGATGAAATCGTTATAAATTATTGTAAATTTTAAGGTGTTGTATTCAAATGCTCATAACTTTTAAATTAAACGTCCAATCAAAAAACAAATCAATAGTGATCTATTAGGTTATGTTACCTTTCAAATGAGACTAATAGCACCTAAATCGGTTTAGTCATCTCTACGAAACAGGCGATAATTATTACCTTATCAAAACAGGTTTTTTAAGCATAACTTTTAAACTACTTGTTTGTTTTCAATAAAATTTAGCCGAAAAATTTAGCGTTACAAGAGCTTCCATTTGATACCCAAATCGTTGAAATCGGTCATTTGGTTCAGAAGAAAATCGTGTCACGTAATTTTCACATTTTTGCTTATAACTTTTAAACGAAACATCGTATCACGAAACAACTCAATAGTGATCTACTAGGCAATAATACCTTTCAAACAAAAGTAATAGCGAACAAATCGGTTCAGCCATCTCCGAGAAACAGGTGATAGAAAAGTTGCGCCCCGCACACACACACACACACACACACACACACACACACACACACACACACACACACAAACACACACAGACATTGCTCAAATCGACGAACCCTATCGATTGGTATATGTGACTTGGCCCTCCGGGCCTCGGATCAATTTCGTATTTTTCGACCAATTTTTAAACCTTTGTTATAGCATAACAAAGGTAAAAAGATATTGAGCTACACAATAACAAACCCCCTTAATATCAGTTTTCCTAATTTTACTTGCTTATTTCCATTTTTACGTAGTTTTGATGTTCAGTAAAGTTTAAGATATAGTAAAAATACATCTTTTTGTTGAAGAGAGCGTAGCTCTAACCTTGTGGGATTTTGAGCTGTTACAGTTTTCATATAATTTTATAGTCAATTTTAAGGTGATTTATTTCAAAAAGGCGCAAGTATGCGCAGCCAACATCAGCGACTTTAAGTGTTGTGATATAGTGCCTTTCATTCCATGTATATGTCACGGTGGCACACGGTGGAACATTTGAGCAAACTGCGACTAAAATTTACGTTTTACGCCTGAAAAATTACATAAAATAACATAATAGTCCAATACAAATGGTATAAACCCGTCTAAAATAAAAATAAATTTAATAATACATAATTTAAAAATTCAATGATGCTATGTTTCTAAATAAAGGTTCATTTCTTCATCGTTAGCTTTGGAGGAGTCAAGAGTACCGTTTCCCGTTTGCTGCTTCAAAATGTTCAAGGTGCATATTAGTCATCATATATGTTGTATGTTGTTGCTAATTGCATACGCTTATGTTCACAGAGTATCTACAAATCAAGATATATTTAAAATAACCACTCAATGCTATCATCTGATCCGATAATTTAAACAGTGGGTAAGAACATAAAACGGATGAAAATGCCATTTAGTGAAGCAGCACTGAAGTTATTGCGTGAACCAGACTCTTCCGATAGTTTCGCCCCAAAGCTGATGTCCGCCTATTTTTGAAGCCGTCCCACTGTGCGCTGGCGGCCGGGCAAATGGAATAAAATGTACACTCAATAAAATCGACACGTCGCATCCACGTGAAAAATCATGTAAAATTCTGTACAGCAACTTACGTGAACTTCATGTACTAGTTAATGGGAAAATTGAAAAAATTTACCGGGATGGCACGTAAACTGGTTAGTATGAGTGCGAGTTACCAACAATTCACGTGAATGTTACACGAAAAGTGTGATGGATGAGAATTACCTATGTTTTCACGTAAACTTGACGTGCTGATTTTTTTGAGTGTAGACAATCGATTCTTTAGATAGTATGGCATAAGCGCTCGCGCAATCTAGCTGCTGTTATGAGGCCGTTATTTTCCAGATGCTGTTGAATGCTGGTCATCTCTTCTGCTCTGATTATTCTGCTGCTAGAGATATTATGTCGGGCTAGTACTAAAGCTTCTTCTAAATTTTCTAGCTGCTGTATGAGTTCGTCTAAGTTGAAGAGTAGGTTTACTAATTCAAATTCTTTCCTATTTTCTGATGATAATTTGTCTAACTTTGTTACTACTTTATTTAAATCTTCTGTCATGTTATTGATCCTATCTTCAAGTATGCTGTTAATCTTGATTTGCTTTTCATTTTGGTCTATCAGTTTGTGCGATGTTGAGTTAATAATCCTTAAGTCTTCGGCATCCGGGCTGCCTGAAATATATTTCCATATGGCTCCTAACTGTTCCCATCTTCTGGCTCTAACGGGTGGTCTAAGCTTCAAAAAGGTTTGCTCTAGCTTTATAGTCTTTGCTTGAATAGTTGATCCAAGGAGATCTTCGGGATTAATGGTTGTTTTTGCAAGGTAAGTTAGTGCTTTGATAGATTCTTGAATTTGAGTGAGATCCACTCGGTGTAATACTCTAAAATAGCTATTGCTTATATATGCTTTTCCTAGGTTCAAAATAGCGATCGGACTCCTATCTAAATCGTGAATTAAAATTTTGCAGTTATTGATCTTTAGAATAAATGCTGTTATCACGAACAGCCATAGTCTGACTGATGTCAGTCGAATTTTTATTGAGGTCATGATTGCGTTGTCGCTGCCCATAGTCTGAAAGTAGATTTTAACATTAAAGCTGTGAACCATTTCGCGAAATTTTTAAATTTTTGGTTAAAATTTGACTGTACGATGGTTTTTCAAAAATAACCCTGCTCGGGAGCATGGCTAGTTTTAACCAAGTTCTGAGAGCCAATAGAGATATGCCACAGGTGAGAAAAGAGCTTCGATGTGTTTCACTGATTTTTCCTGGATTTTTTTTCACCAATATATGGATGTTTAACATATAACAAATTTGTTTATTCAACCCGAAATGAAATGAGATAAATTTCATCTATCAAATAGGAGCAAATGAACACCAAAAATTAATCCAATTTCAACCTGGACTGAATAAATAAATTCGCTGTTATAGAAACATATCTTCATCCTCATCTTATATATGCTCTCATTCAGTAAAACAGCTATCAATCGGACAAATATGAAATGGTTCGCATTCTGAACTGATTTTAACCACTCGAGGATAAATAACCATCGAACTGTCAAATTTTAACTAAAAAGTTAAAAATTTCGCGAAATGGTTCACAGCCTAAGTACTGCGTATTAATATTCTGGAGGTTGATTAATTTGAGTGCGTTTAATATGTTTCTTATGTGTCTTTATGTTGCCCAGGTCTGTGACTGTTTTGTCCGTTTGATTTTGGATATCTATGAGTCGGTATCTGTGTCCTCGTGGTGTCGGTTTTGTTTTGCCTTTTACTAAGATTTGTGTGTCGTGTAGTCGTTTGAAATCGTCTAGCGTGAATACCGGTAATTGGAATTTTGCTTATTTGCATGTGCTCGGATGTTATCCTTAGCAGTCTGCAAAGTTTTTTGTTTCTGATTGTTAATTTCAATCGGATCTAAAGTAGTTGAATTGCCAAAAATTATATCGCGCGGCGCGGATTTGTGGCTGAATGTCGCGCCTCATTGTATAGCGCAGTTACCAAAGAAAGTCCTTCGTAAAGCGAAAGACCTTCTATTTTTCTTCTATTCGCCATACACATCTCCAGCAGGGTATTATGCAAACGTTCCACAATTCCGTTGCTATTGCTGCAGCTGGCAAAATGAAGGTCTATATTTTGGATATTTAAAAAATTTCTAAATTTTGAATTCCTGAAACCAGTTGCTTGATCGCAAGTGATGATTTTAGGAAGGCCAAAAGTTTTGAAATAATCTAGGAGAGTTTCTGTGATCTCATCAGAGGTTTCGTTCTGAATTTTGTATATCTGCGCGAATTTGGAAAACGCATCTACAATGGTTAAGAAATTTTCTGATTCCTTAACGAATACGTCCATAAATACATGTTCTAACGGTTTTCCGTAAATTCGCCTAGATATAGGTATTTTGAAAGGTTTTCTTTCATACTTGGAAAACTTACAATCTTCACAATTTTTTATGAAGTTTTTAACCTTTCCAAGCATTCCGGGGAAGTACACGGATTTTTGTACTTCTCCGTAAGTTAATTAGTAATTACGGTGGTTGTAATTGTGACATCGCCTGATAAATTCGGTTTGATCGGTACCTGAAATGAGATCTGGAAGTTTTATGTTAGAATATTGTATTTTCAAATCTTTGCTGTAATTCCTTTTGATAAAGTCATCATAACATTTTAAGATTTCAACCGAGGCAAAGATGCAATTTGTGACTGTTGGGTCTAAAATATGTTCCAAATCGTGTTTAGAATATTGTAGTTGATGGAAAACGTGTCTCAGTTGATTCGGGAAGATTTTACACATAATATGTGGGCTCAGCCTTGTCTCCTGCGTTATTTTGATTATTAATTGATTCGAGTATTTATTCACAATTTCAGGGTCCATAAATTTCGTTATTTTCATATATTTCATTTTGTAGTTCTTGTATATTCAGTTCAGGTTGCGGTATTCTTGAGTCCGTCCGCGACGACATTCTGCTTGCCTTTTTTATATATTATCTTGAAGTTAAATTGTTCTAGGTATAGTCTCTGTCGTGTCACACGTCCAGTCGCGTCTGTTAGCTTTAATTCCTTGGTTAAGGGTTCGTGATCAGTATAGATCGTGAACTCTCTTCCGTATAGATAAGGCCTAAATGTTTTCGCGGCAAAATATATTGCTAGAAGTTCCTTTGAAGTAGCTGAGTTATTTTCCTCGGCTTTTGACAAAGTTCGGGAAAGATATGCAATAGAGCGTTCTTTACCGTCAATGGATTGAGCAAAGACTGCTCCAATTGCAACATTGGATGCGTCTGTAGTTAAAATAAATGGGAGATCGAAATCTGGGTATGACAAAAGTAAATCAGTAGCCATGATTTTCTTAAGCTCCGCAAACGCCTTCTCGAAGTCGGGCGTGATCTCGAATGATTTTGCTTTTCCTCTAAGTTTCGATGTGAGAGGTTTTGCAATTCGAGCAAAATGTGGTATGAACCGTCGGTAATTACTGACGGTTCCCAAAAATAATTTTAACTCTTTTGGGGTCTTGGGAAGAGGCCAACTCTTCACAGCTTCCACTTTGCGAGGATTGGGTCTGACTCCTTCAGTCGTTCCAACATTACCAAGTAATTCGACCTCTTTTCTGAAAAATTCCGATTTATCGCATTGTATTATTAAATTCGCTTCTTGAAGCGTTCCAAGCGCTTAGAAATATCTTGTAAATGCGATTGCAGAGATGTCGAAAAAATTATTATATCATCCATGTAAACAAAGCATCTTATCCCAAGGTACTTTCTTAAAACAGAGTCCATCGACCTTTGAAAGGTTGCGGGCGCACTCTTCAAACAAACCAAACGGCATACGAACAAAGTCGTATTTGCCGTGACCTACATTGAACGCGGTTTCTGATATGTCTTTGGAATCCACTTCGATTTGGTGGAATCCACTTGCCAAGTCCAAGACTGAAAAGTATTGTGCCTTTCCTAGTCTGTCTAAAATTTCGCTTATCTCAGTAACGTATACCTGTCAGCGGGAGTTTTTTCATTTAACTTCCGATAGTCTACGACCATTCTGTACTTCTTTTTTCCAGAGTTGTCGGATTTTGTGGGAACAACCCAAATAGGAGAGATCCACTGCGAGGAGGACTCTCTTATAATGCCGCTATTGAGCAGCTTATCTATTTGGGCGGATAACTCCTCCCGTAAAAGGTAGGGGTATTTGTATGTTTTCTGGTGGATTGGTTTGTTGTCGGTCGTGTCGATACTGTGTTTTACCTCGTGTGTAAAACTCAGTTTTTGATCGTCGTTAGCGATACGTCTTTGTAAGGTCTTAAAGTTTTTGTTAGTAATTTTATTTCCTCGGCATTAAAATGCTCTGCCGGGAAATTTAAATTAAATTTTGAAGTGTCACACTTAGAGAACAGTTCCGTGAGGAAATATTCATTTTTCAAAGGTGCAAATTATACTCCATATTTGACTTAGTATATGTCACATGAACTAGTGCCGTTATTTCGTAATTCATATACTCCAGGTTGCATAGTAACACCTTGTGCAAGGTTAAGCTCGCTTGGTATTAGAAATGTACCATTTTCGATGGTGCATACCTTGATCATATCTTCCTTACTTTCATGGGAATTTATGCAAGTAGGGTGATACTTCGAGAGTGTGTAGCTTTTTGTTCCTATACTCAGTTGGTGATTTTCCGTGTTAATTACGGCTTTCATTTTGGCTAGATTTTCGTAGCCTATCAATCCGTCAAGAAAGGAGTGAAATTTGAAAACATAATATGGCAATTAGCCATTGAATGATTCTGATAGAAGGTTAGCATTTACTACGTCGGAAATTTTCCATTTTTATTTGTTACTACCGCGGGGTTTTTAACCTTCCTAGCTGATTTGACGTGAGCTGGGTTAATATATGATTTATTTGCTCCTGTGTCTACTAAAAAGTTCAAAAAACTTTTTGTGGTAGGAATGCGTATGTATGGGATGAAATTTAAGTCGGTTTTCTTTCTAATCTGGTTGTCTGAAAATTTAATTCATCCAGCTGTTGGGTTACGTCATTAGATGTTTCTCCTGTTTCAGGTTCGTCGTCAAAACAAACATTGTCGCCTCCGTTGTCATCGTCGTTGTCGTCGTCGTCGTCGTCGAAGTGTTGGGTTTCAGTGTTATTATTCTCACTTCGCGGTCGCGGTTGATACGAGGTATTTTTGCTGTTAGGTCTATGATAATTCTTTGGGGATTAGTATTGCTGTTTGTATTGATGTTGTTGTTATTGTTGTTGTTGTGGTGGAGTTGTATTTGTTTTCGTTGGAACCGAATAATGTTTCTTAAATGGTTTTGTTCTGGTTTAAGCATTACGATTGATGCTGATATGGAAGTAGGCGTCCTCCATGTTTTTAGGCTGCCTGCTACGTATTATAGATGCCAATGGCTCATCTATACAGTCTAAGTATTTTGTAACGCTAATTAATTCTACGAGCTCCGCAGGGCTCATGGGATTTAATTGTAAGTTTGTTTTAAGTCTTGTTACTAGCTCTTTAACTTCCGAGTAGAATCTGTGGTGATTCCGCTCACCTTTTCTAAGATTGACTAAAACTGACAGGTTTGTTGCGAAGTCACGCTGATTCCCGTAGTTTTCACGCAGCATTTTGATTATACCGGGCGCTGTTTTCGGGTTTCCGTTCACGCAAATAATTGCGCGGGCGTCACCCCTTAATTTATTTTTATGGCTCTAATATAAATAGAGCTCATTGTGTCGGGGTTTCCATCTTCCCCCTTCACCTTAAACATTTCGTATACTTCGCTAAGCTCTTCGAGCCATGCGCTCAATTCGGTTTTATGGCCAGAAAATTCCGATAAATTTCTTATCGGTTCCGGAATCCTGTATACATCTGTTGAATTATTGATTTAGGATTCGAGTCGTGTCCTCAATTGCTGGACCTCTGTAGATGCTTGCTCGTCTAACCTTCTTTGAAGCTCGGCTACTGTGGCCCTGAGCTGCTCAATCTCGTTAGCCCTAGTTTCTGGCATTGTTTCACTGGTATGGTATTATGTATATATAAAAGTAATGGAATACTCACAGAATTTACACGTGGTATCCTAAAGGTGGTACGTGTGTAGTGGCGGACCAGTGGCTGTCGTTCTTCTCTTCCGACGTCGTTGTTGCTTTTTCAACGGAACGTGGTCGGCGAGGGTCTCCTGTTGCACAAGTCACTTTTTTTGAACACCACTAGGCACTATCCGTAGTCGCGCTGCGCCAATTAGTACTTTATTCACCGATGATGTGTTTTTAAAAACTTATACAATAATACACAGTTGTATACTTGAGCACTGACTAACTGAAAAAGAGACCTGTTCCTGCCTTCCGGCGCTATGTAAGGATAAAAATGCTTATCTGGCACATTCTACACCAAACCACGTGTATCTAATTCCTAACGGCAGAATAATATTTTGCGAAAAACCTTACGCGGGATATACCATTTCACGGAAAATATTTTCCTTCAATTGTTTTGGTCACCCTATTCCTTTGTATTTTCTTTCTAATTGATGTAAATCGGTGAAACTTTTAAACTTTCTTCTACTTTTATTACGTTTCGGCTTACTTTATATCTGTTCAGCCATCATCAGATTTCTTAAAAATAAACAATCTTCAAAATTTACATGTTTAGGCAAAACACAAATAACTTACATATAAACAAGCTTATAAAAAAAGTGCAACACTTTTGTTGCCCGCTGTTATTCTTTACGGCGACGCTGCTCGTGTCGTGTGTGGTTGTTTTCTGCTCTGTTCAAACTTTCTTAGTTTGTGCAGGGCGCCGTCATATGCGTTGGAGAAACTCAGAGCGTCCCGCTGTAAATTCACCGTTTTCCCCTCGCGCAGTTTTACATGTAGTGTTTCAGCGTTCAATCGTTTGGCTTCGTTGCTCTCTCGCTCTAAAATAACTGTTTCAGAGAACTTGAAGACATGGCCCTGTTCCACTGCGTGCTGTGTGAGTCCAGTCATCGACGATTTAGTCCGGATTGAGCTTTGGTGTTGCTGCAAACGTTTTTCAAGTGTTTGCGATGTTTGTCCCACATACACTTTGTCGCTACATCCACCACACGGTATGCTGTATACCACGTTAGTTTGTTGCATTTTGGGGATCTTGTCTTTCAGCTTAGTGAAAACCGTATCTTTCATTTTATTCCATGGTTTGTGCGACACTGTGACGTCATGCTTGCGCAATACTTTGGCCACTTTTTCACTTAAGCATGGGATGTATGAGAGTGATATGTACTTTGTGGTTTTCTCTTCCCTGTCGGTGTTTTGAAGCGTGTTGTAAAGTAGATGCACTCTGTTTGCTAGTGTACGATTTATCAGCTGATCAGGGTAGTTGTTTTTGCGTAGTGTATCTTTAGCCACTTGTATGCTCTCTTCTCTCTTTGCTGGATCAGTTAACTTTAGAGCACGATCAAAAAGAGCTGTGACTGTATTTACTTTGTGCGCAAAGGGGCTCTCCGAGTAGAAGTCGAGATATCGGCCGTCTTTCTGCTTGGGATGCCAAGATTTCCCAATTTGGTTGTTTTTTCTCGATAGGGTTAGATCCAGAAATCTTAAGCACGATTCTGTTTCTTTTGCTACCGTGAATTGTATCGTGTCGTGTAGTTTATTGAATTCTTGGAGAACGATGTTTATTTCGTCCTCTTTTCCGACTAAAAAACAATCATCGACGTAGCGTTTGTAAAACTCAATCGAGATGTTTTTTTGGGTCAATGTGGCTAACGTAGTTTTTTCGAGCTTCTCCATTATGATGTTAGCGACAACTGGAGAGAGAGGCGATCCCATGGGTGCACACTGGACTTGGGAGAAAAATTTGTTGTTGTATTGAAAGAAAGATGCTTCCAATACTGTTTTCATTGCTGATTTAAAACTGTCCCACGGGATGGTTGAGTGGTTCCGCAAGTCATTCCATTTTTCTTCCACACATTGGTACACTTCGTCGGTTGGGATGTTGGTGTAGAGCGATACTACGTCTAGAGAGTACATTACGGTGCCGTCTGGAATCCGCAGAAAATATTTTCGTAGAAAGTACCATTTCGCAGGGGAGACCGAACTGAAGGAAAGTAATAGAGGTCAGTAGATCTAGGAAAATAAATAAACCTAGATAGAGGTGATCTCTACGCGGGGCTGCCCCCTGCAGCGGCCGGCGCTTCCGATGGCAGGTCGCCGGCAACAATCGCGGCCCGTTGCCGTCTCGCGCTGAATTATATAATGTTACTATTGATAGTTTTTGGTGGTCTTGTTATTGATTAATATTTTATGAAAGAGTCTAAAATTTCTCGAGTTCGATTAGTTTTTGAGTTACGCAAAAACTTCTGCTTTATTTGTATGAAAGTCCTTATCCCCCTACTACAGGGGTGAGGGGTCTCAAACCATCATTAAAAAAATTCCTGCTTTCGAAAGCCCCCACATGCCAAATTTGGTTCCATTTGCTTCATTAGTTCTCGAGTTATGAGGAAATTTGTATTTAATTTGTATGGAAGCACCCCTCCTAAAAAGGTAAGGGGTCCTAATTCATCATAGAAAAAATTCATGCCTCCAAAAACACCCACATGCCAAATATGGTCCATTTGATTAATTAGTTCTCGAATTATGAGGAAATTTTTATTTCATTTGTATAGGAGCCCCACCTCCTAAAAGTGGGGAAAGGTTTCAATTCCCCATAGAAAAAATTCTTGTCTCCAAAAACACCCACATGTCAAATTTTGTTTCATTTGCTTGATTAGTTCTCGAGTTATGAGAAAATTTGTATTTCATTTGTATGGAAGCCCCCCCCCCCTCTTAAAAGGGAGAGGGGTCATTAGTCCCCTCCTAAAGAGGGGAATCAATTCACCATAGAAAAAAAATTGCCTACAAAAACACCCAAATGCTAAATTTGGTTCCATTTGCTTGATTAGTACTGGAGTTCTGAGGAAATTTGAATTTCATTTGTATGAAAGCCCTCCCTCTTAAAAAGGTAAGGGGTCCTTATTCATCATAGAAAATATTCATGCCTCCAAAAGCACCCACATGCCAAATGTAGTTCCATTTGATTAATTAGTTTTCGAGTTATGAGGAAATTTGAATTTCATTTGTATAGGAGCCCCCCTTCTAAAGTGGGGAGGGGTCTAAATTCGCCATAGAAAAAATTCTTGTCTCCAAAAACACCCACTTGTAAAATTTTGTTCCATTTGCTTGATTAGTTCTCGAGTTATGCGGAAAATTGTGTTTCATTTGTATGGGAACCCCTCTCTTAGTGGGAGGAGGGGTCTCTAACGGTCATGAGAACCTTCCTTGGCCCCAAAAACCCCTATATGCAAATTTGCACGCCGATCGGTTGAGGGGTTGCGATTCTATAAGGAACATTCGGGCAGACAGACAGAAATCCATTTTTATAGGTATAGATTTGTATGGGAGCATCCCCTCTTAGTGGGGGGGAGGGATCTCTAACCATCATAAGAACCTTCCCTGGCACCAAAAACCTACATGCAAATTTTCATTCTGGTCGGTTCGGTAGTTTTCGATTCTATAAGGAACACAGGACAGATATCTATTTTTATAGGCATAGATTTGTATGGGAGCCCCCCTCTTAGTGGGGGGAGGGGTCTTTTGCCATCGATAGAACCACCAAAAACCTCTACATGCAAATTTTCACGCCGATCGGTTCAGTAGTTTTCGATTCTATAAGGAACATAGTGTGATGTGATTTTACACAGATGTTAACTAAACAATCCCAGACAACTAAAACATCTGGCATACTCAAATAACAACCTTTTCTAAAACCTAGATCATCCTACATCTTTCCACACAACCCGAATCAGCACCATAAGTCTTGAGCAATATCAAGCCAAGCCGGGTGGCATCACCGAAAGGCTAACCACCTGCCAAACAGCGTTGCCAACCTTCCAGATTTGTCTGAATTTTCCAGACATTTTGATGCCGAATCAGACAAAAAAGACGCTTTTCTAACATTGTCTTCCATTAGGCCAAATGACAGCCAGATTTTTGCCAGACATTTTTATTCTCATTTTCCAGATTTTCGTAAAAACCGGATGGCAACACTGCTGCCAACCTAAATAAATCCGTTGCAACATCGCTTACCAGAACCCACAATCGTCCACACATCATAAATAACCATAAGCAACCCAAGCGGATTGCGCAACGCGCAATCTGACACCTTATTTTGTTTTTTCCTTTGCGATTCTCAGTACAGTCCACTTTGACCTATATATCACAGAACGAAGCCGACCTACGGCAACGTGACGATGCGCGTCACGCGTAGTCAGTTTAGTCCGCTTTGTCTCTTTCCTTCTCCACACACACACATCGACCAAAATCAATCCACGATAGGCACCGCCCATAGTATTATGTAAATAAGTAAACCAATTTATGTAACAAAAATTCTGTGGAGACTTTCCATCGAATAAAACTGTTTGGAAGCAGTTCAATAAACATGAATATCATTCTTGGCATGACAGTCTTCGGATCATAAAAACAAGTGTTTCAATTGTAACTACCGCGGGGGCAGTGTGCAACTGAAGTGTTTGTGGAAAATTCTTTCCGTATCCAGTTAAAGTCCAATAAAGAAAAATAAAATTGAGGACGATTAAAACCGAAACAGCGGTAATGGATACAGTGTGTGAACAACGATTTTTGTCACAAGTTATCAAAAAAACTACAAGGTATACAGCCCTAAGGGTTGTACGAAAGGGTGACGTAGGACTGTGTCATATAATACTCATTATATAGATAACATGTTTTAATCGATGAAGTATAACTTTATGTCTGATCATTAAATCAAAGACTAATGTAAACGGCATTTCTGGCATATGCATATTTGAGTATTTGTGAGTATCATTGTTTGAGTGTTTATTTGTAAAATATTCTGATTTAATTCTTCAAAGGTGGTTTTGAAAAAAACCGTTTGAAATTGTTTGGTGTCCCTGAAAAGAACTATGTTTGAGCTGATAGCACTTCTTAAAAATCAGTACTATAAAAACTGTTGCCAATATATAGATGGAAGTCGCTATTCGGTCCTTTAGACTCTAGGATGATGGTTGCCCGCTAATACAGGAGTGATAGGAAATACCAAATCACTGTAAAGTAGAATTGGATTAGTTTTATCAAAATACTGACCGTCCGTCAGTGCGATCGTGCGGTAAATGAGCAGACGGCGAACCTAGTGTGCGATTTTATAGTCACTGGCACTGCCGTTGCTACTTTTAAGCTAGTGTAGGTATGGGAGAAACCAGATCGGCTGCTGCTGCTGCTCAAATAATTATCCGAATGGAACGTTAATCATTTAGAAAGTGTAGAAAAATCTTTCCATTCTTCAATTACTATAGTTCTTATAAGAACTGTTTAAGACCACAACGGCCTACTGCTGAATTTGCTGCCCGTCAGTCGATCCGTTTTCATTTGCCTTCAGTGTTGGTTTGCGAAAATTACCGCCAAAATAACATTGGGTTTGCCTCGAATTGTCATCGAAGATGATATTAATTGCCGCAAAAGTCCTTGGATTTGCCTCCAATTGCCGCCAAAATGCTATCGTTTTTACCTCTCAATTGTGTTACCTTTGAGGCACAAAACTTAATGTATCTATAGCTATTCTCGTTAAAATATGATGTAATTAATTGTTTGATGTATATTTGTATTAGATGTAACTTGTTTAGAACAAATAACAGTTGGTACCGTGAATTCGGGTGAAATTGATCACTTTTTCGAGTATTTTTTAAATATCTTTGAATAGAAACATATTTAGGAAGATGATTCAATTTTAAAATAAGTACTGTAGTGCTGGCTACACGACAGTATCATCTATATCTTATATGAATAGTTTTATTTTAGATAAAACTTAATGTAATCGTGAAATTGAAAATTTACAAATAACGGGTGAAATTGATCACGTAGAAATCAAGACGATATTGCAATTAAACCATACGCTCTGACAGCAATAACCTAACGTGCAGTATAAAATCTGGCGTAATCGAGATATCGCCTGTATGTAGGCAACAATGTCGCGTACAGCAACTAGCACAAAAATCAAACAGTCAGCTCTACATTAGCATGGTTGATGCATCTGCTAAATAAATATGAACGATAGAAAAGATATTAAGCCAATTTTAGCATCGTAATCGTTTGTTTTTGTTTAAACATTGCTGTATATACCGTTCTGATTCAAACTTAGAACAGTCTCAAACTTCGAACACTTCAGAATAAAATGCTCGTAGTATTGCGAATATGATAAAATATTATGCTTATTGTACACCACCGTGTTCGTTAGAATGTCCTCTATCCGGTGAGGTATGACATTGAACTGTAGGACTCTTTGTAAGAAATCAGGAGGCGTTGGAAAAAAGTGAGAACTCAGATGTTAACTTCGTTCGCATACTCTTAGCGTTTCGTGCAAAAGTAGCTGTTTTTTTCGTTTGCATTATTTTACCAATTTTAGAACATTTACCTTCCCACTGCGCGATTATTAGGTAAGTGCAAGATATATATGTACTAAAGCATAGTTAAAATACAATATTTCATGCATTATTTCAAAGATATTAGATAAATAAATAGTGTTCGAAGTTTGAATCACGTTTTGAGGTGTGATTCAAACTTCGAACACCCACGAATAATATCCGGTTTTTTCGGGTTTTCCTTCGGGAAAATTAATTGTCTGCATTGATAAAGCTGTAGAAAGTAAACTTCCTTTAGATGTGGTTTATGGTGTTCGTAAATATTAGCAATTGACTTCAGAAATAAGGATTGAAACTAATTATTGTGTGAAAAATATAAATCACACTGTTAGGTGGATTTAAAAGGACAGTGTTTAGAAAAAGGATGTAATTTCACTTATTTAAGTTGAATGACACTAAAAACATTAATACTTTTCAAAGTAATACAAGTATTCGATGTCTGAGACTGAAATATTCGAGCTTTGAATGTCGACCATGAAAGTGTTCGAAGTTTGAATCAAAACCGAACAGCAGTTTTTTAGTGTTTTTCATTATAAAATAACATTTTATCCTCATTTTTGAAATTTTCCCATGAAAATAAATAAATTGCCATGCTATTGAACCATTCATGGGGGTAGAATAAAGATGTTTTCGAGCATTTTACTTTGAAGAAAGTTTCAGCATGGCTTAAGTGTTCGAAGTTTGAATCAGAACGGTATGTGTAAATGTACGATTTTCGTATACAATCTTCACCAATCTAGTGAAACAAATAATTTAATTTTCCTCATATACGGGAGCTTGACTGTCTCTTTGAATGTGTAGTTGCATTTCGCTATGTAAGCACAAACCGATCTCTTGCACTCTCATGCAACTGCCATATGAAGCGTTTGTAAAATCTGTGCGAAGTATTGTCTGTCTTTTGCACCCTTTTATAAATCTCCATTCTGCTTCACAGAAAGAATAAACTTTCGCAGGTGGCAGCTCCATTTCGCACCCATAGCGATCTAGAAATCTATGTTGCCTCAGTTCATGATGTTATCAACCGTTTTATTTCGTAAAAGGTCAAATCAAACAATTTGTGTCGCATAATTTTATTCATGGAAATTATCAAAGCACAGCCAGATAATTAGAGAATCGAATTAGTTCTATCAAAATTTCCTTCTGCAACGAAATTTGTGTTAACAGCAAGGAGTTTTATCGGGCATGTTGAAAATTGCGATTCGATCAAAATAGTAAATTTTAAAAAATCAAGCGATTTACAAGATCAATCTTGCTGAAAGCCAAGTGACTTTGACCTGTAACTCAATCTTTATATGGATGGGTGCATATTCAGCTTTATGAATCAGTATAAACGTAGAATAAAGAGTTTTTTACTCGTTGGTCCAAGGTGATCAATTTCACCCGACTGATCAATTTCGCCCGAATCGACGGTAGTTTAGTAAGTTAAAATAAATAAAAGAACACTCCAGTCAGTCAGTAGCAAAATAATAAAGCGTTTGCTCACATAGTACCCAACCCTGCTGTATGGGGATCAATTAGAGTTGCCAAATGAAGATGTGATACTAATCGATATAAGAGGAAATTTTTGGATCGAAGCGGGATATTTGGGGGAGCTACTGGGATGAGCTAATCAAATAGGTCTTTTCCAATTGTGCTACCATCGAAGCAACATTAGAATAGCCAAACGCTAATTGGCCGAAGTATTATTTAAAAGTTTAGTCCAGCTAAAAGTGAGCTATTAAATTGGAAAAGTGTATTAGATTGATTAAAACAACGAATCAGGTATGGTAGATTAACATTTGCAAGAAAATTGGTAAAAAAACCGACCTCTTTGCACCCAGTAGCCCTAACCTCCAACTATTTCCCATGATTTCCTTTAATTAGGACCCACGAGGTTTGAGCTGCAAAGCACGCCAGGCTTTGCCTCTGTAAAAGGTGTGAAACCGATCCCTTTCCCTCTCGATTTGACGAAATTCATCTGTATACCGTCGAGCGATTCCGGTAGGACACGTGGCCCTGCGCATTGGCCCTGCGATATTGCGACGTGCAGAAGGTAGGCGATCGCAGACCTTGCGATAGGCATTGTATGATCCCGATTCCCACCCGTACCCGCTACTAGGAGCAGGGTGAAGAAAAACCTCCCTCGAATAGCAGCACTGTTGAAAACAGCCACAGCGACGGCACCCGTTGACCGTTTGGAGAACGACAGAAGCAGCATCCATAACCCTACAGCAGCAGCAGGAAAAGCCCGGCCGGCAGCGACGTGAGCGTGAGTGTGTAGGTTAAGGAATAAATTGTAAAAAGGTATATGCTAGCTTTTCCCCGAATATCCGAACACCTTGATCAGCACTACGTTATCAGAGCCGACCTTGAGAGTAAGCGTGCTACTCACGGCCGTGCTAGCCGTTTAAGAAGAGGTTAGTGTTACCCACCCTCAAGATCGCCGACGGTGTCTGACCAGCGATCGAGGTTTTGTTCTGGTCGGTCCTCTACCGGCCAGTAATAAATGGCGCCCAACTAAAAAAATAAGCTGATCAAGGGTTCGGATACTACGGAAGATTAGGTCTGGAGTGTATAGGAGTTTAGGAAAGTGAGTTAAGGAAGGGATAATTAAGTAAAGTGCTAAATCGGCAACGCGAAAAGTGCTCGCCCCAAGCTAAAGTTACTTTACCTGTTATCGGCTTACTAGTGCGCGTACGCCTACGAAACCGATCAAAATTAAGAGTAATTTTATCAAGTAGCGGAATAGTACGAAGTTGATAAAATTTGTTTCAGTTAATGGGTCTTGATTCGATCAATATATCTAAACAGTTTATTATTTGTATAAAAAGTGAATTTAGTTTGATTGTTAACGATTTAGTCCACCCTAGTCGGAAAGTTTATTGATTAATTTCGTGGTTGTGATTCTTATAATTAATCGTGACACACAATGTCACAATGTCTTATAATTAATCGTACAAACACTCTATCGGAATATGGATGTGTCTCATCTCTCTATTAACGAGGTTGAGCACGAATTAGCGATTCGCAATGTTCCATTCGATTCGACGGAACATGAAAGTGTTAAACGACGAAAATTAAAGGATAAAATGAGTATTGAGAGAGAAACTGAAGCTTTTTCGGTTTCCCCGAGCCGTAATGGTGTAGTGGAGGAAATCTCGATTATTGGAACGACATTGACAAGCATTGCCAATGTGCTGGAGAATCCTAAATGCGACATTAGACAACGTTTGAAATTAAAAACACGTTTAATCCACTATAGAGTACGTATATTTTTGCTTTTAAAGTCCCCGCAAGCAAAAAAATATGAAGTAGAAATTTCTAAAATAGGCAAGCAAGCCAACAAGATTTTTCAGACGCATTTTCCTGCATTAAAAGTGGCCGCGAAAAATGCACCTGTCACGAAACCTTTAGAAGCCGACATATCTTCAGCCTTAGAAGATGTCCGTTCTGAAATCGAAAGCTTGAATGAAACAGCAACGGGAAAAGATTTGGAAAAGGAAGAAATAATAGATGAAACGAGTGGGGAAATATTGAAGAAATCATTAGAATTTAAGAAAAAGGAGATGGCATCTTCGATAGAGAGATCTGAAGATGTGATGAAAGTACTGACGAATTATGAAAATGGATCTTTTGATAATTCCTCGGAATTGATCAAAATTTTCAAAGACTTTGTAACACAAACTTCTGAACAACAGAAACAAATGAGAGAAAGAGAAATAGCATTAGATGTGAGAAGAATGAAAGAGGCAGAAGAGAATATGCAAAAGAAATTGCGATTGGAAAAGTTATTAGTAGAACTGAATGAAAAACTGAAATTAACGGAAACACCGAAAGTCGAGCCGGTGGCTGAGCCACGTGAAGAGAAAAATAAAATAATAGCTGAACTCCCACCAAAGTTAGATTTGCAATTTAAAGAAAGTAGACATACTGAAGACTCTTCGGAGGAGAATCAAACACACCAAAGCTTCGAGGAAGCTTATGATATAGATCAGAAAGGGAATTCTAGAAAGAGAACGGAATATCGGAAGATAAAACAAGAGCCAATGAAACGAAATAAAACGCGAGTACGACTAGAAAGCTTTTCGTCTCATAGCTCAACATTATCTGAAAGCTTTAGTTCGAGTTCCGAAACATCTTCAGACTCGAGTTACACTAAGCGCAAGAATCAGAACCGAAAAAAACGGCAGAATAGTTTAAAAAGAATCCCAGTGTCAGAATGGAGAATAAAGTATGACGGAAAAGATCAGGGGCGAAGATTGTCGGAATTTCTCAGGGAGATTAAGATGAGGTGCAAAGCGGAAGACGTTTCAGAGAGAGAATTTTTTCGAGGCGCGATACATTTATTTTCCGGCCATGCCAAAGATTGGTTTATGGATGGGTTTGAGAATAGGGAATTTCGGACATGGTCTGAGCTAAAACGCGAGTTAAAACGGGAATACTTACCCCCTGACCTCGACTACCAAATCGAAAGTCAGGCTACCAACCGTCTTCACCAACCTAGAGAAAAATTTGCAGATTATTTTCACGATATGCAGAAGCTTTTTCAATCAATGACAAGACCGCTTTCGGAAAGACGCAGGTTTAAAATAATTTGGCGCAATACCCGGTTTGATTACAAAAACGCACTAACCGGAGTTAAAATTAAACCGCTTGCAAGTCTGAAAAAGTTAGGTCGTCGAATTAACGAGAATAACTGGAACATGTTTCGGAAATCTTCTGATGTTCATACTCGCATAAGAACCAACCAAATTAACGAAATTTATTCCACCGATTCAAAAAAATCAAAAAACACTTTTACGAACACGGTGAATAGTGCATCTAACTTCGCCAAGAGTAAGGCTAAGAAGGAAAGTAATAATGAAAATCGTCCAAAGAAATCAGAGGAGGGGAAGGAGGGGAAAAATGAGTTCGGTGATGATCCAATGGAAGGGTCGGCTAAGAGTACATTGCAAGCTTTAGCCGAACAATACAAAAGACCTCCGATAGGTACTTGCTATAACTGCAAGAAGACGGGCCATCATTACGTTGAGTGTCCTGAAATTAGACGGAAGTTCTGTCGACTCTGCGGATTTTCCGACGTTCTGACACATTTGTGTCCGGTCTGTCAAAAAAACGTGCAGAATTCAGCATGAGGAGGCATGCTGAATCGCCACCCCCAAGTCCTCCCACTTACACTACATACGATAATTTATTGATGAATGGATTCGAACGGTTTTCTGAAAGTGAATATTATTCGGAAAATGAGGTAGAAGAAATTTTTGTGCGACTTGATGGTGATAATTGCCCATTTGCTCGTGTGTTTGTAATGGGAAAGGAGATGCTAGGATTATTGGATAGCGGAGCTCAAAGGACAGTACTAGGGATTGGGTGCAAGAAACTGATAAAATCTTTGAAGCTAAAAGTTTTTCCTACGGACGTGTCTATTAGGACCGCTTCGGGAACTCCAGTAGAAGTTCAGGGTTACGTGCATCTACCAATAACCTTCAACGACGAAAATAAAATAATTCGAGCTTTGATAGCACCCAATCTGAAACGGCGATTGATATTAGGATATAACGATTTTTGGGCCGCATTTCGAATCGAACCAACAGTGCAAACATTTCGAACCGAAATGACGATGGACAATTTTAAACAATTAGCAATTAGTGGATGAATTGGAAACCGAAGGAGAGGAAGAGAAAAAAGTTTTGCTTACCGATGAACGAAGACGTCGGCTGGAGGAAGTTAAATCAAAATTCAAAGTAGCAATCGACGGGGAAGTACTAAACACCACTCCGCTTATTGCTCATAAAATAGAATTTCAAGATGAATGTAAAAGCTTACCACCAATCAGGATCAATCCCTATCCCACGTCCCCTGAAATTCAGAGAAAAATTAATATAGAACTGGATAAAATGTTAAGCCAGAAGGTTATCGAAGCAAGCAAGAGTGATTGGGCTCTTAGTACGATTCCTGTTGTAAAACCGACTGGAGAGATTCGTCTGTGTTTAGATGCAAGACGGTTGAATGATAGAACTAGAAGGGATGCTTATCCTCTCTCACATCAAGACCGTATACTAAGCAGATTGGGGGCGAGTCGGTATTTGTCTACAATCGACTTGACAAAAGCGTTTTTGCAAATACCGCTTCATCCCGACTCTCGCAAGTATACGGCGTTCTCCGTGCTGGGGAGAGGATTGTTCCAGTTCACCCGATTACCGTTCGGATTGGTCAATAGTCCAGCCACTCTGGCCCGGCTGATGGACCAGGTACTGGGTTATGGTGAACTGGAACCAAATGTTTTCGTGTATCTCGACGACATCGTCGTCGTAAGGGAGACATTTGAAGCACACCTTCACAGCCTGACTGAAGTGGCAGCACGTCTAAAAGCAGCGAATTTGTCGATAAACATCGAGAAGTCAAAGTTTTCTGTAAGCGAGCTGACTTATCTGGGTTATATTCTTTCGCAGGATGGTTTACGTCCGAATCCCGAGAGAGTGGAGGCGATTGTGAATTTTGAGCGCCCAGCTTCTTTGCGCTCGTTACGCCGCTTTTTAGGAATGGCGAATTATTACCGCCGCTTTATTCCTAACTTTAGCACCATGTCTGCTCCTCTCACCGATCTTTTGCGCAAGAAACCCAAGATGTTGAGTTGGACACCAACTGCAGAGCAAGCTTTTTTGCTGCTGAAGGAGTGTTTGATCGCAGCCCCGGTACTCGCGAACCCGAACTTTGATCTTCCTTTTCAAATTCAGACAGATGCGAGCGACTGCGCAATCGCAGCCGTCCTCACACAACAGCATGATACAGGAGAAAAAGTAGTTGCCTACTTTTCTCAAAAGCTTTCGCCAGCACAGCAAGCATATGCCGCGTCTGAGAAGGAAGGTTTAGCTGTGTTGTCAGCCATTGATAAGTTTCGCCCATTCATCGAAGGCACGCATTTCCTGGTGGTGACGGATGCTTCTGCCCTCACTCATATTATGAAGGGAAAGTGGCGCACTTCGTCTAGGTTGAGCAGGTGGAGCATAGAATTGCAGGGATATGACTTCGAAATTAAACATCGCTGCGGCAAAGATAATATCATTCCGGATGCACTCTCCCGTGCGATGGAAACGGCGGTACTGGAAATAAAAGAGAATAATTGGTATAGGGATTTATATAATAAGGTTCTTGCAACGCCGGAGAAGTTTGCGGATTATAAAATTGAAAAGGGAAGGTTGTATAAGTTTGTCCCGACAAAAACCGAAGTTTTAGACTTCCGATTTGAATGGAAGCTTTGTGTGCCGGAGACAGCACGGGCGGATATTCTCCGAAAAGAGCACGAGGAAGCATTCCACATCGGTAATGAGAAGCTTTTAGAGAAGTTACGCACCAGATATTTTTGGCCGAGGATGGCAACGGCAGTTCGGAGTTACATCGAGAGGTGCCGAACGTGCAAAGAATGCAAGCCATCTTATGTGTCCCAGCATCCAACTATGGGTAATCCTCGTCTCACTACCAAACCTTTCCAGATTTTGGCAATCGATTTCATCCAGTCGTTGCCGCGCTCGAAAGCAGGAAATATACATCTGCTTGTAATGTTAGATTTGTATTCAAAATGGACAATTTTGGTCCCAGTTAAGAAGATAGCCACTCCGCTCGTAATTAAGATCCTCGAAGAGCAGTGGTTCCGTCGATTTTCGGTACCTGAGATAATTATTAGCGACAATGCGTCGACTTTCCTTAGCAAGGACTTTAAAAATTTTCTCAGCAGGTACGAAGTGCAGCATTGGGCCAATTCAAGGCATCATAGCCAGGCCAATCCGGTCGAGCGCCTGAATCGGAGCATTAATGCGTGCATACGAACGTATGTCCGAACTGACCAGCGTCTCTGGGATACCAGGATTTCCGAAATAGAGTCCGTGATTAATAATACGCTTCATCTTTCCACCGGATTTTCTCCCTATAAAATCTTATTCGGGCATGATATTGTCAAGTGTGGGGAAGAGCATCGGCGAGAAGTTGATAAAACCATCGGCACTGAAATAAACAGACAGCAAAATAGACTTAAAGTCAATCAGATCGTTTACGATATTGTTCAAAAGAACTTGCAAAAAGCGTACGAAAAAAGTTCCAAGGTTTATAATCTTCGGTTCCGTAATCCTGCACCAGTTTATCAGGTGGGACAGAAGGTATTTAAGCGGAATTTCGTGCAATCTTCAGCAGGAGAAGCGTATAACGCCAAGCTTGGACCATTGTATGTGCCCTGCACTATTGTTTCAAGGCGGGGAACAAGCTCATACGAACTTGTTGATGAGCAAGGCAAAAATCTGGGAATCTTCTCTTCCGCAGATCTGAAGCCCGGGATCAAGGAATAACTCATTGCTGAGATCATTTTCCTTCGTTTTTCGACTTACCTGTTGCTAAATTGGCAATTTTCCGACTTCTAGAGCTGAATAATGTAAGCCATTGTGTAACAGCGCGTCGTTGTTAGTTGAGTGCGTACGTACAATTATAAGTGTTATTGGGGGTTTGTAGAGCTAAAAGGTGTGATAGAGAGAGATATGCGAATCTGATGAGGAGCGAATTAAAAGCCTTTTCGATAATGTCTCCTTTTGGCTGAGTAGAGCAAATGTACACTTGATTAAAGCATCCTAATTCGCATGAGTAGCAGGAAATTTGAGAATCACAACCGACTAGAGAAATAAGACTTGAACTCAGATTCCAATTTCGCGTTCAGCAGGAATTTACCGGTATTACCTGCGGCTATTCATTAGATTAGTGATTAATACGACTCTTGGAGAGTCCGAAAAGATATATTTATTTAGGGACATTTTAATTCGAATAACACATCATCAGGAATAGGTTCGTTTCAAGAAATCAGGGGAACGAGGATTTTTGCTCTTCCACAAAACAATAAATTGTTTGGGAAAATTGGGCGATGCAAAGATTCATTAATCGATCCGCGATAGAAGTCGGCGATAATAGCCTTTCATATATGAAGATGAAAGCAACTATTTGATAATTCGACTCAAATTCTGTTCCGTTTTGTTTGATCAAATGCACAAAAAGGTGCGACTAAAACCTGGGCTCATAAAATGTAGAGTAACTTTGTTCAAAAATTAATTGATAATGTTATTATCAATTAATTTTAGGGGGGAGTACAGGGTAGTGTTACCTTTGAGGCACAAAACTTAATGTATCTATAGCTATTCTCGTTAAAATATGATGTAATTAATTGTTTGATGTATATTTGTATTAGATGTAACTTGTTTAGAACAAATAACAGTTGGTAGTTTAGTAAG
Organism: Sabethes cyaneus; assembly: GCF_943734655.1. Taxonomy (NCBI): domain Eukaryota; kingdom Metazoa; phylum Arthropoda; class Insecta; order Diptera; family Culicidae; genus Sabethes; species Sabethes cyaneus. The sequence goes on along the minus strand of NC_071353.1, from coordinate 86,742,703 downwards.
TTAAAATAAATAAAAGAACACTCCAGTCAGTCAGTAGCAAAATAATAAAGCGTTTGCTCACATAGTACCCAACCCTGCTGTATGGGGATCAATTAGAGTTGCCAAATGAAGATGTGATACTAATCGATATAAGAGGAAATTTTTGGATCGAAGAGGGATATTTGGGGGAGCTACTGGGATGAGCTAATCAAATAGGTCTTTTCCAATTGTGCTACCATCGAAGCAACATTAGAATAGCCAAACGCTAATTGGCCGAAGTATTATTTAAAAGTTTAGTCCAGCTAAAAGTGAGCTATTAAATTGGAAAAGTGTATTAGATTGATTAAAACAACGAATCAGGTATGGTAGATTAACATTTGCAAGAAAATTGGTAAAAAAAAACCGACCTCTTTGCACCCAGTAGCCCTAACCTCCAACTATTTCCCATGATTTCCTTTAATTAGGACCCACGAGGTTTGAGCTGCAAAGCACGCCAGGCTTTGCCTCTGTAAAAGGTGTGAAACCGATCCCTTTCCCTCTCGATTTGACGAAATTCATCTGTATACCGTCGAGCGATTCCGGTAGGACACGTGGCCCTGCGCATTGGCCCTGCGATATTGCGACGTGCAGAAGGTAGGCGATCGCAGACCTTGCGATAGGCATTGTATGATCCCGATTCCCACCCGTACCCGCTACTAGGAGCAGGGTGAAGAAAAACCTCCCTCGAATAGCAGCACTGTTGAAAACAGCCACAGCGACGGCACCCGTTGACCGTTTGGAGAACGACAGAAGCAGCATCCATAACCCTACAGCAGCAGCAGGAAAAGCCCGGCCGGCAGCGACGTGAGCGTGAGTGTGTAGGTTAAGGAATGAATTGTAAAAAGGTATATGTTAGCTTTTCCCCGAATATCCGAACACCTTGATCAGCACTACGTTATCAGAGCCGACCTTGAGAGTAAGCGTGCTACTCACGGCCGTGCTAGCCGTTTAAGAAGAGGTTAGTGTTACCCACCCTCAAGATCGCCGACGGTGTCTGACCAGTGATCGAGGTTTTGTTCTGGTCGGTCCTCTACCGGCCAGTAATAATTGCTATCGGTGTTGCCTCCGATCGCTGGTGTTGCCGCCAAATGCCGTTGCTTTCGCCACCAATAGCCGTCGATGGTAAATACTGACCGTCCGTCAGTGCGATTGTGCGATGAATGAGCAGACGGCGAACCAAGAGTACCATTTTATTATAATCACTGGCACTGCCGCTGCTGCTTGTAAGCTAGTGTAGGTGGTGGGGGAAACCAGATCAACTGCTGCTGCTGCTGCTGCTCGAATGATTATGCGACGCTGAATGAGCAAGCATTTTCCATGGTATAACGCAAAATGGAACGTTAACCATTTAGACAGTGTAGAAAAATCTTTCCATTCTTCAATTACTATAGTTCTTATAAGAACTGTTCAAGACCACAACGGCCTGCTGCTGAATTTGCTGCCCGTCAGTTGATCCGTTTCCATTTGCCTTCAGTGTCCGATAGCCGTCGATGGTAAATAAAATACTGACCGTCTGTCAGTGCGATAGTGCGATAAATGAGCAGGCGGGTGAGTGGTGGGGGAAACCATAACGGCTGCTGCTGCTTAAATGATTGTCCGACACTGATTGAGCAAGCTATCGAACAATTTCGCATGTCTGCGATGGGGATAATGCAAAATGTAACGTAAAGTGCATCGTGTGGGATTCACGTTGGCCATTGCCCGCTGATTCCACTTGTCTTCGGGGTCGGTGTTGCCGTCAATAGCCATCGATGTTGCCAATTGGATTGGAAAAGGGGTGTGGCTTACAAAGTGGTCTCAAAGGTTATCATTTGGATCCAAATCCTTTGGTGTATCTAATTGTCGTCCGTGCCTGTGAAACTAGGCGATCACAAGGGAAATGTATGGGAAAATTCGGCCTTAAAACTTTACACACATTTTCACTATTTAGCGTATAAAAAATTATTATTCATATGTTACTATAAAATTGCTGGACATTTTATCTATCCAACGACATATTAACTGTTATGTTTCGTTCAGTAGTATAGTAGCTATTAGCGTTTGAAATATTTCATTCAAACGTTACACTTCTATTTTTCGTTTTTACAAAGTGCTACCCAGTCCCAGTATAGTAAACAAAGACGTAGTCCTACGTCAAAAAAATAATAATAATAAGCTGCAAATAGTATGGGGGGTTCAGACTCAAAAGAACCACGCGAAGAAATCACCATAACGCAGCAGCAGCAACAATCGCTGCCAGTAAACAGTTATAATTTCGGACCCGTGCATGTCATCGCGGCATGTTGTATAATACTGCTGGTGGCACTCATAATTCGTTTATTATGGAAATGGCTCTCTAAAGAGCTGGACACTAAAGTTAGCCATCAAGTGCAACGTGCTACAATCATTGCAAATATAGTGTAAAAACCCGATTTAATCCCCCTAGTGGTGAAAGGAACCTTTGTTATACGGTCTTACTTGCTCTTTGAGATAGAAATCGACACGACTTCGAAAAATAATTCATCTATTGGTTAACGTTGCGTAGTGCGTTGGGTTTTATAAAATTTTTGGAAAATTTGAAACAAAATTTGAACAAAATAGCAGCACCAATAAATTTTGATAGATCTTTTTTTTCATGAAATTACTGAGTAAGGGAAAGTTGGTTGTTACTAATTTGAGTAAGTGCAAGCAATGTTGCTATTCATCGATAAAAGTACTGATTCGGTTCGAAACACACTCATAGGTGATTCCATAACGTCAAATTCTCTGGCAATGCTTTTCTAGCTGAGAATTATTTAATGAGAGTGAGAGAAAAGCGAATTACCACTCACTCTTTTTCATGCAATGATTTGATCGCTAGTGATGCCAATCAAAAACGAATACCTCGCATCGTGACTCATCGCGATGAGTAGCTATGATTTATCAATTTTGGAAAACAGGCAAAAGCGCTATCGGATATTGAATTACACCGTCAAAAAAACATGTACCCAACATTTTATGTTGGTTTTTCAGTGCGACTATTAGCACCTGAGATACTTGGAATATACATTTTTGCGACATAATACATAAATGCACTTCAAAACATCAACGTTCTTCTACACCCAGAAGACTTTTAATCTCATAAAATTATTTTAACATGCTATTCATAATTTTTCAACATTCACGTTAACTGCAGCACAAATCTTTTTTTCGTGACAATGACAAGCACCAGCAACGTTTGCAAATGTTTACAAGATACAAGCGATTTTTCAGACATGTTGGCAGAATCCAATTTTGAACAGTGACCGACGATATTTTTATTATCAGCCTTCATCGTTAGTCACACAAGAAGAAGATGTATTATTTTTCATAGGTTCGAACCTTCGAAGTACCAATTAATAATAATAATATTGCACCAGGTTTGCATTTCATTGAAACTAAATCTTGAAACCATTTTGTTTGTCCGTGTGCCGCTTGAAGTTACTGGTTGTGTATGGCGTTGCAAGTTGACGTTTGACAAGTTCATAATTATTATATGAGGGGGTGAGAAGGAAAGGGGTGTAAGTGACAAAATTGAAAAAATCGAGTTAATGGTAGCAAACGATACTTTGAGCATGGTTTTATGCATGCTAGAAAATTCACGTCAAAGTTTTACCGTTTGATGACGTTTTTAGAAACATGAAAAAAAATCAGCAAAATAAAAGTTGGTTTCCGCTTGGAAGGAAAGGGGTGTAAATGCACTATATGAGCAATGCCAGCTCAACTAACAGAGAACAGAACAACTAACTAACAGAGACAAACCCTCTAATATTTTTTATTGGGATGAAATTTAGCTGATATGTTGGACGCTACGCAAGGATTCATTTTCCATGAAACATAATTATTTTCGTCTGGAGTAACTTTTCAAAAAGGCGTATTAATAAATAATTTTTTTTAAATGTATCTTGAAAACTACTTTATTTGTTAAAAATGACGTCAACGGAAAAGTTGAAGGAAATTAAGTGTATTTTTGAAAAAAAAATACGCTGAAAGAAAAAACTTTGCAAAATCAAAATAAAAAGCATAAAACATGAATTATCTCAAAACATGTCCCCTCTGATTCGTCTTATCTTTATAAATGATAAGTTAAAACATGTTCTAAAATCTGGCGAAGAGCTACTAATGGGCACTCTATCGGATTTTTTGTTTTATTCTGACAATTTATCAAAAATTTCCAAATTTTACTCATTTTTGTAAAATTAAAAACAAATCAAATTCTTCGCATAACAAATTGAACAAATTAGAGTGCTCTAAGCAGGCTACCACTATAGCCGAGAATAATTGAACAAATTACGTCATATAAACTTATTTCTTCGGTTCAGCCGTTCTGAATTAGTCCATTACAAATATTTAATGAAGATTTTGATCTTAAGATGTCAGGCGATGGGAGGGGGGGGGGATGGTAGCGAAAAACAAACAATGAGATTTTTTTAATCAGGCAAATCGGGGATTGCATACAATTAGAATTCTAGGAAAATCGATGTCTAACGATGCTTCCATTTCCGAAAAAAACGATTACTAAGGTCATGAGCTATGAGTAGCGCAAGATACAGCCCACACAAGTAAATTACATATACGCTGTCGCCATGCAGTGAGATACTTCTGTACTATTTTCCCTACTATCAGCAAGGGGGGCTCTGTAGCCGCAAGGTTACCGAGTCGGCTTTGACAAGCGAGTGGTCGTGGGTTCGAATCTTAGTAGAATCAAAGCCATTCGATGTCAAATAACTTTAGCATGGGTTTATTCTCAGGCCCCTCATTTACCCTTCCTTCATGCTGAATTTCTATATATTTACCCACTGAAGCCTCTTGACTTGACAGTGCAAAAGTCCCTCCTATAGTTATAGGTCAGAGGAACGAGGGAGTCCTCGCCAGGGACGGCTATAATATGAGATAGTGCTGGCAGCGAAGAATAAGTGAGTAAAGTAGATCAAGCTTTGAAGGAAGGGTAAACCCCAATACACACAAGCACGCATAAAATTTAATAAGCATATTGCTTTCTCAATAGCGGTTATAGCAAAAAGAAATGCAGTGCAGGTCATACAGCAAGCATCCGGGCGATATTACAATAGATCAACTCTGTACTGGTCGCAGTAATGAGTCTACACATGGAAAAAAGGCTGCTGTTACTAAAACCGTTTTCCCGAAGAAAGTAACATTTTTAGTTACTCATATCATGATATATAACGTATACGCATATACACTAGCCCCGCCGATGACAAAATTCTGAACTATTTTTCATACCATCTTGAAGGTGACAATCACTTATATAAACTTCTCGAAGACCAGAGAAGAGTAGCGTAAGCTACAGCGTATACTGTAATATTACATATACGGTAGCGCCACGTAGTGAGGCAATTCTGCACTATTTTCTATACCATCTGCAAAGCTGCTATTACTCAAACAACTTTGCCTAAGAAAGTAATACCTTAGGTTACATGAATTATAAGCTATAGCAAATAAAACGAGTTCACATATACACTAGCGCTGCACGTTGAGAATATTCTGAACTATTTTCAGTGTCATTTCCGAGATGACAGTCATTTGAACAACCTTCCCGAAGACTGCAACTTTCTAAATAGTCAGTAGCGTAAGATACAGCCTATACAAGAATATTACCTCTGCACTAGCGCCACGTAGCGAGAAAATCCTGAACTACTGCTGCCTGCCCGCTAGTCAACCTTTCAATGAAGACGATTGTAATATGATTCCAAGATTTGCACTTGCACCCTTTTCACTCCAAGTAGTAATTCCCTATAATCGCTTGGAATGAAAGGGGTACAAGTGCATAACTGAGAAGGAAAGGGGTGTAAGTGCAAATAACATTTTCAAAACTATTTTATAAATCCCGGAAATCAAAGTGGTTTTCCAAGATTTCAATAGAATTTAATAAAGTAAAGCTAACACAACCATAGTGCGTCATTAGTTTTCTATTATATAATCTGACGAATTTTCTAGACAATGTTAACTTTGAACCTGATTTTCTCGAAATTTACTTTTTGTCACTTACACCCCTTTCCTTCTGACCCACTCATATGTGATACGAATAACGTTTTACGAGCAATATTTCTTTTGTAATTTGCCAAAAAATATGTTTGTTTACGTTTCATCGCAAAATACATTCTCGGTTGGATGACAGCGATTAACGATGATTAGCGATGAATGTGAGACAGAGATACCGAGCGAGTATTTTCGTGCGTAATCAATTCATATTTTGCTCACCAGTTTTTGCGTCGGCGATTCATCGCGAGCAATCAGGATACGATAGAGTGGCCAGTTGATAAGATTTCAATCGCTGATGAGCAGGTGATGAGCCTTCATCGTGATGAAAATTTGCAACACTGAGTGCAAGTAAAAGCAAGTTGTAAGAGGAAATATTATTCTTTAACATATACATTGCGTAGTAAAAGTCTAGTTTATAGGTTTTTGAACTACGCATAAATTTCTGTAGTGCCATTCTTTTTGATTACTAACGCTGTTGCATTTTGTACAACACGTGTAGGTTTTTGAATTCCATATTGTTATAAAGTTACAAATCGCTGTTTAACTAACGTATATTCTTCAATTAACTTGTTATGAGCAAAACGTCATAATTATTCAATGCATTAATACTTTAAATTGTTGGGAAAATAGATCAGCATAAACTGACAACACAGAAACGAAGCAATCAGCACGTGAGGTGTACCGCGATTGGCCCTGGAATTTTCTCTCGTTTCTTGATATGGAAAAATGGTGTCTATATGCAGCAAAACTATCAGCAAATATAAAATGTTTAAAATGTATTTGTTGGTAGGCGAGTCATTCGGGGTCAAAATTAAGGCATTTTTTTAAATCAAAGTTCTACAGTACCTAAACAAACAAACATAGAGGTATACCATATTTTTTACTGTTTATACAATTTTGTAATACATGAAAACGTCATACAATTACAAAAAGAGCTAAAATAGAAAAACTACAAGGTATACAGCCGTAAGGGTTGTACGAAAGGGTGACGTAGGACTGTGTCATATAATACTCATTACATTGATAACATGTTTTAATCGATGAAGTATAACTTTATGTCTGATCATTAGATCAAAGACTAATGCAAACTGCATTTATGGCATATGCATATTAGGGTATCTGTGAGTATCATTGTTTGAGTGTTTATTTGTAAAAGAAGAGCGAAATATTCTGATTTAATTCTTCATTGAATCAATGGTGGTTTTGAAAAAAACCGTTTGAAATTGTTTGGTGGCCCTGAAAAGAACTATGTTTGAGCTGATAGCTCTTCTTAAAAATCAGTACTATAATTACTGTTGCCAATATATAGATGGATGTCGCTATTCGGTCCTTTAGACTCTAGGATGATGGTTGCCCGCTAACACAGGAGTGATAGGAAATACAAAATTTCTGGCAACCCTGTCAACTTACTACAAGTACGAATCTAACAGCTCCCGTAATAAACTGAATTTTTCGTTGTCTAAAGTGTTTAATTACTTAAAGTAAAGTGAAGTTATCGAGTTTAAGCGGCTAGGATTACAATTTGTAGGTGAATAGGACGGGGAGTGCAATTATCTTTAAGAAAAACAGTTTTTCTTGTGAGTGATTTGCTGCACAATGCGAAAAACAACAATGGCGCATAATGCGCGGTACCGGCAGACGGGCTAAAGCTTGTTGTGCGCGAAGGTGTTGCTACGACTCGGCAGTCTAGCCAGCACAATGGCATATGAAATTCATATAAAGTGATTGCAAAGTGGAGATAAATATAATACAATTCCCACGAGCTAGTGAAGGGGGGAAAAGCTAAGTGTACTCCAGAAACACTTCTCTTCTTTCACAAAAGTGTGCGGGTCTATGATACTAAATACGAGTGATAGCACAACAGGATTGAAATTTAGTGGTCATCTCATCATTAGGTTATCTGTTTACATTATACGTGACTCACAGCAAAACCGAAGTGCAATTGTAATTTCAATACAAATTCCATTGTTTACCGCGGTGTGTTTCTAGAGCTAAAATGTACTGTGTTGCGTACGGCAGTGACGTTCTTTTGTCGTGCTGCTTGTGCTGCTAAAGCAGAGCACAACACACAAGCAAACGATGCAACGTTCATTGATATTGTTGCAGTTACGGTACCATGGTGTATACTCGCATAGGCTTACTCACATAGCAAACAACACCGGTCCACAAAATTTAATTATTATTCGATCTGATTTAATTATCATTATTATTGGAACTATTATTATTTTATTTTATTATTATTACTATTATTATTACTATTACAGACATTCTTATTATTATCATTATTTTATTATTATTATTATATTATTATTATTATTATTATTTTATTAGTATTTTTTTTTTTTTATTATTATTACTCTTAATTTTTATTTATTTATTTATTTATTTATTTTTTTTCTTCTTTCTATTTATTTATTTATTTTATATATATATATATTTTTTTGTCATTAAATAATACAAATCTTCAACAAAATGTCATTTCATGCTTTCGCGATATTAATAAAGGAAAACAACACAACAGTCAATAAAACAGTTACATATATATTTTTGTGCGACTTATAGCTAAACCAAACTACAATATCAATTTTCCGGATTTCCACGATGAGCGAGTCACGGATGAGCGTCGAGCAGATAACGGATGATGAGGATCTGAAACTACAAAGCAACTCAGTCGAAGATGCTCGTTCCTGCTCATCTTCAATCTTGAACACTCCCGAAAAAGCGGACGATGGTAGAGATGATTACAGTGATGACGACGACATCAATGTAACATTAATATCAACGCCATTCTCGAGAGTGCCAAAACAGCTCCAGGAACATGCAATGGAGCAATCTTGCGGCCCACTTAACGATAAAAGGAAAAGGTTAAGTGGAGCAGGCTAAAAGCGTCTCAAGAGACTAGTCGATAGTGGGTACAGCCGGCAGGAGGCATTCCGAATGGCTCAAACCCCACAAGAACAATCCGACGTAACCAAACGTCCCAGGAATTCCGACTTAAATGGGTCAAACACTAGTGGCAATCCTCGTCCACAAAAAATACGACGTCAGAATTGGAAAGCTAACATTCCCTCAGCATCCACTTCTGTATAGCAGCGCATCGATATGATTAGACACTCAGGGCAATCAAGAGGAACTGAGGGTAAGATGCAACCATTATACCGAGATGTTGTCAGTGGTGTAAAGTTAGGTATTCTTCCAAGAAGCTATCCTAACATAGAACTCACCACACAACAATTAATAGCTACGCAAAATGAAATTTTGATTAGAGTAGAAAAGCAAAGAAAAGATACTCTAAAACCTAAGTTTGGACACTGTGCGTTCAAATCGGGCTATCTTGTGATCTTTTGCAAAAACCAGGAAACAGCAACCTGGCTAAAAACTATCGTTCCGTCCCTTAAACCTTGGGAGGGAGCAGAACTAGTAGCAGTAGACGAGAAAGATATTCCTCGTCCAGAAATACTGATTGGGTTCTTCCCATGGAGTGCAGAAGACAGTAATGAGAGAATTCTTACACTTCTAGAGAGCCAGAATGATGGATTAGCGGTTGATGCGTGGAGAATACTCCAACGCAACATCGTAAATCAACATCTGGAATTAATTTTTACTGTCGATGGAGTCTCTATGAACTCGATCAAGAGCAGTGAGTTTGTGCTCGACTTCAAATTCGGGAATGCACAAATCAGAAAAAAGTTTCATAAAAGAAATCTAACAGAAACGAAGCCAGGCGAAGAAAAAAAACAATTAAGTGGGGTGTCAGCGCTCAGGAGTAACCCTAGCGTCATTGAGACCCACGAAGAAACTGGTGATACTGAAATGATCAGTGACATCCCAGGATCAAGTGGTGTCCAAGATGCGGGGCTAAACCCGGAGCAATCTGCTCGTACCACAAAAGTCGAACTGGCAAATCAGGGATCAGCACCGGAGTATAGAGAAATAAATCTCCATGCTAATCCAAATATTGGCAACCGCGGAGCTAACGTTGGGAAGCAAAGTCTACCACGCCAACGCGGCAACCCAAACAAAATAATTCAATAAAAATATAAAATTTGTTCAAGTGAATCTTCATCATGCAAAGGGGGCAACTGCTGTACTTTGGAGAAGATTCACAGAAAGCAAACTGGATGTAGCACTGATCCAGGAGCCATGGACTAATAAAAGTAGGATACAAGGAATCCCTACAAATTCATGTAAGTTGATTTACGCTGAGAGCCAGCTCTCGCCCAGAGCTGCAATTTTGGTAAACGAAAGGGCAAATTTCTTTCCTATTACAGAATTAATTACAAAAGATACCGTAGCAATCATGATGGAGGTGCCAACGACCCATGGCACAACTGAAATTTGTATTGCATCAGCGTACTTTCCAGGAGACATGGGAGAAGTACCTCCACCGGAGGTTGTAAATCTGGTCTCTTATTGTAAGAGACATAACAAGGCATTTATCATTGGATGTGATGCAAACGCGCATCATACAGTGTGGAGCAGCACAGATACCAACCAGAGAGGTGAGTACCTTTTAGATTTTATATCATCGCATGAAATCGATATATGTAATAAAGGGGACAAACCAACTTTCGTAAATAGAATAAGACAAGAGGTTCTTGATCTGACAGTATGCAGTCCAACGGTGACTGATAGAATAAAGAACTGGCATGTTTCGGACGAAGAATCCCTGTCCGATCACAAGCAAATTATATTTGATTACGAAGCTAATCAACAACTGAATGAAATTATAAGAGATCCTAGGAAAACAAACTAGGAGCAATATGATTTGAATCTCAAAGTAGGAGTCAATAGCTTGAAAGGTTGCTCAAAAACGTATGAAGAGCTAGAAAACAACACAATGCAACTTTCAAGCCTGATCCTACAAGCGTATCATAAAAGCTGTTCTACAAAGGAACGCTCTACTAATAGAGATGTACCTTGGTGGAACAAAACCTTAGATAAATTTCGGAAGAAAACCCGGAAACTGTTCAACCAGGCCAAACGGACACAACAGTGGGAAGCATATAAGCAAACCCTCACTGCCTATAATAAAGAAATAAAGAGATCAAAGAGGATACACTGGAGGCATACATGTGAGAACATTGAAAATACTCCAGCAACAGCAAGATTACAGAAAATTCTCGCTAAAGATCATTCAAATGGGTTAGGTACCTTGAAAAAAGAGGATGGCTCTTTTACTAAATCTACTAAAGAAACATTAGAGCTAATGATGGAAGCACATTTTCCATGCTCAGTCATTAACTCATACGAAGACCAAAGTACACCGGCATTGAGAACTGTAACTCTTGAAACCAGGACAGACATTCATGAAATAGTGAATGAAATAACTGGGCTAGACAGAAACAGGAATGATGCATGCACTTTGGCCAAAAAAATTTTTACGAGAAGCAAAGTGGAATGGGCAATTGACTCCTTTGAACCCTTCAAATCACCGGGTAGGGATGGAATCTTTCCTGTACTACTACAGAAGGGCAAGGCGTTTTTAACACCTACTCTGACAAACCTTTATCAGTCCAGCCTGATACTAGGCCATATTCCAGCAGCATGGCGACAAGTGCGGGTCACTTTTATCCCGAAGGCCAATAAAAAGGACAAGACTTCACCAAAGTCCTTTAGGCCGATAAGCCTTTCGTCTGTTCTGCTGAAAATAATGGAAAAAATACTTGATGAGCATATAAAATCATCATATTTAGTTAAAAACCCTCTGAGCAAATATCAATTTGCATATCTAGAAGGTAAATCTTCAGTAACAGCATTACATACGGTTGTAAGGAAACTAGAAAAGTCTTTTGAAGCGAAAGAAATATCACTAGCAGCCTTCCTAGATATAGAAGGCGCATTTGATAACTCATCCCATAGTTCAATGATTGCGGCTATGATGAAACGTGGTTTCGATGTATCCGTTATCCACTGGATTGGCGAAATGTTATCAAAACGAGATATATCAGCAAAACTTGGAAGTACATCCATTAGCGTTAGAGCAATGAAAGGGTGCCCACAAGGAGGCGTAATATCACCTCTATTGTGGTCTTTAATAGTTGATGATCTTCTTCAACAGATGACAGCCTTAGGCTTTGAAATAATTGGCTACGCAGATGATATAGTCGTAATTGTTCGTGGGAAATTTGACTCTATCATCGCTGACCGGATGCAAATTGCTTTGAATTTTATTTCATCATGGTGTGATAGGCAGGGCCTCAACATTAATGCCAATAAAACTACTATCATACCATTTACGAGAAGAAAAAAAGTTACATTGAGTAACATAAGTTTGAAAGGAGCACTCTTGAAACTTTCAGACACTGTCAAATATCTTGGAGTATTTCTTGACAGAAAACTCAATTGGAACACACATCTAGAGCAAGCAGTAAACAAAGCTACAAATGCTCTATGGATATGTAAAAGAACTTTTGGTAAGCAATGGGGACTGAAACCGAAGATGATCCAGTGGATCTATTCGGCTATTGTGAAACCCAGGATTACCTATGCCTCGTTGGTCTGGTGGCCAAAAACAAAAGAGAAAGCTTCTCAGAAAAAGCTAGAAAGACTTCAAAGGCTAGCCACTTTCTCAATAACAGGTGCAATGAGAAGTACACCGTCGAAGGCATTGGATGCTTTACTTTATATGCTTCCACTGCATCAGTTCATACAATTAGAAGCTGAAAAGAGTGCTCTGAGGATCAAAAGATCTATGAACCTCTTTGATGGTGATCTTACAGGTCATCTCAGTATTCTAAAGACTATTAGTATTAATCCTCTGGTAATCAATAATGAAGACTGGATGGCGAAAAAATACAACTTTGACCGAATTTTTCGTGTATTTGAGCCTAGGCGTGATTCCTGGGAAGACGGTGGTCCCGATCTTCGCCAAGGCTCGACGGTTTTTTACACAGATGGCTCAAAAATGGACAACCAAGTGGGAGCAGGAGTAACTGGCCCAGGAATAGACATGTCAATTTCTATGGGTAGATGGCCAACTGTGTTCCAAGCTGAAATTCAAGCAATTCTAGAGTGTTCTACTGTGTGCTTGCGCAGAAACTATAGACATTCAAATATATGCATCATGTCCGATAGTCAAGCAGCTCTAAATGCTTTAAAGTCGGCGACATGCACATCAAAACACGTCTGGGAATGTATTCAATCACTCCAAAAATTATCTTGCCGTAACCAAGTCAACTTATATTGGGTCCCAGGTCACTGTGGAATTGATGGAAATGAAAGGGCTGATGCGCTTGCAAGATTCGGATCTTCTCATCAATTTATAGGACCTGAGCCCTTTTGCGGCTTATCTGCTTCTGTTTTAAAAATGGAGCTGAAGGCATGGGAATGTAGGAAAGTGGAATCAAATTGGAATAACACCTTCAATGCTAGGCAGTCGAAACGATTTATCTCTCCAAACATTTCTATGACTCGCAAAATACTGGAGCTTTCAAAGAAAGATCTAAGCATCTATACTGGTCTAATAACAGGACATTGTCCGAGCCGCTATCATCTGAAGCAAATGGGAAAACTTCATTGATGATATATGTCGCTTCTGTGGCATAGAAAAGGAAGACTCGGAACACCTGTTATGCCGATGTCCGGCAATTTTTAATAAAAGATTAAGGTTCTTCGACAGAGGGCTGTTAGAACCCTTTGATATTTGGAGAACAATTCCCAGTACGGTAGTGCACTTTATCCGAAATGTATCACCGGACTGGACAAATGCTATTAGTCAAACAATGACGGTCGCTTCTAATAGTGGTGCGTCATCTTGACAACATAGCTATAGTAGAATGGGGGATATATCACAATAGATCAAACAAATGGTCGCAGTGATAAAAAATACCCAACATGGAAAAAAAAAAAAATACAAAATTACTGTAAAGTAGAAATGGATTAGTTTTATCAAAATACTGACCGTCCGTCAGTGCGATCGTGCGATAAATGAGCAAACGGCGAACCTAGTGTGCTATTTTATAGTCACTGGCACTGCCGTTGCTACTTGTAAGCTAGTGTAGGTGTAGGAGAAACCAGATCGGCTGCTGCTGCTGCTCAAATAATTATCCGAATGGAACGTTAACCATTTAGAAAGTGTAGAAAAATCTTTCCATTCTTCAATTACTATAACTCTTATAAGAACTGTTTAAGACCACAAAGGCCTGCTGCTGAATTTACTGCCAGTCAGTCGTTCCGTTTCCGTTTGCCATCAGTGTTGGTTTACGATAATTGCGATCGAAGTTGCCGCCAAAATGCCATCGGCTTTGCCTCCAATTGCCATTAATGTTACTACTAACAACCGGTGTTGCCGCGAAATGTCCTTGGTCTTGCCACCAATTGCCATCCAAAGCCGTTGGTTTGCCTCCAATTGCCGGTGTTTCCGCCGAAATTCCATCGTTTTTGCCTCCATTTGCCATCGGTGTTGACGCCAATTACTGGTGTTGCCCCACCAATAGCCGTCGACGGTAAATACTGACCGTCCGTCAGTGCAATCGTGCGATAAATGAGCAGACGGCGAACCAAGTGTGCTATTTTATAGTCACTGGCACTGCCGCTGCTACTTGTAAGCTAGTGTAGGTGTTGGGGGAAACCAGATCGACTGCTGCTGCTGCCCAAATGATTATCCGACGCTGAATGAGCAAGCATTTTCCATGTTTACTATGGTATAACGCAAAATGGAACGTTAGCCATTTAGAAAGTGTAGAAAAATCTTTCCATTCTTCAATTACTATAGTTCTTATAAGAACTGTTTAAGACCACAATGGCCTGCTGCTGAATTTGCTGCCCGTCAGTCGATTCGTTTCCATTTGCCTTCAGTGTTGGTTTGCGATAATTGCCATTGAAACTGCCGCCAAAATGCCATCGGGTATGCCTCGAATTGCCAATAATTGCCGCAAAAATCCTTGGATTTGCATCCAATTGCCGGTGTTGCCGCCAAAATGCCATCGTTTTTACCTCCAATTGCTGTCGGTGTTGCCGCCAAATGCCGTTGGTTTCGCCACCAATAGCCGTCGATGATAAATACTGACCGTCCGTCAGTGCGATCGTGCGATAAATGAGCAGGCGGCGAACCAAGTGTACCATTTTATAGTCACTGGCACTGCCGCTGCTACTTGTAAGTTAGTGTAGGTGGTGGAGGAAACCATATCGGCTGCTGCTGCTTAAATGATTGTCCGACACTGATTGAGCAAGCTATCGAACAATTTCGCATGTTTGCGATGGGGATAATGCAAAATGTAACGTAAAGTGCATCGTGTGGGATTCACGTTGGCCATTGCCCGCTGATTCCGCTTGTCTTCGGGGTCGGTGTTGCCGTCAATAGCCATCGATGTTGCCAATTGGATTGGAAAAGGGGTGTGGCTTACAAAGTGGTCTCAAAGGTTATCATTTGGAACCAAATCCTTTGGTGTATCTAATTGTCGTCCGTGCCTGTGAAGCTACGTGATCACAAGGGAAATGTATGGGAAAATTCGACCTTAAAATTTTACACACATTTTCACTATTTAGCGTATAAAAAATTATTATTAATATGTTACTATAAAATTGCTGAACATTTTATCTATCCAATGACATATTAACTGTTATGTTTCGTTCAATAGTATAGTAGCTATTACCATTTGAAATATTTCATTCAAACGTTACACTTCTATTTTTCGTTTTTACAAAGTGCTACCCAGTCCCAGTATAGTAAACAAAGACGTAGTCCTACGTCAAAAACTGATTTTAGAAATTCATATACAATGAATAAGATTTTTTTATCTTCGCTGAATAGATAGAAGGTTACTGTATTCAACAAAATTTCTTGTAATAATATGCTCTAAAACTTTGCAGAACACATCAATGTGTTATATTGAAACTGAAGAAAAATATTTTTTTTATTTCACTTGTAGGGGGATTAATCAAAATTTAAATTGCACCAGACGATAGAACTTTCAATTTCAAGAAATTCTTCCAAAGGTTCCACAAACCTAAAACCTAGTTTTCCCAGTCAAAATTCTGTGCGCATGTCTTTCTGGCTTTGGGCCATTATTACAAAAATTGGCGCGAGTGTTGGAAGGTTTATATCTTTTGATCGGCAAAACCGATTCTTCTGAAATTTTGCAGATATATTTGCAGCATTAAAATCTCTATTTGATGCCAAAATAATTCAAACTAGATAAATCATAGCGACCAGAATAATGTATTCCATAGAATATTTATTAAATTTTAAACAATTTCATTGGTTTGCAGTATGTGCGCATTTAATTTCATCGTGCATATTGATATGATAGGTCGGTAAAATCAGCGCGCCACTGAAATTTTGCAATTTACGAAAACTGGTTGTTTCAACAAATTGAAAATATTCAGTTAGTCAATCTCAATTTCTAGCAAAACCATTTTAGTTGCTTCGTCTGACAGGAAAACCGGTTGATAATAACTTTTTTTTCTGTAAAACACTTTGCTTTGATGAATACGGACATACCACGATCACCGCACTCTCTTCGGATTGCTTCCACAAATACTTCACACACACACACACACACACACACACACACACACACACACACACACACACACACACACACACACACACACACACACACACACACACACACACACACACACACACAGACACACACACAGACACACACACACACAGACACACACACACACACACACACACACACACACACACACACACAGACACACACACACACAGACACACACACACACAGACACACACACACACACAGACACACACACACAGACACACACACACACATACACACACACACACAGACACACACACATACACACACACAGACACACACACACACACACACACACACTCACACACACACACACACACACACACACACACACACACACACACACACACACACACACACACACACACACACACACACACACACACACACACACACACACACACACACACACACACACACACACACACACACACACACACACACACACACACACACACACACACATTGCTCAGTTCGTCGAACCTTGTCGATTGGTATATGTGGCTCGGCCCTCCGGGCCTCGGATCAATTTCGTGTTTTTCGACCAATTCCTAAACCTTTGTTATAGTATAACAAAGGTAAAACTAAATGAAAAGTGAGTCAATAAACTGAATATGAACGAATCAGTGTATCATTGCATCTGAAATTGACAATAAGAAAAAGGCGTCTACCTCGCCTATCGTGTTACGTTGATAAGAGGTAAACAGTGTTTATAAGCTTCTCGTTTGCTATCTGGATGTGAACGTTTTGGACGCGACGGAACAGCAAGGAACAACAATATACAGGGGTCGCATAACTACCAACAACGAGGACAGAGGAACGAAGGTCAAAAGATAACTACAACCAACAATTCAAACATTTATACAACAACAACAAAAAATTTAGTGTTATCGAAATTTAATCAATGGAACCACAAAAAGATGATGTTTATAGGGAGCTAGAAGAGCTCATAGAAGACATACTAGAAAATAAAGAAAATATACCACGTAGAACAAATAATGCTACACCATATACCAGAGTGTTCAATTTACAAACCTTTCGTTTTTGCAAACTAACATTATAAAACCCGATTTAATTCACCTAGTGGTGAAGGGAACCTTTGTTATACCATCTTATATGAGTGGGGTCAGAAGGAAAGGGGTGTAAGTGACAAAAAGTAAATTTCGAGAAAATCAGGTTCAAAGGTTGTCTAGAAAATTCGTCAGATTATATAATAGAAAACTAATGACGCACTATGGTTGTGTTAGCTTTACTTTATTAAATTCTATTGAAATCTTGGAAAACCACTTTGATTTCCGGGATTTATAAAATAGTTTTGAAAATGTTATTTGCACTTACACCCCTTTCCTTCTCAGTTATGCACTTGTACCCCTTTCATTCCAAGCGATTATAGGGAATTACTACTTGGAGTGAAAAGGGTGCAAGTGCAAATCTTGGAATCATATTACAATCGTCTTAATTGAACGGTTGACTAGTGGGCAGGCAGCAGTAGTTCAGGATTTTCTCGCTACGTGGCGCTAGTGCAGAGGTAATATTCTTGTATAGGCTGTATCTTACGCTACTGACTATTTAGAAAGTTGCAGTCTTCGGGAAGGTTGTTCAAATGACTGTCATCTCGGAAATGACACTGAAAATAGTTCAGAATATTCTCAACGTGCAGCGCTAGTGTATATGCGAACTCGTTTTATTTGCTATAGCTTATAATTCATGTTGTTTGGCAAGGTTCAGGCAAAGTTGTTTGAGTAATAGCAGCTTTGCAGATGGTATAGAAAATAGTGCAGAATTGCCTCACTACGTGGCGCTACCGTATATGTAATATTACAGTATACGCTGTAGCTTACGCTACTGATTACCTAGAAAGTAGTGGTCTTCGAGAAGTTTATACAAGTGATTGTCACCTTCAAGATGGTATGAAAAATAGTTCAGAATTTTGTCATCGGCGGGGCTAGTGTATATGCGTATACGTTATATATCATGATATGAGTAACTAAAAATGTTACTTTCTTCGGGAAAACGGTTTTAGTAACAGCAGCCTTTTTTCCATGTGTAGACTCATTACTGCGACCAGTACAGAGTTGATCTATTGTAATATCGCCCGGGTGCTTGCTGTATGACCTGCACTGCATTTCTTTTTGCTATAACCGCTATTGAGAAAGCAATATGCTTATTAAATTTTATGCGTGCTTGTGTGTATTGGGGTTTACCCTTCCTTCAAAGCTTGATCTACTTTACTCACTTATTCTTCGCTGCCAGCACTATCCCATATTATAGCCGTCCCTGGCGAGGACTCCCTCGTTCCTCTGACCTATAACTATAGGAGGGACTTTTGCACTGTCAAGTCAAGAGGCTTCAGTGGGTAAATATATAGAAATTCAGCATGAAGGAAGGGTAAATGAGGGGCCTGAGAATAAACCCATGCTAAAGTTATTTGACATCGAATGGCTTGGATTCTACTAAGATTCGAACCCACGACCACTCGCTTGTCAAAGCCGACTCGGTAACCTTGCGGCTACAGAGCCCCCCTTGCTGATAGTAGGGAAAATAGTACAGAAGTATCTCACTGCGTGGCGACAGCGTACATGTAATTGACTTGTGTGGGCTGTATCTTGCGCTACTCATAGCTCATGACCTTAGTAATCGTTTTTTTTCGGAAATGGAAGCATCGTTAGACATCGATTTTCCTAGAATTCTAATTGTATGCAATCCCCGATTTGCCTGATTTAAAAAATCTCATTGTTTGTTTCTCGCTACCATCACCACCCCCCCCCCCCTCGCCTAACATCTTAAGATCAAAATTTTCATTAAATATTTGTAATGGACTAATTCAGAACGGCTGAACCGAAGAAATAAGTTTATATGACGTAATTTTTTCAATTATTCTCGGCTATAGTGGTAGCCTGCTTAGAGCACTCTAATTTGTTCAATTTGTTATGCGAAGAATTTGATTTGTTTTTAATTTTACAAAAATGAGTAAAATTTGGAAATTTTTGAAAAATTGTCAGAATAAAACAAAAAATCCGATAGAGTGCCCATTAGTAGCTCTTCGCCAGATTTTAGAACATGTTTTAACTTATCATTTATAAAGATAAGACGAATCAGAGGGGACATGTTTTGAGATAATTCATGTTTTATGCTTTTTATTTTGATTTTGCAAAGTTTTTTCTTTCAGCGTATTTTTTTTTCAAAAATACACTTAATTTCCTTCAACTTTTCCGTTGACGTCATTTTTAACAAATAAAGTAGTTTTCAAGATACATTTAAAAAAAATTATTTATTAATACGCCTTTTTGAAAAGTTACTCCAGACGAAAATAATTATGTTTCATGGAAAATGAATCCTTGCGTAGCGTCCAACATATCAGCTAAATTTCATCCCAATAAAAAATATTAGAGACAAACCATCTGTTAGTTGAGCTGGCATTGCTCATATAGTGCATTTACACCCCTTTCCTTCCAAGCGGAAACCAACTTTTATTTTGCTGATTTTTTTCATGTTTCTAAAAACGTCATCAAACGGTAAAACTTTGACGTGAATTTTCTAGCATGCATAAAACCATGCTCAAAGTATCGTTTGCTACCATTAACTCGATTTTTTCAATTTTGTCACTTACACCCCTTTCCTTCTCACCCCTATGTTTGACTTCAATGTGCCAATCAACGTTTTCCGTGAACGTCTAGTTAATGCTTTCAGCAGAAGTTAGAATTATCTTATTCATTATGACTGTAAGTCAGATGAATTTTTATAATACAAATAAACAAATAAACAAATAAACATTCGTTCCTCTCTTTTGCTTTTGGATAGCACACCGTGGTATTTAGATATTGGCACAGACCAACTTTGACAACAAAAGCACGCGGTTTTGGCAACACAAAAGATTTCACTTCCAAAAATGTGTCTAAACAGCAATGCCTTTAAAAAAAAGTCCGCAATCGTAGAAATTTCGAAATACTTCTACTGACGCTGGACCACGTTTCACGTCAGGGTCGTTCCAAATCAAATCAATAAAGGGTCTCGATCTTGGCACGGTTTCGACTTTGGCAACACAGGCGACACGCATACCCTTTTTCACTTCACCGAACAATGCTTTCATACACATTTTAGCATACTGTAAAAGCAGAAACGGTCCTGTCACGGTCGCCATTGTGCAAAGCTTGATGTGCCTGCTAAACATAGTTGCTCAAGACACGTTTATTCAACTAGCTGCAAACGACAGACTGAGGTTAGCGAACCGCATTATCAGCACGCGGCCGCAATCGAGACGACACCGATCATTGCCGATACGATACCACTCCGAACCGTTCTTGCTCTATGTAGCGTTGGTAGCGCAGAGTATTACTACCGAGAGAGTAAGTTGCGCAATGCATGTTCTCAAGCTGGGATAAAGCAATGTAACAGTCTGTTCCATGAGTAGTCAATCCCCACAGTTATCACTCCAGCATACTTCTTATTAGGTCGTGCATTGAATGCAGTAATGGAACCACGGTACGACGCCACCAAATTCAACCGACTATCCCGATGGCAGCATTGTCAGCTTATGCGTGAACAGTTTTGGCGAACATGGTCCAGAGATTACTTGATAAGCCTGCAACCCCGGAAGAAAAATTGGATGACGATTGACAACATGAAGCCCGGCATGAAAGAACTCATCCACGATAAGAATCGGCCACCGCTGCTTTGGAAGCTTAGCCGAATAACCGCCGTTTATCCTGGTGCAGATCAGCTCGTTCGAGCTGTGGACATTTTCAGCGAAGGAACTACTTACAGACGACCTATTACAAAGCTATCAGACAGTATCTGCATAAGTTTGGGCATGCGGAGTCCCCCGCGTGTCCCGAATGCGTGAATGTTGAGGAAACGGCAGAACATGCTTTCTTCATATGCCCTCGTTTCGCGGGCGCGAGAAGCAGCATGATGGCAGTGAGCGGACAGTACACTACCCCGGATAACTTAGTCCAAAAGATGTGTTCCAGCTCGGACATCTGGGGAGCGGTCAATGCGGCTGCTACCCAGATTGTACTCGAGCTACAAAACCACTGGAGAGCCGATCAACGGCGAATAAACAGCCTAACTACCATAGTCCAGTAGTTATCTAAGCGAGTGCATTAAGCACAATAGCCCCTCCCTGAAGTAATACCGATAAGGTGGTGCCAGGGGGGATTGAGGCTGGAGACTCGAGTAGGGTTTTAGTGGGTCGGGATCCTCACGCCCCATTAGGGGGGTCGGGATACCTAAACCCCACTCCCTGAGTTATCTTTTCAGGTGTCTGATAGTACCGTATCTTCTAAGGTGCTCAGCAGATTTCCCAACTCGTAAAAAAAAAAAAAAAAAAAAACTATCAGTTTTACCCATAGAGGACAACCAACACCTGCTTAGAGGTATAAAGAATTTGAGCGTAACCTTGCAACCCGGCCGGAGAATGTTGCGTTCCCCGCAAGTTTAGAAAATTTATTTGCTTCGCACAAAACGACATCGCATTAGCCAAAACGCGAACGGACGTGTTTCGACAAGTTACGGAAAATTCCGACATCCAAAAGGACTGCGAAGGACGATGAATGGAATATTCTATCACGCACAATACGGCAACAGCGCGTGTCGTATTTCATTATGTACTTATGTATTACACACACTCTCACGCACGTACATCCAATTGCACATGCGCGCCCCACTCCAGACAAGGACGAACAGGAAAAGGATGAACGAAAATCGACATGTATAAAAGGACGACCACCATTCCATTCAGTTCAGTTCAGTTTCAGCTTTCATTCAAAGTGTTACGAATTAAGAAAATAAAGTTTTTGTTAAACCTACGAACAAGTTTTTACACGTTCAGCCGCTAAGTTTTCCGACACTCAGTATCCTCCAAATACAGTCCACCAATTTTGATTTCCAACCGAACAGAAATCATAGGCTATTTTAAAAATAAAACCAAGCTGTCGGTTAGCTTTCGTAATGATTTCAATGTAGTGTACTCTAAACGAAAGTGCATCATCTAGAGAAACTCCTAGGTCACTTACCTGCGTGACTCTACATAGTGGCTGATTGGACATGGTGTAACTGTACATACTTACTTGCTTACTTAATTGGCCTAACGTCTTATGACAAGGCCTGCGCAGTATAATTTCTCCATCTGTTTCGGTCCATGGCAACTGATCTTCAGTTCCGCAGGCACCCAGTGCTCGCCAGATCTCGCTCCACCTGGTCTTGCCACCTCGCTCGCTGTGCCCCTCTTCGTCTTGTTCCTACCGGATTTGATGCGAAAACCATTTTTGCAGGATAGTTGTCCGGCATTCTAGCAACATGTCCTGCCCAACGTATCCGTCCAGCTTTAACCACTTTCTGAATACTTGGTTCGCCGTAGACGCGCGAGCTCGTGGTTCATTCTTCGCCTCCATACACCGTTCTCTTACACTCCGCCAAAGATGGTTCTTAGCACCCGCCGTTCGAAAACTCCGAGTGCTCGTAGGTCCTCTTCTAGCAGTGTCCACGTTTCGTGCCCGTAGAGGACAACCGGTCTAATTAGCGTTTTGTACAGTGTGCACTTTGTACGGGGGCTCAAATTGTTCGACCGCAAGTGTTTGTGGAGTCCGTAGTAGGCCCGACTTCCACTGATAATACGTCTTTTAATCTCACGGCTGGTATTGTTGTCCTCTGTTGCCAATGAGTCAAGGTATACGAACTCGTCGACTACCTCGAACTCATCCCCGTCGGTTACCACGGTACTGCCCAAGCGAGCCCTGTCGCGCTCGGTCCCGCCCGCCAGCATATACTTCGTTTTAGACGTATTTATCTTCAATCCAATCTTCTCTGCTTCGCGTTTCAGTCTGGTGTACTGATCTTCCACCGCCTCAAATGTTCTGCCGACAGCATCCACGTCGTCAGCAAAGCAGATAAATTGACTGGATTTATTGAAAATCGTGCCCCGCATGTCGCATTTCGGCCTGGTAACTTCCCACAAATCTATTGGCTATTGGCGATAGTCGATGAAAGAGGACTTGGGACAGTACTTTGTAGGCGGCATTCAGGATAGTGATGGCTCGGTAGTTCTCACAATCCAACTTATCACCTTTCTTGTAGATAGGGCAGATAACCCCGTCTTTCCACTCCTCCGGTAGTCGTTCCGTATCCCAAATCTTGACAATCAGTTGATGCAGACAGCCGGCCATTCCAACAGTCCTCAAGAGGGACTTCATCCAGCTCACCCTCTTCCGGCAGCGCGGTTTCGAGAAATAACGCGTAGTTTTCGGCGACCTCCGGTTGCTTCCGTCGCGCTAGATTATACCGTGGCGGGCGGCGGTATCGTATGTTGTTCACAACAGATAGTTTTTGACGTATCCTTACCATCACTAGGTAGTGATCCGAATCAATGTTAGCGCCCGGATAGGTTCTGACGTCGATAATGTCTGAAAAGTGCCGACCATCTATCAGAACGTGGTCGATTTGTGATTCTGTCTGGTTGGGTGATCTCCAGGTGTACCAATGGTAGAGGTTATGCTGAAAGAAGGTACTACGTATGGGCATGTTCTTGGAGGCGGCGAAGTCGACAAGTCTTAGGCCGTTTTCGTTCGTTTGCGGGTGGGCGCTGAACCGTCCAATCACCGGTTTGAATTCCTCCTCCTGACCAACCTGAGCATTACAGTCCCCGTTGATAATTTTGACATCATGTCTTGGGCAGCGGTCGTATTCACGCTCCAGCTGCGCGTAAAATTCGTCTTTGTCACCATCGGTACTTCCGAGGTGAGGGCTGTGCACGTTAATTATGCTTATATTGAAGAATCGGCCCTTGATTCTTAATCTGCACATTCGGGGGTTGATCGGCCACCACCCGATCACCCGCTTTTGCATCTCGCCCATCACTATAAAAGCTGTGCCCAGCTCGTGTGTATTGCCGCAGCTCTGGTAGATGGTATGACCATCTCTATACGTACGTACCATCGTTCCTTTCCAGCATGCCTCCTGCAGCGCTACGATGTCGAACTTGCGGCTCTTCACTTCTTTAGAAAGCACGTGAGTACTTCCGAGGAAATTTAGAGACCGACAGTTCCATGTTCCTAATTTTCAATCGTTAGTCCGTTTTCGTCGCCTGGGTCTTTGCCGATTGTTCCGATTAGAGTTATTATTATTACTTACGGAGTCCATTGCTTTGGTTTTTTTAGTGGTTCAGGCTTGCAAAGCCCGCAACCAACCCCACAGTATCGCTGGAGGGCCAACGTAGCTCGAAGGAGCCCTCCTCCCCTGTCAGCATACGACCTTGGTTTCCACCGGGGTTGGTTACCCGATCTCCACCGAGGTTGCTCGTATCCCGGCTGGTACCACGAGGAGGTAGGGGTAGGAGTTGCTAGGTAAGAGGCTGTGAACCACTGTGGGGTCTATTTTATGCCTAGTGCACAAGGCACCGATGGTACGCATTACCAAGCCGTTTACCAGCCGTAACTGTAACATAATGGGCATTTTTATCCGATGAAAGGAGATGACGCAACACTTTTGGATGCTGACGGTCAGAAAATGTTACGAACACCAGTTATCAAAAACGTTAAAGAGCTGCTGAAGCTCATCGCAATCCAGGCAATTTCGTATGACTTTGAATATTTTTACGTCATCTACATAGAGCTTTCGGCAACCATCCGGAAGCAGCAGCGATATATCATTGATGAACAACGTAAAAAGCAGTGATCTTATGTTGCTACCTTGCGATACTCCTGACGTATTTCTAAACTGTGCCGAAAGTTGCAATCCGATTTTCACACAAAGAGTGCGGTTCGTCAGGTAAGATCGGAACCATTCCAAAGAGCAGGCGGGATTCCTAGTTTCTTGAGTTTTGTTAGAAGAATTCCATGAACAACACGGTCGAAAGCCGCTTTCAGATCGGTGTATACCGCATCTATTTGAGCACCAGCACTCATGTTCAGCAAGCAGGTTGAGCAAAATTTCACTAAGTTAGTGGCTGTCGAACGTTTAGGATAGAACCCATGTTGCTCCGACGAGATGTAATGTTTGCAGTTGATGAATAGCACGTCATTCATAATAATTTCAAAAATCTTCGAGCACGCATAAAGTGATGTAATGCCTCTGTAATTCTGCACATCACGTTTGTCACCTTTTTTGAATACTGGAAACATAACGGAAAGCTTGACTAGTAGGAAATACGCATTGCCGGAGTGATAGATTAAATAGTAGGCATAACGGACGTATGAATACAGCAGCACATCTTTTCAGCACACATGATGGAATCCCATCGGGACCAGCAGAAAAGGAGGATTTTAACTTATCGATTGCAGTTTCAACGTGACGGTGCGTGATTTCAGCTAGATTAAAATTAATGACATTACTAGGTAAGTTGCGTAGAGCACCATCGACTTTAGCACTCGAGGCAGTAGTGTTGTTTCAGCAAAGAGAGTGAATTTTTCAGCTAACGATTGCCATGACTATCACCAAGAAACATGTCAACCGGTAGCCTCGCTTCCTTACGTTTGGTATTTTCTAACGACCAAGACAACCTAAGATTGCATCTAAGATTATTCTGCATTGCTTGTAGAGACTTTGACTTATTCAGTCGAGAGCCGGGGTGGCTCTTGCCGTATCAAGAATTCCTCTCCATTGTACTCGGTCCTGGGCTACTCGTCGCCAATTCGTTGCGCGTTTTGACACACGCAAGTCGGCTTCAACCTGGTCGAGCCATCTAGCACGTTGAGCTCCTCTATACCTGGTGCCGGTGGGGTTCTTGAAGAGAACGGATTTCACTGCACAGTCGTCCGGCATCCAAACTTTTCGAAAGAATAATAAACCGCCGACTAATTCAAAATGACCACCATACAGAAATGGTATCTTTGGACATCTCGAGAGCTTACGACACAACGTGGAGGCCTGGAATTATTCGAAATCTAATCAAATGGAAAATCACCGGCAGACTATTAAATATGATATCTAGTTTCCTCAGCGAAAGGACTTCGTGTAGCAGCCAACGAAACGGTATCCAGAGTATGTGAAACTGAAAATGGTGTTCCTCAAGGTTCTATTTTATCAGTGACGCTTTTTCTCGTGGCAATGCAACCAATTTTCTCCGTAATTGATGTACTGCTGATTACTAAACACACTGATTCTAGACAAACTCGGCTTCTTTTGAGGAGAGCCGTAAATGCAGTTACCAAATGGACCGATAGTGTAGGTTTTGCCATTGCCCCAAATAAATCAAAACACATTCTCATCTGTAATATAGCACACCGAAAAAAGGGCAGAGCAATCAAGATTAATCATGTACCAATTCCTCGTGTTCGCAAAATCAAAATACTGGGAGTAATAATAGATTCGAAACTTAATTTTTTACAACATTTTTCAAAAATTAAAGTAAGTTGCTCCAATCGACTAAATATCCTCCGGATTCTCGGCTCCAACCTCAAACGCAGCGCGCGATCTGCCTTACTAAAAGTAGGTTCATCACTCATAACATCTAAATTGTTTTTTGGGATTGGTATCACAAGCGTGAACATCGATGCAATGGAAAGATTGTTAGGAAAAATATACAACGAAATGATTCACCGCTCAACTGGAGCATTTCGGACGAGCCCAGTCGTATCCATTATGGCCGAAGCTGGCTGTCTACCTTTTCGAATGGTATTAATTCAATGCTTAGCACAATTGGCTTGTCGTCTGTCAGAGAAAAAACAGAATGTCACTAATCTTCCAGTAATAAAACACGCAACAACACTTTTCCAAAACATCACCGGATACATGCTGCCTCATACAAGCTGCATCGAACGACTGAGTGATCGCAAATGGTACGAGAAAGCACCACGAATTGATAACACGCTAAGACACTCCATCAAAGCCGGCACTCCTAGTTGTATTGCTGTACCGAAGTTTCTGGAATTCATAACATCGCATAGCTTATTTTACACTGATGGCTGAAAGGACGGCTGTGTAACTGGAGCCGGAATCGTATCTGAAACAGAAGCGAGTTGTTATGCCCTACCTGACGCATGCAGCGTCTTCTCGGCTGAAGCTTTTGCTCTGTGGAAAGCCACTGAAGAAGTAAAAGAAGATAGTCCAACTTTAGTGCACACCGATTCTGCCAGCTGAATCGATGCTATTCATGGAGGTCGCTCCAAACATCCGTGGATCCAAAAAGTGGACAACGCTTCCGTAATGCGCAATATTACATACTGCTGGATTCCAGGTCATGCGGGGATAAGTGGTAACGAGCAAGCCGACGCACTCGCCAACTTGGGACGAAAAAAAGTGCCGATAATTATTCCCATCCCAGCTCACGACACTACGAGAGTTATAAATGGTAAAACTCGGAATACTTGGGAAGAAATCTGGCTTCAGACACAAAAACTTCTACGACGTGTGAAACCCAGTACAATGAAGTACATTGACAGGAAGAACGCATCAGATCAACGAGTTCTCACTAGAGTCCGCATAGGTCACACACGTCTCGCTCACTCATATTTACTTAATCATGAAGCCCGTCCAAAATGTAATGGCTGTGGGGTTTTCCTAACGGTAGCACACATCCTTATAGAATGCCAGGAATACGCAGATATCCATCGAAACAACAATATGGAGGGTATTACAATCGAAGAGCTTCTATCTAACAATGACGAAAAACTACAAGGTATACAGCCCTAAGGGTTGTACGAAAGGGTGACGTAGGACTGTGTCAACGTAGCGAAAAGATTAGCTGATTCTGAGCTCGAGTGAGAAGTTGTTCCTTCGAAGTTGACCGACGGAGGAATATTGTTGCCAGTTTTACGTTTCTTAACAAAATTCCGGAAACATGAGGGGTCCTGTTTAACGGCAGACTGAATCCTTTGCAAATAGTTGTCATATGTTGCGGTAAGGACAGCTTTGTACTCATCCTCACGCTCCCGAAGTTTAGCTCTATCAGATTCGCTTTTAGTAAAGAATGTTTTAATCGATGAAGTATAACTTTATGTCTGATCATTAGATCAAAGACTAATGCAAACTACATTTATGGCATATGCATATTTGAGTATCTGTGAGTATCATTGTTTGAGTGTTTATTTGTAAAAGAAGAGCGAAATATTCTGATTTAATTCTTCATTGAATCAATGGTGGTTTTGAAAAAACCGTGTGAAATTGTTTGGTGGCCCTGAAAAGAACTATGTTTGAGCTGATAGCACTTCTTAAAAATCAGTACTATAATTACTGTTGCCAATATATAGATGGATGTCGCTATTCGGTCCTTTAGACTCTAGGATGATGGTTGCCCGCTAATACAGGAGTGATAGGAAATACCAAATCACTGTAAAGTAGAAATGGATTAGTTTTATCAAAATACTGACCGTCCGTCAGTGCGATCGTGCGATAAATGAGCAGACGGCGAACCTAGTGTGCTATTTTATAGTCACTGGCACTGCCGTTGCTACTTGTAAGCTAGTGTAGGTGTGGGAGAAACCAGATCGGCTGCTACTGCTGCTCAAATAATTATCCGAATGGAACGTTAACCATTTAGAAAGCGTAGAAAAAATATTTCCATTCTTCAATTACTATAGCTCTTATAAGAACTGCTTAAGACCACAACGGCCTGCTGCTGAATTTACTGCCAGTCAGTCGTTCCGTTTGCGTTTGCCATCAGTGTTGGTTTACGATAATTGCGATCGAAGTTGCCGCCAAAATGCCATCGGCTTTGCCTCCAATTGCTATTAATGTTACCACTAACAACCGGTGTTGCCGCGAAATGTCCTTGGTCTTGCCACCAATTGCCATCCCATGCCCTTGGTTTGCCTCCAATTGCCGGTGCTTCCGCCGAAATTCCATTGTTTTTGCCTCCATTTGCCATCGGCGTTGTCGCCAATTACTGGTGTTGCCCCACTAATAGTCGTCGACGGTAAATACTGACCGTCCGTCAGTGCAATCGTGCGATAAATGAGCAGACGGCGAACCAAGTATGCTATTTTATAGTCACTGGCACTGCCGCTGCTACTTGTAAGCTAGTGTAGGTGTTGGGGGAAACCAGATCGACTGCTGCTGCTGCTCAAATGATTATCCGACGCTGAATGAGCAAGCATTTTCCATGTTTACCATGGTATAAAGCAAAATGGAACGTTAACCATTTAGAAAGTGTAGAAAAATCTTTCCATTCTTCAATTACTATAGTTGTTATGCAGCGTCAGTGCCCAGAAGTGTGCCCGTACGGGTAACATTGACTAGCATCGACGGTTAACATTGCCCGAAGCTTTCGCGACAACGAAAGTTTTACCTTTCGGTGCGGTTTTTGTAAAGTTTATTTCTCTGACCATTTCAGGGGCAAGCGCAAACGTTTGCACATGGAACATAACAAACATTGCACGTCGAACGTGCGATGTGAGTAAGCTTAGTACACGTGTGAGAGGTTTCGCGCGCCGCCTGAAACTCTCATAGAACTAAAGTAAAGTTCCGCTCTACTCTTTTTTTTTTCTCAGCAGCTGTTCTAGTACTTCTTACTACGAACAATTAAAAGCTGTTATAAATACCAGCGGCGACGCCGCGAGCAGAGGAGATTTTTTCGTTCGTTTCGTTTTACGGGCAGTTCTTAGTGTTGTAGGATTAAAGATCGTTTGTTCCCTGTTAGGGGTCAGATATTCGTGCTGAAAATGTAGGTTTAGAGAAATTCCGTGTTCCGTTAGAAGTTAAGAACTGTTCATGTGAAAGTGTAGAGGTTTGAAGAGTTTTTGTTCCGTGTTAAAGTAGAATTAAGTAGGATTTTAGCAGGTCAATAAAGTTTAAGCTACATATGGTGACAGCGCAAAGAAGTGAAAGCACTTTAGGGACGCTTTTCTGACTGGTGGTAGCCAGCAGCCGGCAAAGTTAAGGTTTATAGGGACATAGCATAGAGTAGGAGAATAGTAAGTGAAGAAAGAAAGTGAAGTGCAGTGAAGTGCTCAGACATCGATACTGCGACGGTTCAGAGGAACACCGTTCAACTTGTACTCATTTCTACCGGAAAATCTACTGGGTGGAGAGCTGAACTGAGGAACTAGAGCCAAGTGAGTAAAACTCATCTATCATAATTGAAAGAACGATACAAAGTACGCGTTTAATTTGCAAAGCGATATAAATATCAACCGTGTCTGTTCAGATCAAATGCGTGTTCGTAATATTAGGGTTTATTGGTAAACCATAGGTATGTTGCATATTCCAAAAACATACTCAACATCGGAGAATCAACTTGACATATACACAGGTCGTTGCTCCAAAGCGTGTACAATATCCGGAATAGGGTATGAGTAGTTCGTGTAATGCAGAATAACGATATTTTGTGCAATTTTATTTTTGCTAAATATTTGGATACAATAGTTCGTAGACTATTAGAGTAAAGATGAGTAGTGATATAGCAACTGAGACTTTATTATCTGTAGTTCAGATATGGCTAAAACGGTATTTTTGCCATAAGCCTCGTATAAAAACCCCAAATTATATTCGAAATACGAAGCAAACTTGGGGAATATAACAGTAGAAGAAGCGAAAGAAGACTTACTCCGCATTGTTAACTTATCGGAGAAAGTGTACTCTAGCAGAAGGATCAAATTAATAGTCTCGCATATCTTTAAATTAATGATGAAAAAAAACTATATTTTTATAAATCTTGAGAATAAATAAACTTTACATAATTTTGAGCGCTAATAAAATGACATATTGAGGGATACAGCATTCATAAATTACAATTGTGGGAAAATCAAGGAATAAGTATTATTTATTGCATTGAAAAAAAAGTGTTACCACTTTGACTATTGATTTTATCAGAAATTTGAAACACAGGTTTTATTATTTTGACTATTGAGCTGACGGCAGCCATAGTAAGGGATATAATAATTAACTAATTCTCGTTATTAGACATAATAAGGCAATAATACTGAAGAATTTATTGCACAACTTTCATAATTAGAGAGATTAGGGAAATAAGATAGAGAATTAACTTTACAAAAGTAAAACAGAGAATAAATTTTAATTCATGTAACGCTTCAGTGTAACGTTTTAGTGCTTTGCTACTAATTAGGACACATTAATCTTAGAGTTACGCAGACAAGTAAAGCTAAGAAAGGTAGAAAACAAAATTCAGTTTATGTCCTATGTCATTCAAATTCCGATTTCTCTTTAAAGCTGAAATTCGAAGTAAACGTAATAAATTCAATTTTTTAAAGTCGTAAACGAAACATATATATTGAACACATCAATGGAAATAGCAGTACGAAATCTGTTAAAGAAACAGTACAATCAAATTCAAAGCTTTATCCATGTTGTTGAACGAACCGTATATACGTAGGGTGTTCTGGTAGTAGTCCAAATTAAGTACCTCGTTTTTAAGGTGGTAATACGGCAGTGGTCAAATTCAATGGTTTAACGTAACAATACGAAAATTATCGTTATGCAGAAAGAATTTCATACGACTATAAAATTCTTGTGACAGTTGCGGAAAATGCAATTGATAAGATAAGATAGGAATATAAATATCTATAAAGTAGACAATTACGGGATGGAAATCAATGAGCAGGGTGGACAAAAGCGAAGAGGAGTCGAAACCGGATAGACAGGAACGAACATATAATAATGGCTTAACCTTCACGAGAAGGGGGATTTCAAACCTTTCTATTCTTTTACTAACAATTTATATTTTCCAGGAAATCCTCAGAGTAGGGAAGCGGACGCGCGAACCTCGGATCGGAAGGGGGAGAGAGAGATGCAACTACGGAGAAGAGTAAGTAAGTCTTTCTGGATAAGGCTAGGAAAGGAAGGTAGAGTATATTTTGGCATAAGGAGAAAAATAAATTAGTTAGAGTTAAATAGAACTAAAGCTAATTTGGTTTAAAGTTATAAAGTCTTAAAGTTTTAAAATAAGAGAATTTGTTTTTCTCCGAATCCTTATATTTTGCAAGTATTGTTTGGTGAAATTGTGGTAATGGATAGAGTAATAGTGAGTTAAAGAATAATTTTATAAGCTAAATTTGTTTCTCTTTAGTTTTCAATTTAATTTTTTTTTGTTTGGTAGACTTGAAACAAAAATTAGAAAGTTACAATAATAATTTAAAAGTTAAAAGTTAAAACATAATTTGAAAGTTGAAGAAATAATTACAGAATGGAGAGTAACAAGTATGACTCCTAGAAGAATTAAAGGAGGGAGAATAACAGGATTGACTCCCGATAGAAAATCGAAACCCACGGAAAGTGAGCGATATTACGGTTAATGAAATAAGAAAGAAGTTCAATAGGAACAGTAGTAAAATGTAAGAGTTCGTTCGATGAACAAATTGAATGTAATAAAGTACATAGGTAAATCAAATCAAAGGTGTGAAGACTAAGAAAAAAAAGTCGCCATAAAATAGTAATGAAAATAACAAAGAAATTAAATTAATTACGTAAATCCGTTATTAACGTTTTACATGTAAACCAATTTCAGAGAAAGAGGACAATAAAATTCGGTGCGATCAGAGCATCAAATTCAAAAATTTTAACTCTTTTCTGATTGGTATAATTTTTTTCCCCAAAAAAGTGTAGATATAAGAAGTGAAGTATTATTAAATTATGAAGATCATTGAGACCAGCAGCCGGAAGACGACCCGAGACGAGTGAAGACATCCTGCAGTACGAATATCGGTGAACTCAAGCTTGGAGAGGTCTCACAGGCACGAGAGGAGAAAGGACTGTGGGGAACAACGAGTGTAGACGGTCAAGGAGTACGTAACAATACAGCCGGAACTAACGAGATAGACATCCCAGACGAATTCCAGTACAATAAGTTTCCAAATTCAGTGTGAAGGCAACGCACTACAATAAACAATTCCTAGGAGCGATGAAGATATCGCAAAGGCACCAACCCGGCAAATAGCACAAAAAAGTAAAACGCAATTCGGAGGGCATCTACTTCCCAAGTCGTGTGAACAAGGCAATATTCACACCCTATACAAATACACTATAACTATACAGTGTGCATTAGAAAAACTTAAAGGTGGTCAAGCATAAACTTGGCACGATTAATACACCATGAAACAATATTTCGTTCAGCAAATAGACGAAAAGCTAACACAATTTAATATCGATAAGCATCCCGATATACGAAGTACGCAGAGCGAAAGACATTACTCAGCCAACATCTTGGATAAATACCCGAATAGAATCAGGCAACCTGAGGAGCGAAGGTGACCAACAGAAGAAATGGAACCACAACAACCACTTACGATCTCCATCGACTGACTCTGCACTCAATGTTTCCCCGTTCTTCCCCACTCACGCCATAAAGCACATTTTACCGAACCCATTAAGAATAATTGAAGACACCGGCACCACCGCTGAGACGAGCTCCAGAATAATGATTAAGGCAAATTATATTACATAGTTGAAACATAACAAATCAAAGTGAAGAATTTACAACTGAAGGAAAATAGGATAAAGCAACGCTAGGGGGTAGAACAATAATATTTATTTATCTGCCAGTAGTCCACAATAGGAAAGTTTTTAACACCGAAGAAGAAAGAGAGAGAGAGAGAATTAAAATTTTCCAGCTAACGTACCCTCGCAAAATCTGTTTCCAAATTCTGCGCCCTCATTCGGAAGGGGGATCTGCAGCGTCAGTGCCCAGAAGCGTGCCCGTACGGGTAACATTGACAAACGCTAGCATTGACGGTTAACATTGACCGAAGTTTCCACGACTACGAAAGTTTTACCTTTCGGGGCAAGCGCAAACGTTTGCACATGGAACATAACAAACATTGCACGTCGAACGTGCGATGTGAGTTAGCTTAGTACATGTGTGAGAGGTTTCGCGCGCCACCTGAAACTCTCATAGAACTAATCTAAAGTAAAGTTCCGCTCTACTCTTTTTTTTTTCTCAGCAGCTGTTCTAGTACTTCTTACTACGAACAATTAAAAGCTGTTATAAATAGCAGCGGCGACGCCGCGAGCAGGGAAGGTTTTTTCGTTCGTTTCGTTTTACGGGCAGTTCTTAGTGTTGAAAATGTAGGATTAGAGATCCTTTGTTCCCTGTTAGGGGTCAGATATTCGTGCTGAAAATGTAGGTTTAGAGAGAATTCCGTGTTCCGTTAGAAGTTAAGAACTGTTCATGTGAAAGTGTAGAGGTTTGAAGAGTTTTTGTTCCGTGTTAAAGTAGAATTAAGTAGGATTTTAGCAGGTCAATAAAGTTTAAGCTACACTTATAAGAACTGTTTAAGACCACAATGGCCTGCTGCTGAATTTGCTGCCCGTCAGTCGATCCGTTTCCATTTGCCTTCAGTGTTGGTTTGCGATAATTGCTATTGAAACTGCCGCCAAAATGCCATCGGGTATGTCTCGTATTGCCATTAATTGCCGCAAAAGTCCTTGGATTTGCATCCAATTGCCGGTGTTGCCGCCAAAATGCCATCGTTTTTACCTCCAATTGCTGTCGGTGTTGCCGCCAAATGCCGTTGGTTTCGCCACCAATAGCCGTCGATGATAATTACTGACCGTCCGTCAGTGCGATCGTGCGATAAATGAGCAGACGGCGAACCAAGTGTACCATTTTATAGTCACTGGCACTGCTGCTGCTATTTGTAAGCTAGTGTAGCTAGTGCTGATTGAGCAAGCTATCGAACAATTTCGCATGTCTGCAATGGGGATAATGCAAAATGTAACGTAAAGTGCATCGTGTGGGATTCACGTTGGCTATTGCCCGCTGATTCCGCTTGTCTTCGGGGTCGGTGTTGCCGTCAATAGCCATCGATGTTGCCAATTGGATTGGAAAAGGGGTGTGGCTTACAAAGTGGTCTCAAAGGTTATCTAATCTAATCTATCTAATTGTCGTCCGTGCCTGTGAAGCTAGGCGATCACAAGGGAAATGTACGGGAAAATTCGACCTTAAAACTTTACACACATTTTCACTATTTAGCGTATAAAAAATTATTAATATGTTACTATAAAATTACTGGACATTTTATCTATCCAACGACATATTAACTGTTATGTTTCGTTCAGTAGTATAGTAGCTATTAGCGTTTGAAATATTTCATTCAAACGTTACACTTCTATTTTTCGTTTTTACAAAGTGCTACGCAGTCCCAGTATAGTAAACAAAGACGTAGTCCTACGTCAAAAGAAAAAACAGTGCTTAATTTTTTGAAAGACACAATATTTTACAACTAAATGTAATCTAATTCTTCTACTTTTAAGTTAGACACGAATGCCACAACAGTGGTAAAGTGTCTTAAATAAAATATAAATAAATAAAAAAATACTATGTAATACTAAATGATAAAGTCCAAGTGCGTCCAAGTGCGGTAAATATGAAGTGAAATAGTGAATGCCCGTAGATTATAAACAGTTAACATAATTCTACAGAGGTAGTCGATGAGTTCGTATATCTTAGCTCACTAGCAACCAGAGGACAACAATACCAGCCGTAAGGTTAAAATGAGTATTATCAGCGGAACTCGGGCCTACTACGGACTCCACAAACACTTGCGGTCGAACAATCTGAACTCGGGCCTACTACGGACTCCACAAGCACTTGCGGTCGAACAATCTGAACCCGTACAAAGTGCACATTATACAAAACGCTAATTAGACCGGTTGTTCGCTAGTATCCGTAGTTTGCACATTGCTAGAAGAGGACTTACGAGCACTCAGAATTTTCGAACGGTGAGTGCTAAGAACTATCTTTGGCGGCGTGCAAGAGAACGGTGTCTGGAGGCGAAGTATGAACCACGACCTTGCGCGTCTCTACGGCGATCCCAGTATTCAGAAAGCGGTTGAAGATGGACTGATACGTTGGGCAAGGCATGTTGCTAGAATGCCGGTAAGAACAAGACGTCATAAGACGTGCAACTAACTAAGTAAGTAAGTAAGTAAGTAAGTAAAGTAAGGGTTAGCATATCCTGAAAGTTTACAAATCACTCTGTTGAAGAAATGGTAATAGTTTTGTAAATTTCATCGCCTTTAGTTGTTGCTTTTATCTGTCAATACCATCCCACCCACACGCACAAAATTTAAAACAACTACAGTCAACCAAAAAAGTATTCGGACAGCAGCGCATAAAATTTTCTTTTAGTAATTTTGCACAGTATTTTTGCAAAACATGGTAACATATATTTTTTAAAACAATGTTTAAGTAAAGCATCGAGACTCAGACGGTAATCTTCTCACAAACGAACGTGAGGTGATCGAGAGGTGGAAGCAGTATTATGACGAGCACCTTAACAGCGATGTAGCTGAACATGGAGGTGACGATATGGCAATAGATCTTGGAGCACGTGCAGAAGACGACAGAATACCAGCCCCTGACCTCCAGGAGGTAGCAGAAGAGATCGGTCGGCTAAAAAACAATAAAGCGACTGGGGCTGATCAGCTACCCGGCGAGCTGTTGAAATACGGTGGTGACGCACTGGCTAGAGCGCTGCACTGGGTCATTGTCAAGATTTGGGAGGATGAGCTACTACCGGAGGAGTGGACGGAAGGCATCGTGTGTCCGATCTACAAAAAGGGCGACAAGTTGGATTGTTGCAATTACCGCGCAATCACACTGTTGAACGCCGCCTACAAGGTACTCTCCCAACTTTTATGTCGTCGACTATCACCATTTGCAAAGGAGTTCGTGGGGCAATATCAAGCGGGATTCATGGGTGCCCGTGCCACCACGGACCAGATTTTCGCGCTTCGGCAAGTGTTGCAGAAATGTCGCGAATACAACGTGCCCACGCATCATTTATTCATCGACTTCAAATCGGCGTACGACACGATCGATCAAGATCAGCTATGGCAGATTATGCACTACTACGGATTTCCGGATAAACTAACGCGGTTGGTCAAGGCGACGATGGATCGAGTAATGTGTGTTGTTCGAGTATCAGGGGCAGTCTCGAGTCCCTTTGGATCTCGAAGAGGGTTACGGCAAGGTGATGGGCTTTCATGTTTGCTGTTTAACATCGCTTTGGAGGGTGTGATAAGAAGAGCGGGTATAGACACGAGTGGCATGATATTCGCGAAGTCCGTCCAGCTTCTTGGTTTCGCTGACGACGTTGACATCATTACACGTACCTTTGAGAGGATGGCGGAAACGTACATCGGACTGAAAGCTGAAGCCAAACGGGTAGGACTTGTCATTAATGTATCGAAAACAAAATACATGAAAGGAAGAGGTTCTAAATAAGTGAATGCAGACCTCCCTCCCCGGATTCATTTAGACGGTGATGAAATCGAGGTGGTAGAAGGGTTCGTGTATCTGGGCTCACTGGTTACCGCAGACAACGACACCAGCAGAGAAATACAAAGACGCATTATGGCAGGAAATCGTGCCTACTTTGGACTCCGTAGGACGCGGCGATCGAACAAAATTCGCCACCGCACGAAGTTAACAATCTACAAGACGCTGATTAGACCGGTAGTCCTTTACGGCCATGAGACATGGACTATGCTCGTGGAGGACCAACGCGCCCTTAATGTTTTCGAACGGAAGGTGTTGCGCACCATCTACGGCGGAGTGCAGATGGAAGACGGAACGTGGAGGAGGCGAATGAACCATGAATTGCATCAGCTGCTTAGGGAACCACCCATCGCTGTCACCGCAAAAATCGGTCGCCTGCGATGGGCTGGGCATGTCGTGAGGATGTCGGACGACTGCCCGGTTAAAAAAGTTCTCAATAACGATCCGACTGGAACGAGACGGCGGGGCGCGCAGCGAGCAAGATGGATCGATCAAGTGGAAGGCGACCTGCGGACCCTACGTAGACTACGTGGCTGGCGAATTGCGGCCATGGACCGAGTAGAATGGAGACGACTTCTTCGTACAGCAGAGGAAACCACGGCCTGGAGCTGATTAAGTAAGTAAGTTAACTAAAGCATATTTAGATGCGCAACAAAATTTCGGGGAAAAGCTTTCCGTTTTGAAGATAGGGTTTATAGTTTGAATTGCTCAAAAATGCAGCCAAAAAAGTATTCGGACAATTAACTATTAGTTGAAACCTTGAAACAAATGTCCTTCCTCGCTCAACTACTACCTTGTAGGACCATTTACATTCTTGATGACCTGTTTTAATCTGTTTGGGATAAAATTAACAAATTTTCAAATATCCCTCTGTGAATTGCAGACCATTTTTTTACAAGAACTCGGTTTAAGTCATTGTGATAAGAAATCGAATGATTTCTCATTTAGAAATGAAATTATCTAAAAAGATGTTCTAAAAAGTTCAACTCTAGACTGAATGCTGATGTTTCGATAGCACTAGGACAATTGTATGGTGCCTACCGCTTACAATTATCGACAGTATGTTTAGATTCAACATCCCGGTACAATATGTATGTACCGTGCAAGCACCATATTCAAAACAGTGCCTTATTCCGTACAGTTGCAAATTTTTGATAAATATTGACAAAATTCAAGCTATTTAAACAATTTAATCACTACATCTGATGATTTCATATTATTAAAATGGTTTAAATAGCTAGAGTTCTGTCAATATTTAAGAAAAATTTGCAACTATTCAGAATTAGGCACTGTTTTGAATATGGTGCTTGCACGGTACCACACAATTACAATTTTGCTTTAATTTCACCTAAAATTGTTCAGATAGTTGAGTTTACATTTAGTTCTATCCAAAAATATGGCTGCTGCCTCGGAGCTTTCCATGCACCCCAACAAGGTATGACATCAACAACCCTTATGCAGGAATAACTAAAAGAGAAGGGTTACAAGAGAAAAATCACTCGTCAGCAAGTAAACAAGCAATGCGGTTAGTGTCATATATATTTTTGGATAGAACTAAGTGTAAACTCAATTATCTGCACAATAGGTGAAATTAAAGCAAAATTGTAATTGTGCGGTACATACATATTGTACCGGGATGTTGAATCTAAACATACTGTCGATAATTGTAATCGGTAGGCACCATACAATTGTCCTAGAGCTATCGAAACA
This sequence comes from Sabethes cyaneus, assembly GCF_943734655.1. Classification (NCBI taxonomy): domain Eukaryota; kingdom Metazoa; phylum Arthropoda; class Insecta; order Diptera; family Culicidae; genus Sabethes; species Sabethes cyaneus. The sequence goes on along the minus strand of NC_071353.1, from coordinate 86,703,298 downwards.
TCAGTATTCAGTCTAGATTTGAACCCTTTTGAACATCTTTTTAGATAATTTCATTTCTAAATGAGAAATCATTCCATTTCTTATCACAATGACTTAAACCGAGCTCTTGTAAAAACCCGATTTAATCCACCTAGTGGTGAAAGGAACCTTTGTTATACGGTCTTACTTGCTTTTTGAGATAGAAATCGACACGTCTTGGGAACATAATTCATCTATTGGTTAACGTTGCGTAGTGCGTTGGTTTTCATAAAATTTTTGGGAATTAAGTTTACAAAATTTGAACAAAATAGCAGCACCTATAAATTTTGATAGATCTTTTTTTCATGAAATTGCTGAGTAAGGGTAAGTTGGTTGCTACTAATTTGAGTAAAATTTGTAAGAGGAAATATTATTCTTTAACATATACATTGCGTAGTAAAAGTCTAGTTTATAGGTTTTTGAACTACGCATAAATTTCTGTAATGCCATTCTTTTTGATTGACATCAATAATGTTTCCTTGAATAAATTTAATCAATTTTTATTAACCTTCGGTTATTCATGCTGTTGCATTTTGTACAACACGTGTAGGTTTTTGAATTTTATTTTGTTATAAAGTTACAAATCGCTGTTTAACTAACGTATATTCTTCAATTAACTTGTTATGAGCAAAACCTCATAATTATTCAATGCATTAATACTTTAAATTGTTGGGAAAATAGATCAACATAAACCGACATCACAGAAACGAATCAATCAGCATGTGAGGTGAACGGCGATTGACCCTGGAATTTTCTCTCGTTTCTTTATGTGAAAAAATGGTGCAGCAAAACTATCAGCAAATATAAAATGTTTAAAATGTATCTGTTGGTAGTCGAGTCATTCGGGGTCAAAATTAAGTCATTTGTTTTAATCAAAGTTCTACAGTACCTAAACAAACAAACATATTCATCAAAGTTGTGTATGTTTACTATTTATACAATTTTGTAATACATGAAAAAGTCATACAACAATTACAAAAAGAGCTAAAATAGAATAAAACTGATTTTGCAAATTCATATACAATGAATAAGATTTTTCTATCTTCGCTGCAGAGATAGAAGGTTACTGTATTCAACAAAATTTCTTGTAGTAATATGTTGTAAAACTTTGCAGAACACATCAATGTGTTATATTGAAACTGAAGAAAAATAATTTTTTTATTTCACTTTTAGGGGGATTAATCAAAAATTTAAATTGCACCAGACGATAAAACTTTCAATTTCAAAAACTTCTTCCGAAGGTTCCATAAACCTAAAACCAAGTTTTCCCAGTCAAAATTCTAGTGCGCATTTCTTTTTGGCTTTGGGCCATTGTGCGCGTGAGTAACCGTATTACAAAAGTTGGCGCGAGTGTTGGAGGGTTAATATCTTTTGATCGACAAAACCGGTTCTTCTTAAATTTTGCAGATATATTTGCTGCATTAAAATCTCTAATTTGATGTCAACATAATTCAAACTAGATAAATCATCTTAGATGAAATCGTTATAAATTATTGTAAATTTTAATGTGTTGTATTCAAATGCTCATAACTTTTAAATTAAACGTCCAATCAAAAAACAAATCAATAGTGATCTATTAGGTTATGTTACCTTTCAAATGAGACTAATAGCACCTAAATCGGTTTAGTCATCTCTAAGAAACAGGCGATAATTATTACCTTGTCAAAACAGGTTTTTTAAGCATAACTTTTGAACTACTTGTTTTCAATAAAATTTACCCGAAAAATTTAGCGTTAACAAGAGCTTTCATTTGATATCCAGATCGTTGAAATCGGTCATTTGGTTCCGGAGAAAATCGTGTCACGTAATTTTCACAATTTTGCTTATAATTTTTAAACGAAACATCGTATCACGAAACAACTCAATAGTGATCTACTAGGCAATAATACCTTTCAAACAAAAGTAATAGCGAACAAATCGGTTCAGCCATCTCCGAGAAACAGGCGATAGAAAAGTTGCGCCCCGCACATACATACACACATACACACACACACACACAGACATTGCTCAGTTCGTCGAACCCTGTCGATTGGTATATGTGGCTCGGCCCTCCGGGCCTCGGATCAATTTTGTGTTTTTCGACCAATTCCTAAACCTTTGTTATAGTATAACAAAGGTAAAAATGGTCAGTAATTCACGGAGGGATATTTGAAAAATTGTTAATTTTATCCCAAACAGATTAAAACAGGTTATCAAGATTGTAAATGGTCCTACGAGGTAGTACCGTGAAAGCACCAGTCGCCGCGCACTTAGTACGTTGGCTGATACATAAATGCATGTATAAAAATATTTCTTTTACATATTTTTATGCAATATACATTTTCGGTTAGTGTTTTACCTTTGTTATACTATAACAAAGGTTTAAAAATTGGTCGAAAAACACGAAATTGATCCAAGGCCCGGAGGGCCAAGTCACATATACCAATCGATAGGGTTCGACGATTTGAGCAATGTCTGTGTGTGTGTGTGTGTGTGTATGTATGTAATGATTTTTTCTATCGCCTGTTTCTCAGAGATGGCTGAACCGAATCGTTCGCTATTACTTATGTTTGAAAGGTATTATTGTCTAGTAGATCACTATTGAGTTGCTTCATGATACGACTTTTCGTTTAAAAGTTATAAGCAAAAATGTGAAAAATACGTGACACGGGTTTCTCCGGAACTACATGACCGATTTCAACGATCTTAATATCGAATGAAAGCCCTTATTAATGCTAAATTGTTCAGAAATTTTCAATTGAAATTAAACATGTAGTTTAAAAGTTCTGCTAAAAATACCTGTTTTGACAAGGTAATAATTATCGCCTGTTTCTCAGAGATGGCCCAACCGATTTATGCGCTATCAGTCTCATTTGAAAGATGATATATCCTAATAGATCACTATTGAATGATTTTTTGATTGGACGTTTAATTTGAAAGTTATGAGCAACCGTATACCCCACACCAAAATTAACAATAATTTATAATGATTTTAACCAAGATAATTTATCTAATTTCAATTATTTTAATATCATACGAGAGGTTTTGACACTACGAATGTATATGCAAAATTTCATGAGAATTGGTTTTACCGGTCAAAAGATATTAACCCTCGAACACTCGCGTTAACTTTTGTAACACAGTTACTCGCGCGTAAAATAGCCCCAAGCCAAAGAAAACGTGTGCACTAGAGTTTTGACTGGGAAAGCTTGGTTTTAGGTTTATCGAACCTTCGGAAGAGTTTCTTGAAATTGAAAGCTCTATCGTTTGGTGGAATTCAAATTTTGATTAATCCCCCTAAAAGTGAAATAAACAAAATATTTTTCTTCAGTGTAAATATAACACATTGATGTGTTCTGCAAAGTTATAGAGCATATTATTACAAGATATTTTACTAAAGACAGTAACCTTCTATCTCTGTAGCGAAGATAGAAAAATCTTATTTATTGTATATGAATTTGTAAAATCAGTTTTTCTATTTTTGCTCTTTTTGTAATTGTTGCATGACTTTTTCATGTACTACAAAATTGTACAAATAGTAAAAAAAACGCAACTTTGCTGAAAATAGTATACCTGTATGTTTGCTTGTTTAGGAACTGTAGAACTTTGATTATAAAGAATACCCTAATTATGACTCCGAATTACTCGACTACGAATTACTCGACTACCAGCAGACGGATACATTTTAATAATTTTACATTTGCTGATAGTTTTGCTGTATGCATTTTCCCAATAATTTAAATTATTAATGCATTGAATAATTATGACATTTTGCGCACAATAAGTTTGTTGAAGAATATACGTTAGTTAAACAAAGTTTTGCAACTTTATAACAATATGGCGTTGAAAAACTTACACGTGTTGTACAAAATACAACAGCGTGAGTAACCGAAGTTGATAAATATTGATGTAAATTATTCAAGAAAACTCTATTGATGTGATTCAAATAGAATGGCATTACAGGAAACTATGCATAGCTCAAAAACCTATAAACTAGACCTTTACTAGACAATGTATACGTTAAAGAATAAGATTTCCTCTTACAACTTAGTTTTATTTGCACTTACTCAGATTAATAACAACTTACTTATCCTTACCCAGCAATTTCATGAAAAAAGTATCTATCAAAATTTAAAAGTGTTCCTATTTTGTTCAAATTTTGTAAACTTATTCAATTTTCAAAAATTTTATGTAAACCAACGCACTACGCAACGATAACCAATAGATGAATTATATTCCGAAGACGTGTCGATTTCTATCTCAAATAGCTAGTAAGACCGTATAACAAAGGTTCCTTTCACCACTAGGTGGATTAAATCGGGTTTTTATTACGCTTTCAGACAAAAATATTAAAAACGTCGTTTTGTTGCCTCTAACCAGCGAAACACGGCTTCGAGTGCATCATGTACATGTACCAATCCCCGCGCACATAATTTTGCTCCGTTTCCATTGCAGTGCATCAATGGTTCAATCGCCGCGGACTTTTCGTACTCATTTATTTCAATAAACATTTATATTATATTCAACTGCTAATATGTTGTTATAAATTTTACTATCTTAAACATGTTTTTCAATAGTTCTTTTCTATTATTTGTCTTCTAAAGCAAAATCATATAAAATATATGAAAAATACTTCTATATACATCCAAATGCAAAACAATCCCTCTCTTTAGAAAAACTGTTGTACAATAGAACATTCTCCATAATCTTTTCCTGGTTCTATAAGTAGATGCTATCTTCCAAAGACCCATGCGCGGCGATAGGATAAGGTAATATTTTAGCTGTACCAATGGCCGCACACTCGAAAATATCAGCAAAAATGCAACAACGATCAAAATATGCAGCATTTCATATGAAGAAATGTTTAGTGCACTTCTCGTTTCCGTTTCTGTGGAATATTTTTGCTACGCGTCCCAAGAAACTCCTAAATTCAAGAATGCACTTTTTCAGTTTGTCAGCTAATCAATTTGCAAAGATGGCGTCTTGTAGGTGCTTGTAGTATCACTCGCTTGAATTTATTTTTTCTTTGCTTCTTCAAGCGTCGCCTGGTTGTCTATTTTGCTTTAACATACACAGAAAAAGTGTAACAGCAGAACTGTATGCATAAAATTATATGTTTTTATCTTAATTTTATGTAATTAATGAAAATATGGCCGAGTGCGCGGCCATTGGAACTGCGCGGCGACTGGTGCTTTCACGGTAGTTGAGCGAGAAAGGACATTTGTTTCAACTAATAGTTAACTGTCCGAATACTTTTTTGGCTGCATTTTTGAGCAATTCAAACTACATGTACCCTATCTTCAAAACGAAAAGCTTTTCCCCGAATTTTTGTTGTGCATCTAAATATGCTTTAGTTAAACATTAATTTAAAAAATGTGTGTTACCATTCTTTGCAAAAATACTGTGCAAAATTACTAAAAGAAAATTTTATGCGCTGCTGTCCGAATACTTTTTTGGTTGACTGTATCTCGCTGTTCCAAATGGAGGCAGAAATAGACCAAAAGTTATAGTACGAAATCTAAAAAATTTACTACTTCGCTCGGGCTGGTACCGAATGGCCGAAACACAAATGGCCGAATCACGAATGGCCGAAATCCAAATGGCCGAATTTCAATAACAGTCACAGAAGGCCGAATCACGAAAGGCCGAATCACGAATGGCCGAATTACGAAAGGCCGAATCACGAAAGGCCGAATCACGAATGGCCGAATCACGAAAGGCCGAAATTTTTCGAGATGCCTAAATAACTACTCAATAAAAAACCATGAATTGGCAAGTAGTTAACAAATAACTTTAATCAAACAAAAAACAAACTACTACTATTAAACAAACAAAACATGCTTTACGAACGCCTTTGTTTAGCGCTTAATAAAAGCGCAACTGCGTCAACAAAATTTTTGCTGCTCATTTTGTGAGCATTAACACATTTCGAGTAGATTTTTTCGTCTATTTCTCGGCGGGAATTCGGAACATCCCCCTGAAGAATTCTAAGGATGTTCCCCTCTATCGCCTTTTGCTCCACCCGCAGCTCTGTGATGATCCTGGTCATTGACAGGTGATTGGAACCAACAATGGTTGTCCATCGTTGGTGCCATGCTTCCAAGCTGTTTGTGGTCCGCGGTAGCTTGTCAATGACATGCTTAAAATTTGACCACAGAGTGGGGTGAAACAATGGCCTGTTGTTTCCGTTCCTCCCACTTATGTAAGTATCCCGAAAATATCTGAGGAAATTCTCCAATTCTTCAGGCATCGTTCCTTCCATCGCGTCGTACGCCTCCTGTATCCGATTTTGAGGCAGAAAAGACAAAGCCTAGAATTTTTATAACATTATAAAAACATCAAATAGTACTTTATCAATAAACCCGCAGCCGTTTTACCGCCATTAATATGTCTGTGTTGGTCAAGTAATGTTGTTTTAGTCCGCGTATACTGATTATATTTTGTGTGAAATGAAAAAAGCATAAGAAGCATTTAGTGATGTCCGAAATTTTCAATTATTCGATTACCGAACGGGGCCTTCCCCGTACTCTGCAATTGATGTAGGAAGCGGCACAATATGTGTCGATAACCCAACCAAACACGTCGCTATTCTTGAGAAGTGGATTTTGCGGTCTCCTTTTGTCCAGCGCCTCTATGGTTCAAAGGTACAAGTACCAGCGAACCACATGCCCTGGCGGGTGTTGTGGATTCGAATCCGGTTATAATCTCAGATTACAGCTTGGTTCGACTCATGCACCTTCCAGCATTGGACAAAAGGTAGGAATCAAAATGACTACTTGTCAAGCATAGCTACCAATACCCCCCCCTTCCTTTCCGCTCTTCCCCTCCTTCACCAAAAATTTTCAATTCTTTCCCCTACCGTCCCTTCATCAATTGTAGAACCTTTCAAAAAATATTAATATACATGTAGGACCGCATTTCAAGGTCAAGACTAAAAACTTGAGATTAGTCTTTAAATGTTTCCTAGATGATTCAGGGCGAGACGGCCGTAGGCCGCGAGTGTGCGCCGGTGACCCGCCGTCGGAAGCGCCGGCCACTGCGGGGGGGCAGCCGTTATTTCGGCCATTTGTGTTTCGGCCATTCGTGATTCGGCCATTTGTGTTTCAGCCATTCGTAGGTAATCCCTTCGCTCCGGTATAAAATTAGATTTACAACACCGGTGCGGAAACATTTTTCTGCTTGGTCTAAAAATTTGGACCAAAACCAGGATTTGGATCACCGTAGCAGATGCCCTCATGGCGTGAATGCAAATAATATCGGATAAAATATAGATTACTTACATATTTTTGTATTGAATCCACTGTTGCAGTTCTTGTAGCAACCACGGAATATTCATCTTGAACGGCTTCTTTTACAGCAGTACGAACATAGGTGTCTAATTTCGAGGAATTACGATAGGCCCATGTACCAGCGGCCACCTCTGCGACAAGGACAATTAGCAAACAGCTAAAAAACTATATAAAGTGGTTAATAAACGCAAATTTTCTTGAAAGAATAACACTTACTGAAAATAACATATACTCAGATTCTTTGAATGCACCACAACACCCAAGAAACGCAACAGTTACTATTAATCCTCCTACTACGAGCAAAATGTACAAACCAATGAAATAATTGTTTTCGTTCTGCGTCATCGAAATTAAAAATGTGGGATCAGTTAACATCCATATTGATAGTAATACTAGAGCAAATCCAATGATCTGAAACAATATTAATTACGTTTCATTAGATTTGGTGGCATATTATAAGGAAGCAAAAATCATAAATGTTGTAATCAACGGTAAATGATTTGGAATGAGTCTAGTCAAATTATGATATGGAGTGGGCCTTTTTAAAATGAAGGTTTTATCATATACCTGTCAAGACTTTGTATTATTTTTTTACCCTTGTCTTTGTCTTAAATTAATTGTGACCATAAATATACAACATTTTTACATGGCTTTCAAAACATGGATTTAAAATTTCGATACCGAAAACAACACTAGTTCATTTCTGCAAGAGACGCAAACATTCTAGCTGTTTGGAATTCTACATAGAACAAAAAATTAGGGAATCAGATTCGCTTTCTTGGAATGATATTTGACAAATCATTGACATGGAAGAAGCAAATTAAGCAAACCAAAGTGAAGTCCATGAAAGCATTGAATATAATTAAATCATTATCGAGTACAAAATGGGGATCAGACCGTAAAACACTATTAAAATGGCATAAGTCGTTGGTACTTTCACGATTAGAGTATGGTGATTGCGTTTATGGCTCTGCAAAAGCTGGACAATGTTGAGGTCATTAGACTCAGTTCACCATCAAGGTGTTTGTTTATCTTGTGGAGCATTTAGGTTAAGTCCAGTAATCAGAATGTTAGTGGATACGAACTTCCAATCGCTCAGTTTTCGAAGAGAAAAGCACACTCTCAATCAGATGACGCGAGTTTTAAGAAACTCAGATCAATTGCCTGTTGACCGCGATCAACAAGACAATGGTTTTACTGCGCGGTGTGGAAAAATTTTACAAAACCATCAAATTAATTTTCCTTGCATAGAAAACGAAAATAGTTTACCTTTAAAACAACCATGGATCTCCAACATTGAAAACTAATATAGAGTTAGATGAACTGCAAAAAAATATAGGTAACTCATCCAATTGTATTCAAAACAAAATTCACCGCGTTCAAACAAAACCATAAAGATAGTACGTTTTATTATACTGACGGCTCAAAGTGTAATGAAACTTCTGCTTGTGCCTTTTATTGCGAAAATTATAACAAAATATGCAAGTACCGCCTGCCAGATCATAGATCCTCATATAATGCCGAACTAATAGCTATAAAGCAAGTAACAACTGAAATTCTACATACCGACTCTGCAAACAATATACATAGTTGTAACTGACTCGTGGAGTGCATTGCATGCACTTCGAAACAAATTTAGTAAAAATTGCATTGTTAAAGCTATATTTGCAAACATTAATAGAGATTTATATTACTAAGAAAAAGACAGCCTTTTATTTTGTACCTAATCATATCGGAATTTATGGTAATGAAATAGTAGATAATGCAGCTAAAAATGCTTTAGGAGAACCAGCGGATGATTTAAAACTTATATTAACGATTACAAAAAATATATAAAAGCAAAAATTGCCCAATCATGGGATTATAATTGGAATTACCCAACTAATAACAAATATAAGGAATTAAGAGAATCTACTAATAGGTGGAACAGCAGAGATTATTTAAATCGACGAGAGTGTTGTAATTACACGACTTAGGTCAATTTAACTCATTCATATCTCATGTCACGTGACTTACCCCCAGACTATGAAAATTCTAAGAAACGTTTAACAGTAAATCTATACCTATAAAAAAGGATTTCTGTCTGTCCCTATGTTCCTTTTAGAATCGAAAACTACTGAACCGATCGGCGTGAAAATTTGCATGTAGGGGTTTTTGGGGCTACGGAAGGTTCTCTCGATGGCAAAAGTCCCCTCCCCCCACTAAGAGGGGGGGCTCCTATACAAATCTATGCCTAAAAAAATGGATTTCTGTCTGCTTTATGTTCCTTATAGAATCAAAAACTACTGAACCGATCGGCGTGAAAATTTGCATGTAGGGGTTTTTGGGGCTACGGAAGGTTCTCTCGATGGCAAAAGTCCCCTCCCCCCACTAAGAGGGGGGGCTCCCATACAAATCTATGCCTAAAAAAATGGATTTCTGTCTGCTTTATGTTCCTTATAGAATCGAAAACTACTGAACCGATCGGCGTGAAAATTTGCATGTAGGGGTTTTTGGGGCTACGGAAGGTTCTCTCGATGGCAAAACTCCCCTACCCCCACTAAGAGAGGGGAGTTCCCATATAAATCTATGCCTTAAAAAATGGATTTCTGTCTGCTTTATGTTCCTTATAGAATCGAAAACTACTGAACCGATCGGCGTGAAAATTTGCATGTAGGGGTTTTTGGGGCTACGGAAGGTTCTCTCGATGGCAAAACTCCCCTCCCCCCACTAAGAGGGGGGGCTCCCATACAAATGAAACACAAATTTCTGCATAACTCGAGAACTAATCAAGCAAATGGAACAAAATTTTACATGTGGGTGCTCTTGGAGACAAGAATTTTTTCTATGGTGAATTGAGACCCCTCCTTACTCCTATACAAATGAAATACAAATTTTCTCATAACTCGAAAATTAATTAATCAAATGGAACCATATTTGGCATGTGGGTGTTTTTGGAGGCAAAAATTTTTTCTAAGATGAATTAGGACCCCTTACCTTTTTAGGAGGAGGGGGCTCCCATACAAATGAAATACAAATTTCCTCATAACTCGAGAACTAATCAAGCAAATGGAACCAAATTTGGCATGTGGGGGGTTTGGAGGCAGGAATTTTTTTAATGATGGTTTGAGACCCCTCACCCCTGTGGTAGGGGATAAGGACTATCACCCGAGCAGGAGAAAATTACTGAAGAATACCTGATCCAGATATTTTTTGGGTGAATAACTGCATATCTGAATTTGGTATTGACGAGGTTGATATAAGAGGTAAAATAGCTAAAATAATAGCTAAAAAATGTTCTATAAACACTTAAATAATAACTGATTTGGCTATTGCAATACCTAAATAATATCAAATGTTTTTGCACACGGGACGTTAATCGAATATCTCAGTTTGGTATTACTATGTTATTCAATACTAAATCTATATCTCATTTTGACATTTTAAGAAAAAAATGAAATATCTCGTTAAGTTATTCAGCTGATATTTAATACTAAATGAATATATCCTTTTAGTATTATAAGAAAAAATAATTAATATTTCATTTTGTTATTGCTATGGTATTCAATACTAACAGAATTGCTCATTTTAGTATTTTTACCTAAAATTAAAATACATTGAAATCGCTTTTTACGCAAATTTCAGAATTTACGTGGTTTTTTCGTGATTTTGAAATTTACGCGGTACTTAACGCGAATTTCGGAATTTACGCTGTTTCGATTTACGTGGAACGCATCATTCGCGTGAAAAGTGACTTGAGTGTACCTCATTTAGCCGATACTTAGAAAAATAAATAATACCAGTTAGCTTTGTAAATTTACATATTCTTTCCAGCAGTTTTCTGAGTTTCATGTTTATTTAAAAACATCAATCATAGGCATAGCGGCCTGTCCGGCCATACAGGACTTCGCCCTATATGATTTACAGTATTAATAAAAATTTTAATCAACCTTAGACGTTCATATGACAATTTTAGAACATTTTAAATGTAAAAATCAGATTTAGGTACACAAAATTACCATTAAGTGGCATTTTTAGTATCTTCGGACAACTTGTTTATTTTTGTCCAGCTTTTGTATGGAGAGGATCCATAGTGCGTCGAAGCAGCGCTAGCATCAAACAGTGTTTGTGCGAATGAGAAGAATCGCATTTTGAAATATACTTACCTATTATACTTATATCTTAAATAACGCTATAACATAGTTGTCCGAATACACCATTGTGTGTAAAACCCGTACCTGATATGATCACTACAGCTGAGTATTCAAACCATCTAATAGAAACGCACTCTCATTGAATATTTTGCTTAGTCTTTTTCCTCGCCCTCGCTCTAGTGCGCTGCTTCAAGCATTAAATTCACGTAAATTACGAATTGCGTAAAAATAAATCGCATAAACGGCTTCAACACTTGCCAAATCGCAAGATTGGTTGCCGAAAATAAAACGCCGCTACCCAGATCGTACTTGAGCTACAAAACCGCTGGAAAGCCGATCAACGGCGAATAAACAGCCTAACTACCATAGTCCAATAGTTATCTAAGAGTGTGTTTTAAGCACAATAACCCCTCCCTGAAGTAATACCGATAAGGTGGTTCCAGGGGGGATCGAGGCTGGAGACTCGAGTAGGGTTTTAGTGGGTCTGGATCCTCACGCCCCAGTAGGGGGGTCGGGATACCAAACCCCACTCCCTGAGTTGTCTTCTCAGGTGTCTGATAGCAGATTTCCCTACTCGTTAAAACAAAAAAAAACACACACACACACACACACACACACACACGCGCGCCCGCAGGACCTTCTTTCCATTTCCGGTTTTCCAAGTGATTTCTATACCTTTATACTATATATTTATATAGTAGAAAGGCAAAACGTGTTTGGATCCACAGACTCTGCAGCTTTGAGAATGAACGCAGAAACATGGTGAGTTACCTAATTACGAACAAATCATTCAGTTTTTATGAGGTGAGTGCCAAATACTTGAAAGATTATATAGGCAATCAGGTAAATCTCAAGAGCCTCAGTCGAAAGTAAATACTAAGTCAGCGCATACTGTCACGTCCTCCATTGTACCAAATTGCTGCCAAATTTGCAGAGATAACCACCGCCATTTCGAGTGCCAAAAATTCCATCAAATGTCCGTATCAGAGCGAATCCATAAGCTAAAAGATTTGAGAGTTTGCTTTAATTGACTTCGTTCTGGTCATAGAGTTCAAAACTGTCCTTCTAAAAAACTGTGCATGAAATGTAACAAGAGGCATCACTCGCTGCTACATGATGATTCTGCCTTTAATCCACCCAAGCCTGATACAAGTTCTTTAGCAAATGCCTTAAATGCTCCCGAAAATGTAGATCCTTAAGAATCTGACTCAGATGTTCCCATTTGTTCCCATTCTCGCAATGTAAAAACAGTAATGTTATTGACTGCTGTGGTAAACGTTGTAACAGCTGAAAACAAGATTATTCTCTGCCGTGCCTTGCTTGACAGCGGTTCTCAAGTTTGTTTCTTTTCCGAAGCAATGGCTAATCGACTAGTGTTGGCATGCCCCCACGCCAACGCACCACCATCCTACATCAACAGCAACGCATTTCGCAACGTAGTTACGAGTCTTCTTCTACACCCGTGTAGGGTAGCACGGGGCAAGATGCCCACCTTAAGCTTACTATCAATATATCCGAAGAAATCTACACCAAAGGGCTCAAAACCCTCGCTAGGTTATCTTTTACAGTCTTTTCTATAACCTGTATGCATATTGGGTGCTAAAAGTTATAACGTATATCAAAAATTCATCGATTTATGGGAATTTTACCAACCTGCAGGGCAAGATGACCACCCTTGCGGGGCAAGATGACCATCCTTTTCAAAAGCTATTAAACCTTCATTGTATTTCACGTATAATCTAAATAATAAATATTATGGATTCAAGCTGCTCATAAACTATTTTAAACATTTATTTGAATAATTTGGAGTGTCAGGCATCAGGCATCTATTTTTCTTCTTTTTTGTTTTTCTCAAGCTGTGTTTTGTTTACGAAACTGAAAAGTTGTAAAAGTCTTTGCCAAGCTACTGCCAACAAAAAAAAAAAAAGTTTGTTCCAATAGTGTGTGTAGTGATAGTAGTATGTATTCATGCTTGTAATCATTCGATTCTTCATGTATACATGCTTTATGCAACACATATACACTAGAGATGGTCGGGTTTCATATTTTCCATGCCCGAACCCGACCCGAGCCCGAAAATTTTTTTGCTGTCAAACCCGGACCCGACCCGAACCCGAATTTTAATTTTCTGTCAAACCCGAGCCCGACCCGAACCCGAAATTTTATTTTCAGTCAAACCCGAACCCGGATTTATTTATTTCGCTAAGCCCGAACCCGACCTGAACCCGAATTTTTTTTCGGCTAAACCAAAACCCGATTCAGGGTCTATAAATACAGGTATACCTCGATATAAGACAATTTATAATTTCTAAAACTTGTCTTATATCGAAATTGTCTTATATCGAAACATGGTTTTTTCAAAAAAAATTGCATTAGCGGTCGCCAGTTTTGCTCTGTTTTATGTGCTTACGGTTTTTGAACTATTTATTATTGTTTGAGCTATTAGTTTTTTACTATTTTTGGGGTTATTTTGAAATAATGAACATCTTCATGGCACCGATTTCAGAATGGAAAACCAGCTCTGGTATCGTTACCAGCTATGTCAAAGGGATTTGTTTCGATATAAGACAAAATTGTCTTATATCGAGGTTGTTTTATAACGAGGCTGTCTTATATCGAGGTATGCCTGTAAATAAATAAATAATAATAATAAAACCCGATTCGAACCCGAATTTTTATATTATGTTGAATTTGATCCCGCCCTGAACTTGAAATTTATATTAATTTTTATAAAACTCACACCTCGATTTAAATCTCGGAAGTTTTCTTTTCGTATTCTATATAACGTTCGAGCTCTAATATTCATTTGAAATTATAGGTTTTTATCACCCTTCTATTTCTTTTGGAACTGAATTGAAAATTCTAAAAAATTAAAGTATACACTAGAATCGTTTCTTTTACTTTTCGCGGGAATATCTCTTAAGTTTTCTATGAAACCTGTAAAAAGCGAAAAGAAAAATTTACATGAAATATTATTTTGAAATACTTGGATCTTGTTTCATTATGTTACACCGGTATCTAATAGCCGAAAGCTAGTTCTTAGTCTAAAGCACTAGCACCTTAGTTTAAAGGTAGCAAACATAAAAGGGATTGATTTTAACACTAAACATATCGACTTCACTCTACAAATATTCGCGAGAAGACCGGAAATCCCGCGATCCCCCTTCCCGGCAGAGCTGCCATAAATACAGATATTTGTGCATGCATAAATTTGGGACTACCGTTTTCTCCGGAGTATTTTATTTTCTCGATCTAATTTTTAAAAAACATAAATAGTTTATAAAGTACTTTAAAATTCAGGAACATTAGTTAAAGCCAGAAATCACAGCTACTGAAATAATTGATGGGTCCCAAATTTATGCATGCACAAATATCTGTTTTTGTGGCAGCTCTGCTTCATGGTATGTTCAGTGTTCCTGAACAGTTCAGACAACTAAACTTACAACTATTCCGAGGCACGAAACTTTTTGGAAACCGGAGTAGAAACCAATAATTTATGATAGCCGACAATTTTAGTCTTCTGTCAGTCCACCCTATCACTAGTTTGGGCGCAGTTATGATATGATCCAACTAACGAATTCTGGCGAATTCTGGAATATATAACTTTTGGTCTAAAATCGATCTAAAACTGAAAACACTAAACCGTCTAAAATGCAACCAGTCCAGTGTAGCTGATATCTGAGTCATGCTAAATATCATTAAAGTGGAGATGGTTCGGTTTCTCATTACCCAAACCCGAAACCCGGACTTATTTTTTTCGCTAAGCCCGAACCCGACCCGAACCCGAATTTTTTTTTGGGCCAAACCCGAACCCGACACCTGGTAAAAATGTCAAAACCGAACCCGACGGGTTCGGGTTTTTTTCGGGTTTCGGGTCTGAAAACCCGAGACCCGACCATCTCTAATATACACGCTACATGCGTTGTATGTAACATTTATCAAAGTAGTAACATTGCATACGTTCAATTCTCAAAGGATTGTGCATTTGAAAACAATTTAACAAAATCAAGAACAGAAACTATTACTTCCCTACTACCTTACTGAAATCAAAGATTGTTTTTATTATCCATGGTTTCCCACGTTCAAAGGATTTTACCAATTCAATCCTATTTTATCAACAGCACATCTTTTCACTACACTTCTAATGAAACGGCAAGCATGCGTATTCATACAGAGCCGTATTATAACCGAACACTACAGCTGTAGCACATTTTTCCAACACAGATATCAAATTCGCCGAGGTTTAATCGTCACGCAGTAAAGAATTTGCGATCTGTTGGGACAACGAACTAGTGTCATTTTTTCTGGCACACTGCCCTAACACAGACATCAGATTGGACTAGGTTTAATCGCGGTCGTAAGAAATCTGTTGGCACGAGGGGGCTTTGTCACTCTCTCTGGCGTACTTCCCAAGCAAAGACATCAAAATGGTCTAGGTTGAACCGCGGTGTTAAGAAATCTTGTTGAAATGAGGAAACTTTGTCACTTGTTTTGGCTTACTTCCCAAGCACAGATATCAAATTGGTATAGGTTTAGATCATCGTAAAGAATCTTCCAACCAATCACGAAGCGAGAATTCTGGTAAAACATAGCTTCATTATTTTCAATTTTTCAATAGTTCAACATCAAGAATCCATACTTTTCTTCATTTGGGTCAATTCTTAGAAGATTTTCTGATCGATTGGTGTAAGAATATTGAAAATCGATCGGAAAACCGCTGAGCTATTAGCGCTCAAAACCTTTCATTTTTCGTGACGTTCGCATTTTTCGATTTTTTGGAACGAAACCCTATCTCAAAACTTGCCGTAAGACGTAGTCCTACGTCAAAAGATACATAAAGTTTAAAAATCACGGTTTTTCAGGAGCGGCGTTTTGTTCCGCCGAAGTTGTTCCACGCCGCACTGGAATGCTTATGTGTATGATCGTTTTTCGACCACTTCCCGTGTTCGGATCATTACAAATTTAGTATCAAAATAAGCGGAAAAGATTGCAGAATCAAAATCTGAAATAAAAAAATTATGATTTTTTCAAAATTTTTGGTCGTTCATGTCCCCTTAACCATAAAAAAGTTGTTCATTGAATGTACGTATTTCTCTGTGGTCATTATTAGACAGAAATATGTTAAACAATGTATTTTTATCGAAAACAAATAAATATGCATGTTTATTCCGTTACAAATATTTTATGCAGCGATTGTTGCTGATTTAAGGTTATGGGTATGCAATTCAGGGTAGCAATCCTGGTCTATAAAGCGGTACGCATTTTGCCCCACAGGTAGATGTATTTTTTAAAAGCAATTTGTGGTAAATACATTATCTGCATAATTGGTGCAATATCAACATCTGATTCATTACTAAAATCAATGCCACGATAACTCATTCGTTAAATGAAAAATTTAAAAAATCATGATTAAAACCTTATTTTATGGCTGCGTGATCTTATAATAAATGCAGTATTTTTAATCGTCGATCTATCGATGTTATGTTATCGAAGAGTTCAATGATTTTATTTTTGTAATTGTTTGAATTATTGTTAGATGTAGTGTTTATTTACGCGTACGGTTACTAATTATATATCTTTATAGCGTATATAACGATTTTTGGAGGGGTGGTCATCTTGCCCCGGGTGGGCATCTTGCCTCTTTCTACCCTAAATACTCACTGGTGCACATTCGAGCTAGGTTTGACAGTCATCGCTGTCAGTCCAATAAATAAACAAATCATTAAGCATCGTTAGTTCCTGAGTGTGCAAAATTGATCAAGCAAATTTGCATGAGTATGCAAAATTGATATCTGCAAGTGAACAGTGCTATTTATAACTACAGCCAATATATCTCTAAGTGATAATTAAAATCATAAACTATTGCCAATCTTATATGCAAGCGGTAAAGTGACAACTAGCTTAAATCTACTTATTTGCTTAAATGTACAACTTAAGTAAACTTAGCCTAATTATTTACTCTAGGTGCTTAAGTGTATTCATGAATGAGCATAACCCTAACTAAAACTACTATAGTGATTTCTTACACACTAGTGCTACGGTAAATTATATTATAACATGCAACTTACAATAAGGTTAAAATTTGGTTAAAACCGAATATTTATAGTACGGCAGACGTTCTAACGGCTGGATCCATTTCATTTCATTTCATTTATTTCCAGTAGCGTAAGGTATAACCTTTACTAAATACTACCTCTGGCTCGTCACAGCCATTGTAATATTATTGCTAGTTTCTTATAAAATAATTTTACTACCTAATCTAACTACGGTTCCAAAACTGTATGCAGCCCCGCTTGAAAATTGCTTCCGACGATGAGCGCTTTATTATGGGATGTAAACTATTCGAATGAACAGGGAATTGGCGTAATTTGTAGTGTTGTTTGAAGGGATTACCAGGTTTTGCAAACGACGGCGGTTCGACTCTATCAATCTTCGATGCAGTATGGCCGGAATTTGCGTGGTTATTAGTTTTCTCAAGAACAAGCAGGATCGGTATGCGTAGAACACTTGCAGAGAACATCCCAACAGATTTTTTTGCAGATGGCTCACATGGTCGTTTCTGGTTAATCCATAGACGAAGCGTACACAGCAATTTAATGCAACTCGAAGACGTTCAAACAAATTTGCACTAAGGCGAACATGGAAGATGTCCCCAAATAAAAAGTGCGCAGGATTAGTGATTTAAACACTTTCAACTTAGTGTCGACCGTTGCAGCAGAAATACAGGAGTATAGCGTTCGTAGACCAGCGTAAATCTTCCCGCACTGTTGGGATATCAAACCGTCCCACTGTAGATCGCTCTGGAATATGTACCCTAGATTGTACGCACTGTCTGACCACTAAATGTTTTGACCGTCTATCACGATGCACGACACCGGAGGCACAAATCCAATTGCACGCCGTCGTCGGCTTGTTATGAACAGCGCTTTACTTTACACGCAGAAAAATGGTGATAGTTTGAATCAACAATCCCCTGTTGTTGAGTTCAACATGTATCATATTTTTGAATCAAAAAAAATATTGTTTAAACTGAATTCGTACTTCTTTTACTTCTACTAGATCGTTTATAAACCCAAAAGTACTTATTTTTGATTCTACAATTTTTTCTTTGATAGAAACTAGCAATTATTTGAAATAACAAACCTTATTGTTGAACTAAAAAGTCAAACAGAATCAAAAAAATATCTGGGTTAGCCTTCAGTCAACAATATTTTTTGTTGAATTTATACAGAATTTTTTTGCATTTACAATTTTTTTTCTGCGTGTAGGATTTATTGCAAGCCCGCTCTGCCGTGACCATTCTGAAATTCGTTCAAGATCCGCATTCATCATCCTAGTTATTTCCGATGTGCAAGGACCATGACAGTTATCCGATTACAGTTGAACGTCATCAGCATACATCTGGATGGAACAAAATTTGAGGATTGTTGGAAGATCGTTTATGTAGCAGCAGAACAGCAACGGTCCGAGAACTGAGCCTTGCGGAACACCAGATGTAGATTCAGCATAGCTGGAGCAGCGACCACCACAGTACACAGTTTGTTTCCTGCCTTGTAGATATGCATACAGTATGCTAACAGCGGCAGACGAAAAGTTGAACTGAGCTTCAAGTTTTGCAAGCAGCTTCCGGTGTGGAATTATATCGAAAGCCTTCGAAAAGTCTAGCAGTAGAAGAATACCAACACCTTTTTTATCGATTATCGCTTCTAAATCATCATGTACACGCAATACAGCGGTTTTAATACTTTGACCTTTACGGAAACCAGCTTGGTAGTCAGTTAGTAGACTGTTGCTTTCGATGTAATGTTGCATTTGTTGCTTGAGAAGCTTCTCAAGACTTGGACAGCGCGCATAATATGCTAATCGGACGTAGATTTGTAATATCGTTAAGATGAGGTTTCTTTTTCAATGGCAGTACCTTTGAATGCTTCCAACATTCCGGGAAAGTAGACGACCCGATGAATGCGTTGAACAAGTGAGTTACATGTTCAATTACCAATGGTAAGATTATCTTAATAAACTTGATAGGTAGCCCGTCCAGACTTACTGCGTTCGACTTAACATCCCAAATGGCATTTATGACCTCCCAGCTCTGTACTGGTCGAAAAGCAAACTCGTACGCTGCATACACTGTAGATCTTGAGGGATTCCCTTCCAGAGTGCCACTCGTAGTACAGTTGGACAAGAAAACTTCATTTACCTCATCGGGATCGAAGTCGTGGTGCTGCGCCTCTTTATCCTTGCCTACCCCTATTCGCTTCACTCGTTTCCACAAGACTTTTGACGATACTCTACTACCCAAGCAACACCATTTGTTGTATGAAGGGTTACGCAACTATAATTGAAACATTCAAGTCTGGTAAAAGTTCGCATCAGTTACCTTTATCGAACTGTTATGTTATTGAAAAAGCGCAAGAGGTGGAGCCTATATGCAACCAATTGTTACACAGTTGTTTTATGAAACATCAATGCACATTATCTATCCATTCGCGACTACGATACTAAAAGAGATTTTAAGCCTGTTTGCACTCCCACGAAATCCTATGCCGCGTTGTCAAAACTTGCGTGAAAACAAAAACTAAAATACTTCCTTCTCGTTTTTTCTCGCACAAAAACCAATGCGCGTTATCTACATACAAGCAAGTATTCGCGACTACGATACTAAAAGATTTTAAGCCTGTTCGCACTCACACGAAATCCTATGTCGCGTTATCAAAGCTTGCGACTACGATACTAAAAGAGATCTTAAGTCTTTTCACACTCACACGAAATCCTATATGTCGCGTTGTCAAAAGTTGCGTGAAAATAAAAACAAAAATACTTTCTTCTCTTTTTTCCTCGGACAAAAACCAAACAATTATGAGCAACTTTGTAATCGCGAATTATGTTTAGCGGGAAGCAAATTTCCTCTCTGGTCTCCAAGACGAAAATTATTTACATTAATATCCTTAATGCGAAACAAAACTAGTTTTTGGGCCTATTATGAGCTAACCTTCATGCCATTCAAAATTTATCGTGCAAAATATAATTTTGCTTTGTATTATTTGATGCGCCTCGTGAAAGTTATTAATTTGTTAATTTTCAAGTTTAAAGAATTAAACCAGCCAGCTTAAGAATTCGTTTACGATGAAAAAAGCGGTGAAAAATCGAACTAGATACTATAATCAAATAATATTTTAGTAAATGCCATGGATTCCTGATGAATGTTCGTGTAATTATTATTAAAATAAAAACATTTCTTCGTTGAAAAATATTTTTTCATAAAAATATGGCGGAATATGATGTTACATTGATTGTATTTGTTTGGTTACATTTTATTTAAAAATATGCCGTAATCAACATGATGCAACATCATGTGAAATTATTGTTTAGCAATGACATTATAATAACACGATGTTACGATGAAGTTTTATGTTACTAGATATAGACTAATATATTTGTGACAGCCAGTATAAGTATTGGATAACCTGAATTTAACGTATTAATAACATGAAGTTGCTTATTTGTTGCGTGTTTCAATACTGTAACCGGTAAAGTTTTTTGCAATTTAAACAAGACTAAATAGCAAAATGGAAGATGTTGCTATTTAGTGCTGCTTGGGTATCCAGGTACTGCTCCAAAAACTGTTTTTTGGTTCGTGCAACGTGTGTATTTGCACGGTTTCGTAACTCCTTATACCGTTGTCGTTTATAGCTTTTCAATTCGGGAGCCCTTAACCAGTCTTTATACGCTAAGTCACATTCAAGTAAAGACCGTCGGACACTATCGGTAAACCATTCGTTGGATTTCCGACGATTAGTACTGGCACGGAGAGGTATACACAGATCGTGGACTGCCCTAATATGACCATTAAAGAATTCAATTGATTCATTTGGATTATCAATTTCGTAAAAATATTGCCATGGAATAGAGAGTATTTCATTTTGTAGAGCGCTGAACATCAAAGTCGGTGGATGCGAAAATGAGATCGTGCTGTGATAATCCCGGAAAACTAACTTGACCAAAACGCAACACTTTTTCGTGCATGTTAGTAACAAGGAGATCTAGTTGTGAACATCCTCCATCGTGGAAAAATGTAGGTTCTTCGCCAACAGACGTCAGCGAAAAATTCCGCAGCATGGATTCGAACTGTGCACGCTTATTACTTTGACGAAGCATGTCCGTGTTGAAATCCCCAACGAGGAAAATGTTGTCATACCGAACCGCGAGATCTACTAACTTTTCAGACAGAAATGACGAGCAATCGGTATTCGGTGGATTGTACACTACTATCAAAAGAATTTTTTCACCAGATACTCGGAACTCTAATGCTAAGCATTCGGTCTGGCTCTCTGACTCCGCTGTAAGCACAGTGTTGAATACCTTAAAGCAAGCTAAGTGGTCTCTATAGTAAACAGCAATTCCTCCACCACGCCTAAATGCTCTGTCGTTGCGCACAATTTTATAACCCGTGATGTCTATACTGCGATTACTGACTTTTGAAGTGAGCCATGACTCAGTGAAACATGCTACTTCAATTTTAAAACCCAAATTTCGTCCATTTTCCCAAATTGCCTGGCACACAAACTTTGGGCATTGCCATGACAAATATTTAACTTGCCGGGAAACAGAGCCGCGTTTAACACCGCTCCCGGTATGTTCATCGAGGTGTTGGTAAGTAACGGTAACATTATGTATAGTATGGGAAGCAATTTTTCGAGGGCTGCAATATTACGGGGATACAATGTATAATCATTAAAATCTTTACAATTTTCAAATAGCGATCATAAATATAAATTAAAACATCAAATAAAAAAATGAAAAGAACTTCAAAAGTTGTCGGTGCAAACATAGTTACAGATTTTCCAGCTCTTCCTCGGACCGTACCGCGATGGGGGGGGCATCAACCGCTCGCTTCACGAAGACCACTCCTCCTTTAGTGAACACCATTTTCAGTTTGCCGTTCTTCTTCAGCCGTACAGCCGCCGACTTCACCTTGCGCCTCAGTGGTTAAACTTTCATTGATATACACGCGGTGATCCGAGTCCAGTCCAAGGTGCCTTAGCTTGAGATCCCGAATTTGTAGATATGCACGGTAGAATTAGTCACGTGTTGTTTTTAGCGCAAATACGAGTACGACGAGGCCATTTCCTTCCTGCTGGTTTCCAGTTCGCATGCGCCTTATTTCAGCCTTGATAGTGACTGATTCATTTACCGCCAGATGTTTGCAAATTGCTTTTAGCATTTCATTCAGATTTTCACCTTTTTGAAAAGGGATTCCACTAACTATCAGCTCATTCCGATTTTCCAACGTGCCAATTTTTGGTGCTACACTGTTAACCCTCTCGCTAAGTGTGTTCAAAGCAGCATCAGTGTGTTGGTACTTAGCCGCGCACTCATCCTTCAGTGATTTGATTTCGTCTTGCAGCTCCGCTTTCATGTCGTCAATCTTGTCGTTTATCTTGCATAGCTCCCCACGCACTGTGTCGATCAGCTGTTTGATCTGCGAGAACTGTGCCATCATCACATCCATCATACCGTTCAACGTGATTGGATTTTCGTTCTCGTCGTTAACTGCCATCTCACTAGAAGCGTAATCAGTACGAGATCGTTTGGTCGCTTGCGGTGTGTCTTACACCAGAAGGGGGGGTACGCAATATATTGGCCATGTCTTGTATGCACAGACGGATAGCAAAAAGCAGGCTGCTGTGGTATAAGTATTACAGAGCACGATCTGCAGCAAAAAAAACTTGGCACAACAAAAGACGTGAAAGACGATTTCAATGCGATTTAGCCAAAAATGTTTGATCGTAAAATATGGGACTAATCCGATGCGCACTGACTTGATAACGCGCCCAGAAATTACAGCGATTTTCACGGATTATAATTTAGAGGTTTCCGGTCGGACAAACAACGGAGACACTTGACTTTTGAAGTTTTTTTACTCCGCGATTATTTTAGATACATTCTTATCGCGCAGTACGAATACGGATCCATTCTATTATACGGTAGACTGAGTAGAAAGCGGGACTAAACGTAAGTTCCATTTATTGCCTATTTGTTCATGCTAAATCAATTCAATTATTTGCAATTTATCATTGATAATTATAATTAGTTAACTAGGACTCCTGTATACATATTGCAGGAGAATAATAATCATCCCACTGAGTAAACGGTTGTGTATTCTTTCTGTGGGAGATTATTATTTCGGAAAACTAACCCCTTCGATCCCATTGGAAATTTCCAACAACTAGCATTTCCACAACAACCAGTTTGTGTGCCAATCGCAGGTGTCGGGAGAGCAAACATTTATGCTGACGGTTGCAGTTAAGTCGAGCTTTTCTGAATTATCCACCAGCGTTGAATGTTTAGTTGTACCGAAGGTGACAGGAATTATACCAGCCTCAAAAATTGACATTTCATCATAGCCTATCCCGCCTATCCCAGCTGAACTTCAGCTAGCCGACCCTGATTTTAACAAACCTAATCGAATAGACATGCTAATTGGAGCTTCTAACTTTTTCAACCTGCTGAATACCGGTCAGATCTGTTTAGATGATGGTTTGCCTGAGCTCCACGACACTCATTTTGGATGGGTATTCGCAGGTGAAGTTGATTGTGATGTAACTACTTTTTCCAAGTTCGTTCATTACGCTTCTCTCGACTCCTTGAACAAAACGATGCGAAAATTTTGGGAAATTGAGGAGAATATACACTGAAGTCGCTTTTTACGCGGTTTTTTTACGCGACTATTTTTACGCGGTTTTCGGAATTTACGTGGTTTTTTTCACGCGGTTTTCGGAATTTACGCGGATGTGCTCAAAACGTCTATTTTTTCACGTAGTGTTGAAATCCACAGTTTTTTTACCCGAAATTTTGGTTTTTTTTACGCGGTTTTCGGAATTTACGCAGTTTTTTTACGCATTTTTCGGAATTTACGCGGTTTTTTTTACGTGCTTTTCGGAATTTACGCGGTTTTTTTACACGGTCTTCGGAATTTACGCGGTTTTGATTAACGCGGGACGTATCCTTCGCGTAAAAAGCGACTTGAGTGTATAACTCTTAAATGCCTTGGACACTTTACTTTTTGTTCTTACAAAGTATAAAAATTACCTTTTTGCCGACCGATTTCGGTCCCATCTACGGGGCCGAGTCCAACTAATTATGTTGATGAGAGCAGCTACATACTTAACTTTGTTAAGCCGAAGAGCGGCGATACTATTGGAGCATCATCCTCGTTCATCAGTGGCCGCTCAGCTGTGAGGATGTGTAATGACTCCCACGCATTCAAATGTGATGATTTTCGTACATTTTTTAAAAGTTTAGCACTATTCCAGTTTATCACATGTTCACTGCTAATGGCATGCATTGCCACACTGGAGTCATTAGTACGTTTATTTTCGGTTGCTGCTTTATGTCCTTTCACGCGGACTTTAATTTTTCGACTAGTTTGGCCAATATATATCGCCGGGCAATCTTGACACTCGATTTGATAAATTCCCGATTTTTCTTCGGCGGGGACTCTATCTTTCGTGTTACAAAGTAAATCCCGTAGTGTATTATTGCTCTTGTACACTACGTGATACCCTACCCATGTCGTTTAAGGCGTTGCTTAATCGGATTGGTGGCTTTCGGGTAGAATGGCATGCTGATTCGCTGTACATCATCTTTCTGTGGTTGTAACGTAGTGACATTTTTCCTGTGTCTCTTGCGCTCATGCAGACGAATTATTTTATCGACAAAATTATTGTCGAAACCGTTGATTCTAGCAGCTTCGTATATTTTATCCCTTTCCGTTACAAAGTCCTCTTTCTCCATCGGTATGCTGACAAGGCGGTGTGCCATTGCATGGAAAGCCGCTTGTTGTTGCGCGCCGTAATGGTTTGAATCCGACGTTATGTAGCGGTCCGTGGATGTGGGTTTTCGGTATATGCCAAACTTAAGCGTATTGTCCTCTTTTTTAGTTATTATCAGATCTAGGAAGGGTATTTTTCCATCCACTTCTTTTTCGACCGTGAACTTTATTGTAGGATGTCGGGAATTTAATAATTCTAGCGTTTGTGAAAGGTGTCGTTCTTTCACGATAGCGAAAACATCATCTACATAACGCTTCCATACTCTCGGAAAGTATTTTTCTTTTTGTAATGCCGCCTCAAAGTCACTCATAAATGATTCCGCCAAGAGTGGAGAGATTTTATTACCCATACTAAGGCCAAATGTTTGTTTGTAAAATTTTTGTCTGAACGTAAAGAAATTCTGGTTCATGCATTGCTCAACTATTGAAACATAGGCTTCGATATGGGTATGTGAAGCTCGGCTTCTTTCTAAATGTTCTCGCAAACTTCGTACTGCTTCAGGAACTGGTACACTTGGAAATAGAGCGCTAACGTCAAACGAAACCATAATCTCTCCCCGTCGAACCGTTACATCTTTAAGTTGTTCAACTAGTTCAATCGAATTTTTCACAGTTGCACCGTGATTAATGGGATATTTTTTCATTTCATCCACCAACCACGCAGCCAGTTTTTCCATGGGGGTGGAGATATTCGATGAGATAGGTCTCATAGCAAGCGGATTTTTATGAATTTTGGGTAAGCAATATAGCGACGCCACTTTTGGATTTGAAGTTAGTAAACGTTTTTCCAACTTTATTTCACCCATTAAGTGAGCTACTTTCTGGCGAGTGCTATTTGCCCCTTCAATCATGCATGCCATTCTACCCGAAAGCCACCAATCCGATTAAGCAACGCCTTAAACGACATGGGTATCACGTAGTGTACAAGAGCAATAATACACTACGGGATTTACTTTGTAACACGAAAGATAAAGTCCCCGCCGAAGAAAAATCGGGAATTTATCAAATCGAGTGTCAAGATTGCCCGGCGATATATATTGGCCAAACTCGTCGAAAAATTAAAGTCCGCGTGAAAGAACATAAAGCAGCAACCGAAAATAAACGTACTAATGACTCCAGTGTGGCAATGCATGCCATTAGCAGTGAACATGTGATAAACTGGAATAGTGCTAAACTTTTAAAAAATGTACGAAAATCATCACATTTGAATGCGTGGGAGTCATTACACATCCTCACAGCTGAGCGGCCACTGATGAACGAGGATGATGCTCCAATAGTATCGCCGCTCTTCGGCTTAATAAAGTTAAGTATGTAGCTGCTCTCATCAACATAATTAGTTGGACTCGGCCCCGTAGATGGGTAACTACTTACCCGGAACCGGTCGGCAAAAAGGTAATTTTTATACTTTGTAAGAACAAAAAGTAAAGTGTCCAAGGCATTTAAGAGTCATTCTAGTTCTTACGTTAGCACGACTACGTAATTGAAGTTGAGTGTATAACGCTAGGACATTGCAAAGAAGTTAACGAAGCAACCGATTCCTCTACCAATGATCGTTATTATATGCCACATCACGCTGTTTTACGGCCATCTACGGTTCATCTACTACTAATCATCTACTATCTACTTCATAGTTTTTGACGCATCTGGTAAACCTTTATCAAGCTCTTGTTCTTTGAACGACGTACTTCAAGTAGGGCGAACAGCTCAAAATGATTTATTTACCAGCCTCCTAAGTTTTCGTCAGTATCCGATAGCATTTACCGCAGATATTACAAAGATGTATCGGCAAATTTTGATTGACGGAGAAATGATCGTATGCAGCCTCTCAAGATTTTGGAGTTGCTAACAGTAACATACGGTCAGGGCCCGACAACGTCACCTTCAATTGCATAGCGTCACTCAACAATGAAGCAGTGAAGCTTCGGTTTCAACAGAAGCAGCACCGCTTCAGTTTCAAACTGGCTTCAGTCAGCGTCAGCGAAACGGGTTTCACTTCGTCATGACTATCGGTTTCAACTTTTCATTTATACTTTTCTATCAAATATTCAGAAGAAGGCCAGCAACTATGAATGCAAATGAATTGAATTTGAGTAACATTTCCTACAATGCAACGCATATTAAAGTTGATCTTGTAAATGTCGACAAATCGTGCCTAACTTTCTGCCGTCGTAAATTGAAACAGTCACCAACTTCAAATGAAGCTTGCTTGAAACGTTCTGTTCAACAAATGAAACAAGTCACTTCATGTATGAAGCGAAGGTAAGAGAAAGTCAGTTTCATTTATTTGTTTCGACGATGCCGGGCCCTGCATACGGTACAGCATCCACGCCATTTTTGGCTACAAGATGTCTTGCACAATTATGTGACGATGAACAAAACCGCTTTCCGATGGCGTCTAAGATTGTAAGAGAAGGTTGTTATGTGGATGAGATCCTTTCCGGAGCCGAAACTGTCGAACAGGTTTTACAAATACAACGTGAGCTTCAAGAAATGCTTGCACGGGATGGTTTTCCGATTCATAAATGGAGCTCTAACCGACAAGAAGTAATTAACCAGATACCTGAGGAGGATACAGAGAGATTGGTGCCATTAGACAAATCCATAACAAGTGAAATTGTAAAGACACTGGGAATGTCATGGTGTCCTAGTGTGGACGAATTTATATTTGCAACAAATTATCCGGCCTACGATTCAATTACTTACATTAAACGAAAGGTGTTTTCAGAAATTGGACGTTTACTCGACCCCCTTGGTTTGGTTTCGCCAATAATAGTCATTGCAAAAATGTTAATGCAACGGATGTGGGCTGCAAAACTTAGTTGGGATGAAAAACTCGAAGGAGACATAATCACAGATTGAATCAAATTCCGCGATGCTTTACCTCGGGTTAGTGACCTTCGTATTCCCAAATGTACTTTCGTTCCCCATGCAATCATGTTTGAGATACAGGAATCCCCCGAATAACGCGATGGATGGTACTGTACGCGCAGCACGATATCTTAGTTGTCCATTAACCAATAAAGTTGATTTTTGGTGGTTGACTAGATTATACTACATACCAACAATTTTCCCTAAAATCAACTTTATTGATTAACGGACAACTGAGAAATCGCCGTGGGCGTACACCACCACCCACCGCGTTATTCGGGGGACTACTGTACATGGATTTTCTGATGCATCTAATGCAGCTTATGGCGCTGTACTTTACATAAGAAATGTGATGTCTGACGATACTACACACCTTTGCCTGCTTTGCAGTAAATCGAAGATTGCGCCGCTTACCGAAATAACAATTCCACGAAAGGAACTACTCGCCGCACGCTTGCTTAGTGCTTAGTGCTTATTAATGAAAGTTTTGAAAAGTCTAAAATTCAGCATCGAAAATATTGGTCAGACAGCCAAATTGTTCTAGCATGGTTCAAAAAGCCATTAACCTCTCTCAATGTATTTGTTCGAAACATAGTGGCGGAGATAGTTAACGAAACTAAACAATACAAATAGAATAATGTACCATCAAAGGAAAACCCAGCAGATTTGATACCTAGAGGTCAGGCACTTGATATGCTGAAGCTGAATAAAATGTGGTTTCACGGTCCAGAATTTTTGCGAGCAAAAATTTATCATACCGCCATCCGGGGTGAGATTGTGCCACGGGGGTGAGATTGTGCCAAAAACCAAAAATGTTTATTTGTGAAAATTTATTATATCTATAGAAACTGATGACCTAAATTCAAAATGATGATGAACATAATATATTTATTCATAACTTAGAATGGAACACAGATAATATTAGCAAACTATTTAGCCTAAACAGGGTTTCAAAGTTCGCGATCAAAACTACGCGGAAATAACGCTTGTAAAAAATGTCCCGCATAAACCAACCCAAACAAGAAATCGCATTAACTTGCTATCTTGAAGGTATATAAACTAATCATTTACAATGTATTGAAAGGTTATTATGCGTAGGATAAGTTTTGATTACGAAAATAATATTTTTCGAAACTTTGTGCTTTTCGAGCTTCACGGGGGTGAGATTGTGCCAAGCCATAGTAAACGATCCAATTTGGGGATTTCACATACACAACAAAAATACGTCAGCATACACCAGCACACTCACATTCTTTACTATTGAGCACAATATTTTGACAGATTAGATTGCATCATCCATTTTGGAGCAAACAGCATCATAGGTCTGCTAAATAATTTAAACTAATTTTTACTTTTTCTCTGGAAATTTCAGATACTTTGAATAAACACTCTAATATAAGACGAATATATTATACCGTGTATAAACTGCCAATTTTAAGGAGGGGGAGGGGGGTGGGATAGACCACATGTTCTGCGGCCGCGAGTTCTCGAACGAAGTAATGGTTACTTTTGTTAAGTGATCAAATAAGTATGCCCCCTTAGGATACACCCCTTCATATATCTCCCCCTTGTTAACCCTAGAACGCTACTGGCTATATAAAGGCTGTCCATTGACTACGAACTCATTTTTAGTTATTTCAGACCTCTCCGGGTTATTTTCGTTCATACTTTTTATATGATGCGTTGTTTTTGGCCGACCTCCTGCCCCTAATAGTCCACTTAGTTTATAGACGGCCCCATGTGAACTACTTTGTACTGATATTTATGCGTATTGTTTAATAACATGCTAATGTTCACTGTTTAGGTTTTTAGCCTAACTTTATGTTTTTGGCACAATGTCACCCCCTAGAAGGGTTTCATTGTAACTAAACCAACTCTACGGTAGTTGTTAATTGAACAATTTAGTATATATTGACAGGTTTGAAATCTTGGTTTCTTAATTGTGTGTATACTGAGCTAAAGAACAAAAACATATGCTTTTTTGGCACAATCTCGCTCCGGATGACGGTACCGAGCCACCAGAGCACATACCAGACTATGAACTGCCAGAACTGAAAGTTGCTAAAGTTTCAACTGTTGCAGTATACAACCAATTTTTTCAAAATATAGTTGCTTCCGGAAACTGCAGAGTATTGGTATACGTCCAACGTTTCATTCGTAATTACCTTATGAAGAATCCAAGTACAGTAATCCCCCCAATAAGGACGCTAGTAGGGACCGCGTTAATCAAAACCGTGTTAATGGAGTCTACGTAGCATATGGGAATTGACTTAATTGGTTCCAACATGAAATAACTCGTGATCTTGACCGTATAGAACGTTGGTGTCTTCGACAAAGCTGTTCAGCAGATCGAGGGCTTTTCGTTGGATTGTAGTATTTTGAAATTGGCTCACTACGTGGCGCTAGCGTATATGTAATATTTTTGTGTAGGCTGTATCTTGCGCTAGGATTGGGCGATACCGTATCGATACCCGCGAAATCGATACTCAAGGGCCGATATTTCGATATATTTCATCGATACTTACGACGCCGATATTATGCTAAATCGATACTTTCATCCCGATACTGTTTTGATAAAGCGGGATATGCAGCTAAAAGAAAATGGGTTTGAGAATAGGCCAAGAAATGTCCAAGAAAGCAAAACTGTTAGGGATTTTTTCTCGCGACATAATGTGCTTTTAAAACTTGAACATTAGTTTTGACATCTCTGTTTACGTCAATCTATTGCCACGAAGAAGAATTTGGCCAAGTTTCGACGAGCGCGAAATGAGTTGACTACGATCCTGAAGAGGAAAAAGTGGCAGAAGGAGTACAAAAATCGTGAAGAGAACTCTACAGAAATGACCAAGAACTGCTAGTAACGACACTTTACTGGATAATTTCAAGGATTTGGGAGAAGAAGAAACTACTGGAGGAGTGGATGGAAGGTGCGGTTTACCTATCTACAAAAAGGGCGATCGGCTAGGTTTATGTAATTATTGCAGCATAACGCTGCTCAAAGCCACCAACAAAGTGCTCTCACAGATTTTGTTAGCAAGCAAGCATAGCATACCAAGAGAATTCGTAGGGTAGCACCAAGTGGGCTTTATGGAGGCCCGTGCTACTCAAATTCTCAAATTTTTACTCTCTGACAAATCCCAGTAAACCATTTGGTTTGTATATCTCGGTTGCAACTGAGATATATGAAATCATATCTGAACGAAAAAGTTATATTTCACGCCATATAAGAACATATATGCACCAAACTGGAGGCGATATACGTGTGAAAACTTTGACAATTATTTGTAATTCTATTTTGCGTAGTTTTTATAACACGCAACTAAATACTCCTGAATATATGATTAAGATATAATCAAATATTGCAATCGTCTATACTGCTTTATAATTCACAGTCATTAATTGTATATGAAGGCACGCACGACTACAAAACAACTTATTGTTCACTTCGATTTAACATACTCTAATCATTATACAATTCCAATGTGAAATTGACATGAAAACGATTTAATGTGAACTTTCTATTACGATTTTGTGTTATCTGGGATCATCTAGAAATCTCGGCAGTATAACATGCTACTCAAGTAACAATTTCAGGCTGATCAAACGCTTTTATAGCTGATTTTATTCAACCTGTGGCTGATCTATGATTTGGGTTTAGAAATAAAAACCTTTTTTCAGCTCTTAAACATCTAAATCTGGTGATTTTATCAAGCTTCAGGCTAATTAATAGCTGCTTTCGAAGCTGCAATGAAGCTTAATAGAAACTTTTTTGCGCTTTTAAATAGCCAAGTTGCGCAATGCTGTCAATTCTATTTTTAGAACAAGAAATAGTTTTGCAATCTGCTTTTCTAGTCGTTTAATCAACGCTTCATCAACCTTTATGCAGCCAAAAAAAATCTATTTTTAAATTTAAAAAATGGAACGCGGCCTTTTTTATTTTGCTGTAAACATGTTTCGAACGCGATATTTTTAATTTCGAATAACTTTTATAATTGAGCTAGCTAATTAAAAACGCATGTCTTTTTTCCTGGAATTGAACCCGCCATCTTTTGATTCACAAGCACTCACCATATGATCCGCCCCATTTGCATCTGCAGAACAGACAGTGAGAATATCTTTACACCTGAAGCCTAGCCCGCCTAGCGTGAAGCAGTCGATAATGTCGATAACTGACAAACTTTTGCTGTCAGCCGAATTGCGAAATTCTATGCTCTGACAGTATGTGTGCTGTGAGCCGAAAGAAAACTTGGTAGAAGTTTGTAAAGCCACTTTAACACCATTAAGCAGCCTTAAAGTAGTTTGAAAGCTGTGAGCCTAATGAAAGCTTCCACTCTACACTTTAACACCTTTAAGCAACCGTAAAACGGTTTGAAGTTTAGAAGCAGATTGTTTTGCAGAAAAATCATGTTTATCAGCTTTTGGGAGAGACCTGGTTTGAAAAACTTAAAGTAGCTTAAACTTCGCTTATTTAAACACCATTTAAGTGCTTACTTTATGCAGCTTTGATCACCATAAACCAACCCGTAAACAGCCATTGCTCTTGCAATTCAGCTACCGTTGTTACTTGGACACCCATCAGACACATTTTTGTGGATTCCAGTGCAGCATACGACTCAGTCGAGCGCAAACAGCTATGGCAGATAATGCACGAGTACGGTTAACCGAACAAAGTAACGTGGCTAAAATTAAGCTGCATTGGAGCGAGCGATGTGTTACGTGTGTGTTTTGGAGGAACTCATTTTGCTCAACATGAATCCCAGATTGCCGCCTTAAATAGTATCGATAAAGCTAATATCGATGCATCAAGAACGATATATCGAGGATATCGATAAAGCGGCGGATTTGATATCGATATTCAATTATCGATACTTTTGGAAATTTTGCCCAATCCTAACTTGCGCTGCTGACTATCTAGAAAGTTGCGGTCATGGTTACTCAAATGACTGACACCTTCAAGGTGGTATGGAAATTAGCGCAGAACTCACTCACTACGTGGCACTACTGTATATGTGATAGGCTTAGACAGGCTGTATCTTGTGCTGCTGACTATCTTGAAAGTTGCGGTCTTCGGGAAAGTTACTTAAATGACTGCTACCTTCAAGATGGCATGGAAAACAATGCAGAATTGACTCCACAGACGGCGCTAGTGTATTTGTGATATTTTTGTGTTTGCCATAACTCATGATTTTGGTAAATGTACAAGAAGTTGCTTTCATCGGAAAGGTTGTTTAAGTGACAGTGGTTATTTAACTAGTTGGAAAAGTAGCTAATATTTTGCCCGTTATTTAACACAATGCTGATCGCTTACAAAAATTCTCTGCAAAATGCAACGTTGCCAGTCGATGAAATTCCTTAGAATTTTTTCACTTCTCGCATTTAACTTGCAACGGACATGGAAAATATGCTGCAACACGAGAAAGCTGAATTACTTAAAGTAACATTACGTGTGCCGTTGACATTATTAATGCCGTGTGACATAAATGGTAGCAAGTTTCTTCAAATTGTTCATGAATCATTAAGAATGTTTAGAAAGTAGCTGGAAATGCTGACGTGTAGCTGTTAACGTGACTGAGACTAATTGAATAAGTGAGTTGGTGGGTTTTCTCTGGCCATTTAGGAAGTAGCATTAATAGTTTATAGTTGTTTATTGTTTATATATAAAATTCATCTGACATTTGTGTTTGAATGAATAAACTAATAACTTAATTTCTACGAAAACATCAAGAAGTCAAGAAGTTAAAGTCGAACATTACGAATTAAAACGATGAGATATAACTCGTATCGGTTCATTAACACCAAATAAATGAGTCCGCGGCTTCAGGTACAAAAAGTTTGTCGTAGTTGTCGTATGGGAGCATATATGTTCAGCTGCTCTAACAACGCCGGGCACTCGGGCAGTCGATGTGATCGGTCAGAAGTTTAGCAGCAAAAACTGCTTGTGCGATTCATCGTCTCAGTTCCATTGGCTGAATACCGAGAAGTCGGCAGCGGCTTTCGTACAGCGGCAAATTAGACGGATCGCTCCATGAGAGATGGCGAAGGGCATAGCGAACGAATTTTTTCTGTACCATTTCAATCCTACGTGATCAATTAGCGTGAAATGGGCACCACACAACAGAACTAGTTTCGAGGATTGATTTCACAATCGAACAGTATGACGATTTCAGGCATAGTGGGTCACGAAACTCATCCGCAATCTTGAAAATAAATCCCAGCTGTCGGTTGGCCCTCAAGATGATTTTTTCGTAGTGGATCTTGAATGTAAGTTCATTATCTAGTAGCACTCCTAGATCCTTTATGCACTGTACACGGAGAAGGCGTTGGTCGGCAATATTGTAGTAATATTCAACGGGCGTACGTTTTCGGTGAAACGACAGGGTGTCGATTTCCTGGAAAAACCTGGAAAATCAGGGAATACAGGGTGTCGACTCAAATCCAAAAATAAAATTCCCTGACTTTCCCTGATTTTCCCTGATGCTTCAAATATTTTTCCCTGACCCTCAAAACTCGAATGTCAAGCTTATTTGGGCGATATCTGGCTTAAATTTTTAACCCTTTAGCATGGCTTATGCGAGCTGCTGAAAACTAAAGCTAGATTTCTTCATGATTTAAGAACACATATCAAAGATTCTTAACCTATTTCTTACCAGCGTTTCGAAAACGCCCTCTTCTATCGAGTCTAGGGACAGTTATGTTTGAGGTATCAACTTGAATCCAAAGAAAAAAAGATTGAGAAATAATCTATTCGACCTGTTTTTGCACAAAGCTTAGATGTTACATACAACAAAATTACAGCCGTGTAAACATAACAAATCTTGCTAACTTTCAGCCAGCTCAAACTAGTACCTTTGCCGCTGGAAGGTGGACACATGTCTGCGATTTTTCAGTTGAACTAAAACAAAACTTTCCTGGAAGTTTCAGCTTGTTATCTTTGCTGCAAAAAGTATGGGGTTAAGGAGATGATTCTTCAAAGATTTTTGGTACAAAAATGTGCGTTTTGCTGGCTTCGAGGTACGGCAAAACTTTAGCTAGAGATATTGTTAGAAAATGTCCAAATGGCAAATATTTTAACCCTCAATGGTGGACAGGCCGGCCGTTCGGTTCGATGACCGTATATGGGTGTTGATAATTAA
This sequence comes from Sabethes cyaneus, assembly GCF_943734655.1. Taxonomy (NCBI): domain Eukaryota; kingdom Metazoa; phylum Arthropoda; class Insecta; order Diptera; family Culicidae; genus Sabethes; species Sabethes cyaneus. Next base: position 86,668,044 of record NC_071353.1, on the reverse strand, counting down.
GGCAAATTCTTCAACTACAGCTTAATCAACGTATAGTCACAATCATAAATTCGATGATACTAGGAACGAATTGAATCGCCCAGTTAGCTTCGAGGTACGATGCTGATCTAACAAGCCAGTTGTGTTCGAATCTCGGCTAGCCGGTTTTTGTTAGATAGAATCAGTAGGATGGTTGCACTGGCCCCGTAATTTTCCTGTACTCTAACAGCTGGCTGCGAAGTCTGTCGATAAAGAAGGATAATGTCTAGTGACGGTTAATGCTCAAGACTTTGCTTTGCTTTGCTAGGGACGAATTCTATGACAGGTTCGAAAGGATTTATGGGGTGCGCACGACTTGAAAATTCAAGACTCTAGCTCCCAGATCGATCCTGTTTAACGGTCAATACTTTTTGGAAGTCACAATATACAGTCTTCTCTTAGCGACTTTGACCACTATCTCGTCGTAAGATCCACGCAGATCCACTCCACGTTGCAGTGGAGTACACCAGAAAGCTTGATCAACGAATCGCAGAACAGCATGACGAAAGGGAATAAGACGTAAGTAGGCTGTGGAGGATCCGCCATGGCACCAACAACTACGAGGGAAGTGATAGGCACGACGTGGAGAAGACAACCACCCTTATTCTGCGAGTCACGTGACTCAATACGACAATTGTCACTCGCCGTGACTCGCCACGGCGAGTCGAATTGAGTGCTGTCACCTAGGTAACAACCCCGTGCCACCTAAGTGACAAACCGTGTAACCTAGGTGACAAAGCGAGTCCCCAGTAAACCATTTGGTTTGTATATCTCAGTTGCAACTGAGATATATGAAATCATATCTGAACGAAAAAGTTATATTTCACGCCATATAAGAACATATATGCACCAAACTGGAGGCGATATACGTGTGAAAACTTTGACAATTATTTGTAATTCTATTTTGCGTAGTTTTTATAACACGCAACTAAATACTCCTGAATATATGATTAAGATATAATCAAATATTGCAATCGTCTATACTGCTTTATAATTCACAGTCATTAATTGTATATGAAGGCACGCACGACTACAAAACAACTTATTGTTCACTTCGATTTAACATACTCTAATCATTATACAATTCCAATGTGAAATTGACATGAAAACGATTTAATGTGAACTTTCTATTACGATTTTGTGTTATCTGGGTCACCTAGGTGACAAAGCGAGTCACCTAGGTGAACGTTAATGCTCCCGGTAACCCTTAACGGACATGAATCATGGACACTGAAGGAAGATGATCAATGCTTGGGGCTTCTGAGTGTAAAATTCTGCAATTGGTGAAAACGCTATGGATCGCGTGTAAATAACAGTCTGTATCCCGGTTTGTGCTCTTGATGAGTGCACCGTGAAGCGCTTGGGGCCTGCCATTGCCGATTTTGAGCACTACAGCGAATGAAGTCTGACAATTGTACGGCGCAAAAAAATATGAAATTTACGGCAAACTGAAAGATAATCGAATCGCCACTAGACATGTAACAAGTTTTAATTCAACCGATCAATCTGCGTATATTTTACACAAAAATTGATTTGATTCCAAAATTGATCAACAATATTGCCGGGTAAACAAAATTTCCCTGATTGAATTTCGAAATTCCCTGATATTCCCTGATTTCCCTGATCCAAAAATGAATTCCCTGATATTACGAAATCACATTGCACTTCTCTATGCTTAACGTCAAGCGGTTTCTAGCACACCAATCCACAAATATGTTCAAGTACTCTTGCTCCGCGCAGTCACTCAGGCACGTAATGACATTAAAAAAATTTGTGTCGTCGGCATAAAATAATCAGCAGCCATGTGAGAGCAAAAGTGAGACATCGTTTATAAAAATTGAAAATAGCAGTGGACCCAGATTGCTGCCTTGTAGGACATCTGATTGATTAGAGAAACAGTTGGAGACAGCAGGGCCTATTTTGACACACAAACTTCTATTAGTCAAGTAAGATCTGAACCAGCATACGGCATTTACAGATACACCTAGTTTTTCCATTTTGCTAAGCAATATTCCGTGGTCAACTCGATCGAAAGCAGCTTTGAAGTCAAGGTAAATAGCGTCAGTCCCAGCAAACATTTCGGTCTGTATAGATTAATTCTAAATGAGATAAATGTCAGCATATAAGGTCTATCAAATCATATATCATGCGCAGAAACGGCATATACATACAAAAGTGGAGGCGATATACATGATTTAGTTCTTCAGAATAATTTAAATGCCGACAAAACAAAACAGTTTATACGACTGAGCCGATTGACTGGATTGCATTTCGACACAGTTACGATAATATGTCTACTCTACCCTTCGCCTTTCCCCATGTGGTAAATGGCAACCCAGTAAACCATTTGGTTTGTATATCTCGATTGCAACTGAGGTATACGAAATCATATCTGAACGAAAAAGTTATATTTCACGCCATATAAGAGCATATATGTACCAAAGTGGAGGCGATATACGTGCGAAAATTTTGACAACTATTTGTAATTCTATTTTGCGCAGTTTTTATAACACGCAACTAAATACTCCTGAATATATGATATAGATATAATCAAATATTGCAATTGTCTATCCTGCTTTATAGTTCACAGTCATGAATTGTATATGAAGACACGCACGACTGCAAAACAACTTATTGTTCACTTCGATTTGGCATACTCTAATCATTATAGAACTCCAATATGAAATTCTGTTTCTGTTTCTGTTTGCAGCACGAGGTGGGGCAGTTAGAGCCAAGTCTGTCCAGGGCTGAGATAAGGTGGTTGTGATAATGATAAAAGAATCCTTGCGGATAACGCTAGCGCCATAATGCGTTGGTGATTATGGATTAATGAGGAGGAAGAAGAGTGACAGAGCTTGGCTCGTTATAATTGTGTACTTGGTGAATATAGAATAAGATGGCTTGTACTTATCTTGTTTTCTCCTTCCTTTGTTTGTTTCCTCGTCTTGTTCGTAGTCGTTCTTAATTAAGCCTAAAGCAGGCTCCACGCCGGCCGTCCTCTCCATCGTTGTCACCAGTGCAGTCATCTGTGGCTGATCGCTTGCCTCCCCTCACGACAACATTGTTGCCGTGAGAAGAAGCGATAGAGATCAGGCAGAGAAAGAAAAGAAAAGAAAAGAAAAGAAGAAATTTTTAGTCAACATGTTGATCGCAATTTTAGAGTTAGTAATATCACGAGAATTCTATGTCTGTCCATCACCTATGCTACTACCGACTAACTACTCGCTAGGATGAACGCTACTCATCTCCCAAATACCCATGTCATCACGATTGACCCAGCGCTGTTCAACAACCTATGCTCATTAAAAGCCATAGCCGCTTCTTTATCTACCATCTTTGCAGTATTGTAGCTGTTGGCGTAAATTTTCGAATATTTTGTGCGGAATATTATTCAAGAGCAATATTATCGCTCAGAACTATCGAAAAACTGAACTTCCGAAAAATAGAGCAGATGCGATATAATGGGGACTGGTACTCGCTCGTATTATTCCCGGTGGCATTAATTGCATATTTGTAGCGGTAGTCAACCGATTTGTCGGTATGCTCTTCAGACCGTGGTCAAGAAATGATTCTGTAACTAAGAAAGGATGAGGTGGATCAAGTAGAACTTCACTTGGAGATATGTATATATGCCGTGTTAAGTCTTAAGTGCAAGCTGTCACTGAAGCAAGACTTAATAAGATGTTAACGACGTTGATAGTTCTGTGAGGATGGTATTGAATCGAAAATATCCTCATACCATGGCCATATATTATGTACTATGACCATATTTTAGGAAGTGGGAATGATGGTATATTGAGGACAGCCCTTCGCTATCGCTTGAATCAGCCAGAGAATCGAATACCTGTTTTTACTTGAAGAGCTATACTCTAAAAAGATTTAGTTAGAAATGGAATTCCAGTTGAAGTCTGCCAGGATTGGACAATGGACAGAACAAAATATATATCGAGACTATAAAGCTTTTCGAGAGATCCACTAAGTCCGACCGCGACGACAGCAGCAAGAATGGAGAGAAGCAGGCCGCCGGTGAGTTGCCACCGTCCGACTTGATGCACTCTCCGACAGAGGCTCATCAGCATTAGGAGGGCCCTTGGGAGGCAAACAGCGTCATTCATGATCATTTTATGTTGTTAGTTGAATACCGTTAACGCGGTTAGTCACAAGACATGCAAATCATTCTGATAAAGGAGGGAAATAAGAAAATAATAATTACAATTAATTACATCCAAAACAATACAATAGAGGTGACAGTAACAGCAACGATAGCAATATTAGTAATAAAAGTAATAACATAGGAAACTGACACAGGAAACACAGCTACTGACTATAATTTCGTGCCCATTAATAATTATAGTTTGGCAGCATAGGTATAAGAAGAATTTCCGACTCATCATAGAACACTCAAACATATATTCATTCGTACCTATACACCCATGCACACTCATACATGCATACACATGTATACATGTACGTATGTGTATATTTTTCAGTGCTGTGCTGTCCATAATCGCATAACAGCCACAAATTCTATGGCAATCTCATAGAAAATGTCTCGATTACGCAAATAAAGACATCACATCATTTTTGAACACTCGTTCGTTCTAACTAGCGATAAATTTTAATTTTCATGAGTAAGTCAAAATCTCATGAATGGTGGGTAGGATTTGGTTTCAGTTTTCTAAAAAAATTTCTGTGCATACCAGCAATTCATCTAGGGAACTGAGTAAGCCATCCCGGTGCTTCGGCCCAAACGGATTGAATTTAAAATCAAATCCGTTCGATTTCGCTCCATTCCGCTTTACGAGACACATGCTACACATAAAGCTAAATTATGCAATACTATACTACATACTACACGTATATCTAACTTAAGCTATATTACATTCTACATGCGGAATTAAGTTTAGGAGTCTGCCGAAGTGCGCGACAAACCACCTACCCATGGGAGGGCATTATAGAACTCCAATATGAAATTGACATGAAAACGATTTAATGTGAACTTTCTATTACGATTTTGTGTTATCTGGAAAGTGTCAAAAATTGCATACAGAGCAGGCTATTTATAGCCAAATATTCGCCCTGAAAGTTGATGAGACAAAAAAGTAAAAGCTATACTGAAAGCTTTATTTCATAAGCTTCCAGATATTTTCGACCTGTCACAATATTTAACTTTTTTGTCCATATCATTTAAAACAAGCTGTACTTACCTGGTTTAGAACCACCCGTACCGCAGTATTTGTTCATTACCATTAAGCTACTGGCACATCAGTACCTCAATGATATTTTTGCACATCTTAAACCGAAGCCATCGTATATGTAGGCAATGAGATCGTATCTGATGCATTGAACATGTAAGTACGGATTCGATTTATTCTCATCCGACATACGAGTTTGTGTCAATTGTGACTGAATTACAGTGTCGTAAATAAGTTTGCATTTGATCGTTAATTTTAATGATAATACTGACTTCATGCAATGATATGTGTGTGGTATTCAGCCACCTAATAAATAAGTGTATTGCACGTATCGTGAAAGCCATCCCCCGGCGCCATCCCGAACCCCGAAGGCTTGCTGTTCGTTCTTCGGTTCGTATGCGCAGTGAGTTCAGGCATGTTGCCATCGTACGATAATCTTATCCCTCAGTGCGTAGTTAACCTCTTTGAATATAAGTTGTGTGTGTGCTAGATGCGGCATGTTGGGTGATTCCTAGTGGATAGCAGTGTTACACATTTGGCGACCGCGACAGGTTTTTTGCTGCTTATCTAATTAATAGCATATAACTTATCGGACAGCGGCAAAAATAAATCATGGCTTCTGGGAATCATCCAATGTGTGGCTGAATTAAGCACTGAAATATCCGAATAAACGATTGTGTAAATTGAACAGGAAATCTGCACGAGAAAATGGCTGCCGTGTGTGGAAAAGTACTCGGTACGATACTACGCCATTCTTTTTTTCTTTTCATCGCTTCCAAGAAATGCGATAATAGTGAGAGTCGATATCAGCTCGGGACGAGCAGTGGTAGTTTTTGGTGCACGATGGCACAAAAGATTTGATTATGTATGAAGACGCAGGAAACTTTGTTAGCTCGGGACGAGCATTTGTAAAGTTTTTTTTTAGCTCGAGACGAGCATTTGCAGTGACGTTATATAACTCGGGACGAGTATTTGTAATGTGTTTTTTAAAGCTCGGGACGAGCATTTATATAGCAATTGCAAAATTGACTCTTAGCTCGGGACGAGCATTGGCAAAGTTGTTAGTTCAGTTAGCATTTGCAGCAACGTGTTTTAGCTCGGGACGAGCAATTGTAAAATTGGTTGCCAGCTCGGGACGAGCATGTTCAAAAGTACTTTGATAGCTCGGGACGAGCATTCATGGAATTGATTAATAACTCGGGACGAGCATTGCTAAGAACTATTATCTGGTTCGTAACGAGGAAAACGCCGTCCATATTATTTTGGGTAAATAAGCGAAAAGGGCGAGTAGAGCACACAAGCAATTTGGCTTGAAGCTATTGCAAGAAAGCAAATTTTGCGAGATTAACAGGATGATATAGTTTACTATATATGGTGAAAGTTTAAATAACCAAAAATTTAGAAACTTTCAATTATAAATTACTAGCTGACCCGACAAACTTCGTATTGCCACAAATTAACCTGTGTTGTACATAAATCATGAATCTCGGATGATCTTTGTCACTATCTCGAGTTTTGCAAGCCCCCCAGTGGGCGGCGCTTCCGACGGCGGGTCACCGGCAACACTCGCGACCGGCTCGTCCTGAATGATCTAGTGTTACTATAGATAGTTTTTGTGGTCTTGTTATTGATTAATGTTTTATGGAAGAGTCTCGAATTTCTCGAGTTGGATTAGTTTTTGAGTTTCGCAAAAATTTCTGTTTTATTTGTATGAGAGTCCATATCCCCCTACCACAGGGGTGAGAGGTCTCTAACTATCATAAAATAAATTCAAGACTCAAAAATCTCCTACATGCTAAATTTGGTTCCATTTGCTTGATTAGTACTCAAATTATAAGGAAATTTGTATTTCATTTGTATGGGAGCCCACTCTCTTAAAAGGGAAAGGGGTCGTAATACACCACAGAAAAAAAATTCTGCCATCTAAAACTCTCACATGCCAAATTTGGTTCCATTTGCTTGATTAGTTCTAAAGTTATGAGCAAATTTGTATTTCGTTTGAATGGGAGCCCCCCCCCCCTCCTAAAAAGGTAAGAAGTCCTAATTCATAATGGGAAAAATGGTTGCCTCCAAAAACACCCACATGCCAAATATGGTTCCATTTGCTTGATTAGTTCTCGAATTATGAGGAAATTTGTATTTCATTTGTGTAGAAGCCCCCCCTCTTGAAGTGTGGAAGGATCCTAATTCACCGTAGAAAATATTTTTGCCTCCAAAAACCTCCACATGCCGAATTTGGTTCTATTTGCTTGATTAGTTCTCGAGTTATGGGGAAATTTGTATTTCATTTGTATTGGGCCCCCCCCTCCTAATGTGGGAAGAGGTCCTAATTCATCACAGAAAAAATTCTTGCCTCCAAAAACACCTACACGCCAAATTTGGTTCCATTTGCTGGATTAGTTCTCGAGTTATGAGGAAATTTGTATTTCGTTTGTATAGGACCCCCCCTCCTAAAGTGGGGAGGGGTCCCAATTCATCATTGAAAAAAAAATTGTCTCCAAAAACACACATACACCAAATTTGGTTCAATTCGCTTGATTAGTTCTCGAGTTATGAGGAAATTTGTATTTCATTTGTACAGGAGCCCCTCCTCTTAAAGTGGGGAGGGGTCCTAATTCACCATAGAAAATTTTCTTGCTCTCGAAAACCTTCACATGCCAAATTTGGTTGCATTTGCTTGATTAGTTCTCGAGTTATGAGGAAATTTGTATGGAAGCCCCCCCTCTTAAAGGGGAGGAGTTATAATTCCTCTTATAAAGAGGGGAGGGGTCTCAATTCACCATAGAATAAATTCTTGTCACCAAAAAAAAACACCCACATGCCAAATGTTGTTCTATTTGCTTGATTAGTTCTCGAGTTAGGAGGAAATTTGTATTTCATTTGTACAGGAGCCCCCCCAGATAACACAAAATCGTAATAGAAAGTTCACATTAAATCGTTTTCATGTCAATTTCACATTGGAATTGTATAATGATTAGAGCATGTCAAATCGAAGTGAACAATAAGTTGTTTTGCAGTCGTGCGTGTCTTCAAATACAATTCATGACTGTGAATTATAAAGCAGGATAGACAATTGCAATATTTGATTATACCTTAATCATATATTCAGGAGTATTTAGTTGCGTGTTATAAAAACTGCGCAACGTAGAATTACAAATAGTTGTCAAAATTTTCGCACGTATATCGCCTCCACTTTGGTACATATATGTTCTTATATGGCGTGAAATATAACTTTTTCGTTCAGATATGATTTCGTATACCTCAGTTGCAATCGAGACATACAAACCAAATGGTTTACTGGGCCCCCTCTTAAAGTGAGGAGGGGTCCTAATTCAACATAGAAAATTTTCTTGCCCTCGAAAACTTTCACATGCCAAATTTGGTTCCATTTGCTTGATTAGTTCTCGAGTTATGAGGAAATTTGTATGGAAACCCCCCCTCTTAAAGGGGAGAGGAGTTATAATTCCCCTTATAAAGAGGGGAGGGGTCTCAAATTACCCTAGAATAAATTGTCACCGAAAACACCCACATGCCAAATTTGGTTCTATTTGCTTGATTAGTTCTCGAGTTATGCAGAAATTTGTATTTCATTTGTATGGGAGCCCCCCCTCTTAGTGGGGGGAGGGGTCTCTAACCATCACTAAAACCTTTCCTGGCCCCAAAAACCTCTGCATGCAAATTTTCACGCCGATTGGTTCAGTAGTTTTTGATTCTATAAGGAACACAGGACAGACAGACAGACAGACAGACAGACAGACAGACAGAAATCCTTCTTTATAGGTATAGATATCCATGGAGAATTTTTATCTGTGAAAGTAAATTTTGAAGCTAATTACAAGATTATGCTTGTTTGCTTATATTTCAGACCAAGTTTTACCTTTGTTTTACATCATAACGAGAAATTTTGCTTTATATGAGACAATGTTTAGTCCAGGTAGATACGGTCCTGCTCCGATTTACGGAAGCGATAGGGAGCATTCGTGTGAATCGGAGGACAGCCAAGTGTTTTCTCCAGGCCGGTTTGTTCGTATCAGTAGTCCTGACGAGAACAGCGTGGAGTACACTGGCGATTCGCAAAACGAAAATGTGGGAAACTTGGACGAAATATTACAATTTTGAAATCGCTGCAAATGCAAATGACCCAGCCCAGTTAGGCGTTCCCAACTACTATATTTATTCGGTGGGAGATGACCTTCAGGGCATCGTTCGAGCAGCTGAGCTAAAACCTGTTTGCGGCGAAACCGGCAGCTATGCAGCTTTTGTCAGGGATATTGAAGAATATTTGAAGGGATTAACCGGTAGTTCAGCTGAACATGGTACTTTTACGTCAACGTGCTAGGAGGAAAGGGAACCGGCAAGTCAGCTTCCATCCCAGGTTGAGGGAGAAGGTTGGGCTGTGCGGTTATAGCCCAATTGACCAAGACCGTTGCTTTCTTTCCTTGAGAGTAGAGGGAAGATGTGTGGTATTCAGCCACCTAATAAATAAGTGTATTGCACGTATCGTGAAAGCCATCCCCCGGCGCCATCCCGAACCCCGAAGGCTTGCTGTTCGTTCTTCGGTTCGTATGCGCAGTGAGTTCGGGCATGTTGCCATCGTACGATAATCTTATCCCTCAGTGCGTAGTTAACCTCTTTGAATATAAGTTGTGTGTGTGCTAGATGCGGCATGTTGGGTGATTCCTAGTGGATAGCAGTGTTACACAATATGCAGCACCTTTGTTAGCATTCCGTAGTACAGATTGTTCTAAATATACATTAGAATACGTTATATGCATATTCATATTTGATTACATGGAGATAATATTATTAAAGCTCAAGTACAAAAATGTTGTCTGTTATTTCAGAAGCTCTTAAAAAGAAATTTAAAGTTAATTAAAAAAGAATGCTGAACATTTAGATGCTATAGGACAGCTCAAAATTGCTAACAATAAGCATCAAACATTATTTTTTACTGTACCAGTTTAATGCTGAATATCTTTTTGCAATTTTACTTACCATTTGCATTTCTTCTGAAAAGTCATAAGATGCATTGATATTAAGACATTTAGATTCGCTGAATGGATTATAATCTAGACTTGCCCAGTTCTGAGAAATACTCGTCTTGGTAAATTTTAAGATTTCCGTTCGTTCACTTACCTGTCAGAGAAATATCTAAAAAATTATAAGTTTCTACTTTTAACATTTTTAAGTTTTAAAACGCTACGTGGTTTTAATATACTAAAAACAATCAAACTCCTCAGAGTGCTTTTTCAAAAAGATCTTTTATTGTCTTGTCAGTATGACTTAATCATTATATGCTTGCTGCTTAATATTTAGGCGAGCTTATTTGAATTATTAACATTTTTAAAATAGTTAAAAAGGTGATTGTAAAAGTTTTTCAAACCAGATGATAGTTTTTAAATATTTCGCCACAATAAAAATAAGCTCAATTTTAACAAAAGAAATAAATAGATATTTAAATTTAAAATAAAAGCGAAGAAACCGTTAATTTTGTTAGTTAACAAATCTGCATTAAGAACGTATCCTTGAAATATCTATATTTTTTTGTTTTTGTTGTAAAGAAATAATAACATATTTGAAAGTATTTTGATGCAAACCATATTTTAATGCACCTAGAATCTCATGATTATCACTGCTTGTATATAAATCTAAAACGATGTCATATAAGACATTTTGCAAAACATAATCCGATGAAACCTGTAATTAAATACGATTACATCTTGATAGCCATTGTTGGTAACTAAATCTAAGAAATCGTCATATGTGATATTCGCTAAGCATAACCCGATTATCTTTCGACCTATTTACGATTTTTACTATTAATTCGTATATCAATCATCGTGTGTGTTACATACGATGAAATTTACACATTGTGCTAACAACATGTGTACATTTATACGAGTCCGATGTGATATCCATTTATATAAGATTAAATCTCGACATGAATATACGATATTTGGTTTGCTGGGGTTTGAAAGCTAGAATCCAAACTTTGTAGACAGCGGGAAGCAAATTGCATCAGATTTGTGGCCACTGATCTTTCCGAAAAAAATCCGTGCTGGTCAACGTCAATATAGAATTTACAGCAAGCAAATAAAGCGCCATTTATGATAATTTCGAATAATTTTGAGCAAGCGCACAATGACGTGATCCCGCGGTATTGAGTGATGTCTCGTTTGTCACCTTTTTTGTGTATTGGAGACAGATAACAAAACTTCTATTGGTCTAGAAATTTGCGCTGCTGTATCGACATATTAAAAAGTTTCGCGATTTATGAGCTAAACACGTTACTGTATCGTTTTAAAAGAAAGGGGGGGTACCATCCGTACCAGCTGCATATGAAATCTTCAGTTTACCCAGCGCGGCATTTACAAAATCACTGTTCATCCGGTAACTCAAACGGAAAAACATCACGTGGCACTGCATTACTGGCCTCTTCGATTTCTGTAGCAGATGCGATGGAATCGTTGAATACATGTTTGAAATGCTCGGCAAAAAGGTCACATTTCTCTCCTTTACTATTAGCGATGCAGTTGTCCAAAAACATAGAAGAGGATAATCCACATTCTTTTTGTTTCGCGTTCACAAACGACCAGAATTGTTTAGGCTGCATGCGAAGACGATCTTGAATGCGATTCACGGAGCGATTGTACAGATAACGATTGTAACTACGATACCGGTTGCTTGCAATGTGGGTATGATATGAGGAAGGCAACTGAGGAGCGTCCAATATAGCTCTAGCCATCCCAAGCCCCTACCTAGCGGTATTACCAGGTATTACCTATACCTGGTAATGCTCTTTTGAGTAGCCAAGCTAGAAGGTGCGATCTCTCTTCAAATCTCGGGTAATTTTTCAAATAGGCCTATGTGACAATCAGAGATTCTCTTCCACTTTTTACGGCGATACTAATGCATTTTAACACATTAGCTTTGCATGAATCGGTTGCCGGAGTCACTAGTTAGCTAGTTCGTGGCCAAACTGTTAAATGGCGAAATTGACTCACCGAAATTACTGTCGCTTATGAATTTCCGTGCATCTGAAAGGACTTTGAGGCCGTCATCATTGCTGACTAACCTGTTCCACCGTACCGTAATTTGGCCGCAACGAACCTGTTCCGTCTCCAGCCGAAAATAACCCGCACCCAGCAGCATACACTGTTAGCATCGCACAACACACACTGTCATCATCCCGCAGCTATAAAAGCAGCCCACCCAGAGAAAATCATTCCATTCCGTTTTCAGCCATCCAGCCGTTCACCTCGCAGCAGTAGCAATAAGCCGAAGAACAATTAGAATAAAGTTAGTTAGCATAGCAGCCGGTGTTTGTTTGGTTCACCGTCCACTTCCCCACTGGATTTTCGCACTGAAAGGAGAGCGAGCAAAGTCAACCCCCAGCCCTTATAAGCGCTAGATGAAGAGTTAATTTTCTCACCGAGACTTTTGCTTTTGCTTTCGCTGCCGCTACTATACAGTCCACTGCCAGAAGATCGTTCAGAGGCGAACATCTTTTTGGTCCAACCCGAACCGGATTAGAAGCCATCCCGACGCCGCACCTAGGCGTGCCGGAAAGGATTGAACCTGGTGGAAAAAGCAGCATTCGGCTCTGTGCTAACAACTTGTTACCGAACCGAATTGCTACCGCTGCGGCGTGCACGCAAGTTTGTTTGAACGTGTTCGATCGTGTTCGCGTTCGAAACGTGCCACACCGTTATTGAAGTGAACTTGTTTGAACGTGTTCGTTCATACCGAATTGTGTTCGTTTGCACTCGCGTTCGAAACCTTCCACCGTTATTGAAAAGTGAACTTTTGAAACGTGTTCGTTCCTGCTGGACGTGTTCGAACCGTTATTGACTGAACATTTTGAAAAAAGTGAACGTGTTTAAACGTGTGGCGTGTCACGATTTTCGCTCGTCGCGTTGCGAATTCGTCAAAAATATTTTTGATTAAGCGATGCCCGTAATGCATTCGCCGTCGCGTTCGGAAAACGGTGAAAAAGAGGACTCAGCATCATTTCACGGATTTGAAGAAGCTGGTGCTGTTGCTGTTGCTATGGATCCTGTCACCGAAAAGGAATATCGTGTGATCTGCCGTCAGCGCTCTCAAGTAAAGCAGAAATTAGTGCGTATTCAACGAACGCTCATCACCAGTGCAGCAATTGGTTTAGCACAATTAAATGTGCTATCCAAAACGCTTTCTGCTGTATACACGGAGTACAGTGGATTCCATAGCAAGGTGCTATCGTTAGTATCGGATGAAGACCTGTTCCAGGAGGAAAATGAATATGATGCCTTCGAAGATATCTACAACAATGTGAGCAACGCCGTGGAAGAGCTGCTGCTGGAAGCAAAGAACCGTGCAGTACCAACATCTGCGCCTAACCCGTCATCTCAACAAGTGATTATCCAGCAACAGGCCCTCAAGATGCCAATTCCAACGTTCAGTGGAAGCTATACTGAATGGCCGAAGTTTAAGGCCATTTTTACCGATCTGATGGCCAATTCGGGTGATACAGACGCCATAAAACTGTATCATCTGGACAAAGCGCTTATCGGAAATGCCGCCGGTGTACTAGATGCCAAAATCCTGAGTGAAGGGAACTACCAACAGGCCTGGAACGTCTTGATGGACCGCTACGACAACAAACGAGCCATAGTGGAGAGCCATTTCCGAGGACTGCTGACATTAAAAAAGATGTCCTCCACCGCCAATAAAGAACTTCGTGCCCTCGTTGATGAAGCAGTCAACCACATCGAAAGCCTGCGCTACCTCCAGCAGGAGATCAATGGAACGGCAGAGCATTTCTTCGTTTTCTTGATCGTGTCAGCTCTCGACAAGAGTGCACGCCAGGCTTGGGAAGCAACGCAGAAGAAGGGTGAGTTACCGAATTACCAGCAGACCATCGACTTCCTGAAATCCAGATGCCAAGTTCTGGAGAATTGTGAAGCAGCAGGCCAGCCAGCCCCGTCGAATCCAAAGCCCCATCCACCACAAAGAAGTGTACCACAAAGAAGCCATGCTGCATCGACCGGCCCATCCCAACCACCAGTCTCTTGTGAAATTTGTGGCGGTTCCCATCGAAACGTCCAGTGTTCGGCCCTATCCAGCCTAACCCCAGTCCAGAAGAACGAGAAGATCCGAGCAGCTGGAGTCTGTTTCAACTGCCTGCGCAAAGGCCATCGCTCCAAAGATTGCCCTTCCGATAAGACATGCCACAAGTGTCAACGCCGACATCACACTTTGCTCCATGAGAATGAAGAACCCAGCCGAGGTACGAAGCCCAACGTATCACTTCCCACCGAGACGATGGCGATCCCGCCACCGATACCAGCTGCAACAACATCGCAGATGCCAGCACCAGTGAACCAACCGGTTTCAACAACGTGTTCCGCAAACTTCACCCAATCCACCAAGACTGTACTGCTGTTGACTGCGGTGGTTCAGGTCTACGACAGGAGAAATCAACCACATCCATGCCGAGTGCTGTTGGATAGCGGCTCCCAGGTCAACTTTATCACGGTAGATGGCCAACCGTCTTGGCATCCCAAAGAAGCCAGCCAACATCCCAATTGTTGGCATTAACGCCCTACGAACCCACGCTCGTGATAAGGTGACCATCAAGTTTCGATCCCGTGTATCATCGTTCCACACCAGCCTGGAGTGTCTGGTAACTCCGAGAGTAACTGGGACAATTCCAACTTCCAAGATCGACATCGCCCATTGGATGATCCCAGAAGGACTGGTCCTTGCCGATCCCAAGTTCCACATTCCCGACAAAGTGGACTTGCTGATTGGTGGGGAATTATTCTTTGACTTGCTGAAGCCAGGTCACCTCAGCCTAGCAGATGGATTACCACAGCTACGTGACACCCAGCTTGGGTGGATAATAGCTGGCGTCATCATCGAACCACCACATGCATCCAACGTTTCTCCCATGTACGTCCACGCATCGGTTGCAGACATCGAGCGGAACATGCAACAGTTCTGGCAAATCGAGGAAGTACCAGACGTCCCCAACCTGTCGACCGAAGAGATAGCATGCGAAGCCCACTTCCTATCTACCTACCAGCGTGATGAATCTGGAAGATTCATGGTCCAGCTCCCGTTCAATAGTGATCTTCCCCTCCTGGACGACTGTCGTGCTCTGGCCCTAAAGCGTTTTCTGATGTTGGAGAAACGACTCGTCCGCAATCCAGAACTTCGAATTCAGTATGTGGATTTCATCCGGGAGTACGAGGCTCTCGGGCACTGCCGGGAAATCATGGAATCTGAAGACCCGCCCAATGCCGTGTCGTGTTCGACGCAAGTGCCAAATCTTCGCCGTCGCATCTTTCGCTGAACGAGGTACTCCACGTCGGTCCAGTAGTACAAAACGATCTACATCACATCATGCTACGATTCCGTAAATTCAAGGTAGCATTTACCGGAGACATCTGTAAAATGTACCGTCAAGTAGTCGAAGCCCCATCGGATCGTCGATTCTTGCGCATTTTCTGGCGAGAGCAGCCGTCGTTGCCTTTGCGTGTTTTGGAGTTGTGCACTGTCACCTACGGTACCGCATCGGCCCCCTATCAAGCAACCAGGTGCTTGGTACCGCTCGTCAAGGAAGATGGCGAGAACTTTCCCATCGCCGCTCGTATAGTGAAGGAGGAGACCTACATGGACGACGTACTGTCAGGAGCTGACTCGGTGGAAGATGCTATCGTGGCTAAACAGCAGTTAAAGGAACTCCTAAGTCGAGGAGGTTTTCCTATACGAAAATGGTGCTCTAACTCCCAACAGCTGATGGAGAACATTCCTATCGATGAACGTGAGACGATGACTCCGGGGGAGCAAGGAGTGAACGAAACCATAAAAGTGTTAGGCTTGCGTTGGGACCCAACCGCCGATACGCTGAAGATCGCCTATCATCCGAATCCACCTGTGAAACAACCACCAACGAAACGTACGGTGTACTCCGAGATCGCCAAATTCTTCGACCCCCTTGGACTGGTTTCGCCGGTGATCGTCTTGGCGAAACTCCTCGCGCAGAAGCTGTGGCAGCTTAAAATCAACTGGGACGATCCGGTGGATGAAAATATTGCCAAGCAGTGGCAAAATCTTCAACTTTCCCTAATGTATCTCCACGACATCGAGATCCCTCGGTGTGTTATTTTGGACAATGCAGTCGCCTACGAGTTGCATGGTTTTTCGGATGCCTCCACAGCGGCATACGGAGCATGCATCTACCTACGGTCCCTTTTTGCTGATGGTTCGGCAAAGCTTCGTCTTCTCACCAGTAAATCCAAACTGGCGCCTTTGAGTGAGCTCACCATTCCACGGAAAGAATTGTGTGCCGCCCTCCTGTTGACCCGTTTGCTGGCGAAGGTACTGCCAGCCCTGGATATGCCGGTTCAGGAAGTTGTGCTGTGGAGCGACAGTACGATTGTCTTAGCCTGGCTAAAGAAACCCCTCAACCAGTTGCAGCTATTCGTCCGAAATCGAGTCGCTGTGATCCAGCAGCACACAGACAATTTCCGGTGGGAACATGTACGATCCCATCAGAATCCAGCCGATATCATCTCCCGCGGACAGCTTCCAGAAGATTTAGCTACCAACACTCTCTGGTGGCATGGTCCGAGTTACCTTGAAGTGGTGTGCTACGAAGTGGTTATTCCGGACGAGATACCTGAGGAAGCGCTACCGGAACTGAAAGCTGCCGTCGCCATCTCGGATGTAAGAATGGATATGCCTTTATTCTTCTCCAATTACAGCAATTTCCGCAAGCTACAACGAATTGTTGGGTACATTCGTCGGTTTGCTAATAATTGCCGTAAGCAGAATCAAGCCAACCGAGAACTCAGATCCCATCTGACCGTCCATGAGCTTCGCCGTGCAACAGAAACCATCATCCACGTCTTACAGCATGCACACTTTGCTGACGAAATCAAACGAGTCCTCGACAACGAACCCTGCAAGAGGTTAGGAAATCTTCGTCCTATTTACACCAATGGTTTGCTCCGTGTTGGTGGCCGACTTGACCGATCGCAACTACCATTTGAAAGTCGCCATCAAATTATCTTACCGGATAAGGATCCGGTGATTCATCGTTTCATCCAGCAGATGCACGTCGAACTTCTTCACGTCGGGCAAACAGGTTTGCTGAATGCTCTTCGCCAAAGGTACTGGCTCCCGAAAGGTCGATCCATCATCCGTTTCATCACCCGTCGATGCGTTAAATGCTTCCGAACCCATCCTACGACACCCAATCAACTAATGGGAAACCTGCCAGCGTCGAGAGTGATGCCATCGCCCCCGTTCGCCATAACTGGTGTGGATTACGCTGGCCCCTTCTGGATTAAACAAGGGTCACGTCGTCCAACGCTGACCAAGGCGTACGTAGCAGTCTTCGTCTGCATGGCAACTAAGGCTGTGCATTTGGAAGTCGTCTCCGATTTGAGCACCGATGCTTTCCTGGCATCTCTAAGAAGATTAATTGCTCGCCGAGGAATGATTCATGAATTGCACTCGGACAACGCCACCAACTTCCGAGGTGCGAATCATGAATTGAACAGCCTATATCAACAGTTCCAGAATCAGCAGACTGTGAACGCCATCGAATCCTTTTGTCGCAGCCGTGAAATCGAGTGGCATTTCATCCCGCCAGACGCACCGGAGTTCGGCGGCCTCTGGGAGGCAGCCGTGAAATCCTGTAAAACACATCTGAAGCGTGTCGTCGGCAACGTGAAGCTAACATTTGAGGAGCTTTCAACTGTCATGGCTCAAATCGAGGCCGTCTTGAATTCCCGCCCTTTATTCGCCATCTCGAATGACCCGGCGGATCCACGAGTTATCACCCCGGCTGACTACCTCATCGGACGACCACTCACCGCTCCAGCTGAGCCCTCCTTAGAAGACGTCAAGGTTTCCCGTTTGGCGCGCTGGCAACATCTTCAACTCCTTCGTGAACATTTTTGGAGTGCTTGGAGCAGAGATTATCTGAACACCCTGCAGCCCCGAAAGAAGAACCAACGAGAGACGCCAAATGTTCGCGAGGGCCTGATCGTCCTGCTTCATGATCGGAACCAACCACCTCTCAACTGGAAATTAGGACATATCGTAGCAGTCTACCCTGGTGACGATGGACTTGTTCGTGCAGTCGATGTATTCTCCAAAGGCTGCAAGTATCGTCGTCCAATCAACAAGGTATCCATCCTGCCTATCGAAGACAACGAGTTAGTTGAAAAACCCGGCGATGTCCTGAGAACCGCGGATCCTTCAACCGGGGGAGGATGTTCCGTCTCCAGCCGAAAATAACCCGCACCCAGCAGCATACACTGTTAGCATCGCACAACACACACTGTCATCATCCCGCAGCTATAAAAGCAGCCCACCCAGAGAAAATCATTCCATTCCGTTTTCAGCCATCCAGCCGTTCACCTCGCAGCAGTAGCAATAAGCCGAAGAACAATTAGAATAAAGTTTGTTAGCATAGCAGCCGGTGTTTGTTTGGTTCACCGTCCACTTCCCCACTGGATTTTCCCACTGAAAGGAGAGCGAGCAAAGTCAACCCCCAGCCCTTATAAGCGCTAGATGAAGAGTTAATTTTCTCACCGAGACTTTTGCTTTTGCTTTCGCTGCCGCTACTATACAGTCCACTGCCAGAAGATCGTTCAGAGGCGAACAGAACCAGTTACATCGTGTGTCAGAGTTTTTAGCTGTGTTGAGGAGCATTTTCAATCTGGCGAATCACTGAGTAAATTTAAGCGGTTGGTGAGAATAAATTTATTATAGATTGTTAGAGTAAGTTCATTTAGACTTAAGTCAGATGAAGTGTAAATAAACAAATGTTTTGAAAATTTTCTTTTCTATGCATTTATGTAGCCGTAAAAAGCGGAAGAGAGGAGATGCGAAGAGAATTTCTCATTGTCACATAGGTCTATTTGAAAAATTACCCGAGAAATGTCGAATATTCTGTATTTACCATTTATATTGAAAATATGCTTGTCAAGCAATGAGGGGTGCAGTGGAGAGGCAATAACAAAAAACTGATGGTTCAAATTGCTAAATTGCAAACATGTTCGGGACACGCAGAAAATAACCACGCTAATAATTTTCGCGTGGGAATCTAAAAAGGTGGAAACTCCGCAATAAAAAGCAAAGCAAAGCCTAGGTGCTACATTCCGTTATCGAAACTTGATCTTATGTTTTTTATACGACAGACGTCGCAGCCAGCGGTTAGAGTGCAGGACAATTGCAGGGCCAGTTACTACGATCCTATTGACTCTAACAGCCTCTTCCAGTCGAGAATCTCCACAATATTATGTGTAAATTTTGGTCGTCGTATGCATAAAAGACATGTGTTTGTGCAGTGATACAAATCCGTATTCGTACGGCACCTTGCACATTTCGTTTTTCTACATTTGAAAGTTTAACAATTCAGATGGTCGTCATTTTGTATTGGGAAAAGCCAAACAATGAACTATATGTAAAAAATCTGAAAGCGATGGTGAAACACGGCTGGGGTGGAGCTGTGGTAAGCGGGTGGATTACGGCTAAAGGTGTTGGTAATTTAGTATTCATCGAGGGCATAATGGATCAAAATGTCTATTTAGACATTTCAAAGCAAAATTTGAAGCCAAATGCCAACAAAATGGAATTTAGTCAGAGGTTCAAGTTTTACCGAGACAATGGCTCATAGCACAAAGCACTTAAGAAACCCACATGGTTACTTTACAACTGCTCAAAACTTGATACTCTACCACAATATCTCCAGAATATTGATATCGCATTGAAAACCTTTTGGAATATTTCCTTTTTTTTTCCTTTTTTTCGGGTTATCCAACTGGTCGCTTAATAGCGTATAAAACTCTGCGCTGGGCCCTTTTGTGTTGTCAACAAAGTGTCAGGGAGACCTCAAACATCAGTTCTACCTGACGAGACAGGCACTGGCGCCCACTAAAACACAGGTAGAGCCCCAAGCATAGCCGTCACGCCTATACAACACAGGCGGAGGCGTTTCGGCCCTGCGCGGACTCCACGAACTGACTCTAAGATCTCTCTGCCAAAGGCCGGAATGTCATATTTTAAATATAATGATGATGATGACGATGATGATGATAATGATGATGATGAGAAGAAAAATAATAGATCGAATTTGTAAATGTGCTTTGGACTTTTTGTACCACTCGAGTTGCATATGTGGTATAGTGAAGAAGTGGAGAATTCGTCAGCCCCGCCTGACACCGGTCTTCAACCGCGCGCCCGCTTTCAGTTTTCCAACACAAACAACCACAAATGAACCAATAGGTAAAACAAATTTCGGAGCATTAGTGGTTATCAACTTATCAGGGCAAATTTAATCTTTCATCCCCTTAGTATTCACAGTGCATTCCCACGATACAAAGTAAATTGAGCGCAGCACAAGCTGGACGTTCGCGGTAGTCGACAGAAGCTTCAAAATATAGACTCGCCCGCCTTCCAACCCTCGAGACCAAAGTGCTGTAAAGCTCTGGGCTTAAACGTCTCTTTAAGACTCGACCCCTTCCCATCGACAGAGCCCGCGGACGGCCATCAGAGCTCAGGACAGCCACGGGGCCAGTGCAAAAATCCTACTCTATCTAGCAGCACCGCCTAGCCGAAACTCGAACACGCGACACGAATTGACCTAATTTTCCCATCTGCTACCTAAGAAGTGCTATTACCCGTAATCATTACAGAGTGGTCCTTCGGCATCCAATCGGATCTGGTATCCCGCTTACATCCCCTTACTAACCCTAAGCCCCCGACCAACTCAATCAATCCGACATTTTTCGGAGATATTTGTGACAGTTGTGATAAATAAGGATGAATCCCAGAAAACTTCATCTATTGTCAGAGATCCCCATGCTGGCCTTATTCTTAAGCGGAATAAAAGCACTTTCTGAACAACGCAACAATCACATTTGGTAAATTTTTACCCCGAGTCCCACTTGAAATCACAAAAGTATTTTGATATATACCCACATTCAGAAGTAAACGTGACCGCTGTTCATTTACTGATTAGTTAAAAAGCCCTACACCACGACAAGGTTCAGTTTTATCGTAGGGACATGAAAACCTTTTGGAATATTTCTACAAAAAAGTTAGAAACCAACAAATTTCTAACAAAAACGATCTTGGAAAGCACTTAATGGACGAATGGGACCAAATTCCCACCAAATACACGAAAAAACTGGTAGACAGCATTCCAAAACGACTAAAGGCAAAGTTGCAATGACCAAGGGATACCATACTAAATGCTAATCTTTGAAATTAAGCCACATCTGCGAAATCAAAACTGTTAATTTGAAGCCCGTACGAATATGGATTTGAGTGTATTTTTTCATACGCTAATTCATATTTTTTTCAGATAAATAAAAACCAAAACCAGATATCATACCTTAAGATTGACATCTGCCACTATGATTTTATTTAAATAACATGTCCCTAAAATTTCTGTTAAACTTTCGAATGCGGAAAAACGAAATCTGGAAGGTGCCGTACGAATGCGGATTTGTATCACTATATGAACATCTTTAACTGGGATCATTGAAAATTTAGTCGAATACAAGGTGAATTGACTAACCTTGGTGGAATTTGAAGCAAGATGAGAATCACGCAAAGCATTATCAGTGCACAGCTTAAGCTTAAATGACATGCTTGGCCCCGTCGCACCCTACAATATGTGGTAACGGCTTGCCAGCCGAATCCATTTGTAGACTCCAGCAAAAAACGCTCGTATTGTATATCTTCATTAAAACTTTTCACCGTTTGCAATCAACGCCTAGAATTGATCACATTTTGCACAATGTCGATTTGCAAAATACTTAGAGAATTATGACAAAAGCAGCATCCGTTTTATTTTCAGAATCCAGCAAAGATATGCTCGTATTTCAAATACTTTCATTAAAACTTGTCACAGCTTGCTATCAACACCTGGATTTGTTTACATTTTGCACATTGTCGATTTGCAAAATACCTAGAGAATATTACAAAAGCAACACCCGTTTTATTTAAATTCATAAGCACAACAATAATGTAAGTGTATGCTTAAAAGCGTTCATTCAACGAAACCATTTGCCTTTTTCGTAATTTTTGTTCGTTGAATACACTTCATTTAAAATCCTATGACTAAATATACTTGCCCAAAAAAGTAGATTAACTAATATTACTAAGTATTTAACAATACCACAACAACCAGTCAAACTCATTTTTCTAAAATTCCACAAAATTTAATATAGAAGATATCGGCGACTACGAAGTTTCTGATATATATTAATCAATATTGTTTGGTTTTTGTGGGAGTAAAAAAGTGAAGGCAATATTTCTAGATAGAATTAACAAAAGGGCGAATGTCGCAAATGTAAACAAAACGGGTGAGAGTTATTTTTTGCTGGACCAGCATAGGAAAATCAACCCACACAGCCCTCACACGGTTTGTTTACGCTTGCGACATTCGCCCTTTTGTTAATTCTATCTTCATTTTTGCTTTTGTGACTATAGTTAGAGTGACTATATACAGAGTGGCGCCAAGTCATCCCAAATGTATGCAATGCGGTTTATCCTACTGTTTTACCTGACTCACTGCGAATATGCGTATTATTGAAATAAAACGTAACCATACGTTTTATTCGTTTATAACGCATATGCAGGCAATATCGATAACAAACGATTTTTTATAAGTTGTGCTTTTGTTATAGCATTTAATTTGTAAAAAGTTGCATAAATAACAATTCAGTTTCACAATACAATTATTGCGTACTACTCTCACTTAAAATATAACGTTTAAGTACGTTATTTTTAGTGATCAAAATTAACGATATTTTCGATACAAAGGCGATATTTTTCGAAACCTTTCGAACCAACACGATCCCGCGAACACAACGCATATTCGCAGTGAGTCAGGTAACACAGTAGGTTTTTCTTTCGCTTTCCTGCATATGCGTTGGATAGGTTGTCTGCTCGATTGGAATGACACTGACAGATAATTATCATTCCAATTTTGACATTGTCGCCACTCTGTATATAGTCACTCTAACTATAGTAATGCGGCGTAGAGTGACTATGAAGTATTCCACCACGCACACATATAAAGATTTTTTGACATTAGCTGAGGCCCTCGCTGAGGCTGTTTGCAGTAGGAGTAATATCAACAACATCAAATTCCAAACTCCCGGATCCTCTCCTCCACTCTTTGCTCCCCTCTCACTCCTACATAAGCGATCCTCAGCAAATGTCATTCTCGTTGGTGACGAAACCGCAAATTACTTCATATAGTCACTCTAATGCGGCGATGTCACATCGATAATCGAAACATCGATGTTCCAATATCGATTTTCCGATGTTTCGATTCGATGTGAGCTCACAGAAAAATCGGTCACATCGATGTTGTTTTTTCTAGAGTGACTATATACAGAGTGGCGACAATGTCAAAATTGGAATGATAATTATCTGTCAGTGTCATTCCAATCGAGCAGACGACCTATCCAACTCGTATGCAGGAAAGAGAAAGAAAAGCCTAGAAAAAACCGCATTGCATACATTTGGGATGACTTGTCGCCACTCTGTATATAGTCACTCTAGTTTTTTCTACAGTGACTTAGAGTGACTATATACAGAGTGGCGACAATGTCAAAATTGGAATGATAATTATCTGTCAGTGTCATTCCAATCGAGCAAACAACCTATCCAACGCGTATGAAGGAAAGAGAAACCTAGGATAAACCGCATTGCATACATTTGGGATGACTTGGCGCCACTCTGTATATAGTCACTCTAGAGTGACTATATACCGTCGCCACTCTGTATATAGTCACTCTAGTTTTTTCGATTTAAATCGATGTCCCGGTACAATTAATTGGATGAAACTTGGACAATTCAGATCGGTGCGATTGACGCAGTTGACGGCGTTGCTGATTCTTATTATGTTTCTCTCCAGCTGATCTGCGAAAATTAAACAATGTTTACATTTTCACACTTGAATAATAAAAAATCATGGATGCTCCCATAGTAAAGGGCCAAACAGAATGCTGCGTCAACGCGTCCGTCAGCGTTATTCTGACAGTTTTCCCATGGGATTACTGTCAAATTGACGCTGACGGATGCGTTGACGCAGCATTCTGTTTGGGTCTTAACTCTTTCAGGGCGAATCTGACGCACCTGCAATGAGTGTCAAAAGATTGTGCTCACTTGTGCCCAATAGCCGCCATTATCGCTCGTGGAAAGCTGGATAAACTTATAATTTTATTGAAGACAGGGAAATCAGGATTTTTTCTCAATATCAGCAAAAAACGAAGGTTTGTCAGGATATCACTAGTAGCGCAAAAGAGTCTGGTTAATGTTCAAAGATCAGAAGCATCGGTACTCCATTTGCCTAGAGTGACTATATACAGAGTGGCGCCAAGTCATCCCAAATGTATGCAATGCGGTTTATCCTAGGTAGAGTGACTATATACAGAGTGGCGACAATGTCAAAATTGGAATGATAATTATCTGTCAGTGTCATTCCAATCGAGCAGACGACCTATCCAACGCGTATGCAGGAAAGAGAAAGAAAAACCTTGGAAAAACCGCATTGCATACATTTGGGATGACTTGTCGCCACTCTGTATATAGTCACTCTAATCCTAGGTTTTTCTTTCTCTTTTCTGCATACGCGTTGGATAGGTTGTCTGCTCTAGAGTGACTATATACAGAGTGGCGACAATGTCAAAATTGGAATGATAATTATCTGTCAGTGTCATTCCAATCGAGCAGACTAGAGTGACTATATACAGAGTGGCGCCAAGTCATCCCAAAAGTATGCAATGCAGTTTATCCTATAGGTTTTTTTTCTCTTTCCTGCATACGCGTTGGATAGGTTGTCTGCTCAATTGGAATGACACTGACAGATAATTATCATTCCAATTTTGACATTGTCGCCACTCTGTATATAGTCACTCTACATTTGCCAACATCGGACATCGATTCAAATAACATCGATGTCTCACACTCGATTTAATCGATGTGCCGATGTTTTCGAGACTGTCGACCAAAGTAAATTGGTATTAGAGTGACTATATACAGAGTGGCGACAAGTCATCCCAAATGTATATGCAATGCGGTTTTTCCAAGGTTTTTCTTTCTCTTTCCTGCATACGCGTTGGATAGGTCGTCTGCTCGATTGGAATGACACTGACAGATAATTATCATTCCAATTTTGACATTGTCGCCACTCTGTATACAGTCACTCTAATTGGTATATATCAATTTACTTTGACCACAGATAACAGACATCCAAGCTAGGCTTGGACCGTGTGTAAAAACTTGCAACGGTTTTTCGCAAGTGGCAATAAGCAGTATGGTGGCACTGCGATCACCTAAAATGTTCATTCGAAGACATGAGCGCAAAAGCAATTTGAAGCCTGCTCACACTGACACAAAAGCCTATATAGCTGGGGGCCCTAGTGTATATTAAAAGAAATCGACACCCGCTCGCTCATACAGGAAACCCCATAAGGTACACATTCGCGACTACGATGCTACACCCTACACGTAGAGTGACTATATACAGAGTGACGCCAAGTCATCCCAAATGTATGCAATGCGGCTTTTCCAAGGTTTTTCTTTCTCTTTCCTGCATACGCGTTGGATAGGTCGTCTGCTCGATTGGAATGACACTGACAGATAATTATCATTCCAATTTTGACATTGTCGCCACTCTGTATCCAGCTTTTTACGCGCTATAATGGCGGACGCTATAAATTGTGTTCGTAATATGCAAACAATCTTTTTGACAACTCTGCATCCATCAAAACTGAGCACTCTTCTCCTGTACAGCAGTGTTGCTCTTTCTTTCGTTTACGCAAAAGAAGGAGAGCAATAGTTTTGTTTACATTTCGCACATTTTTGCTCTCCTTCTTTGGCGTAAACGAAAGAAAGAGCACGGCAGTGTTGCAAGAGAAGAGTGCCAGATTTGATGTATGCAGAGTTGTCAAAAAGATTGTTCGCATATTACGAACACAATTTATAGCGGCCACCATTATAGCGCGTAAAAAGCTGGATATAGTCACTCTACCTACACGATCTCTTGTATACATATTCGAGACTACGAAGTTGCTGATATTTGATTGGTTTTTGTAAGAAAAAACCTGATTTAATCCACCTAGTGGTGAAAGGAACCTTTGTTATACCGTCTTACTTGCAATTTGAGATAGAAATCGACACGTTTGGTTTACATGAAATTTTTGGAAATTGAATAAGTTTACAAAATTTGAAACAAATAGAAGCACTTATAAATTTTGATAGTTTCTTTTCTCATGAAATTGCTGAGTAAGTTGTTACTAATGAGGGTAAGTGCAAGTAAAAGTAAGTTGCAAGATGAAATATTATTCTTTAACATATACATTGCGTAGTAAAGGTCTAGTTAATAGGTTTTTGAACTATGCATAATTTCCTATAACGCCATTCTATTTAATTCACAACAATAAAGTTTTCTTGAATAAATTTCATCAATTTTTATGAACCTTCGGTTACTCACGTTGTTGTATTTTGTACACCATATGTAGGTTTTTGAATGCCATATTGTTATATAGTTCCAAATCGTATATTACGTATATACTAACGTATATTCTTTAATAAACTTGTTATGAGCAAAATGTCAGAATTATTCAATGCATTAGTACTTTAAATTGTTAGGAAAATAGATTTGCATAAACCTACATCACAGAAACGAAGCAAGTAGCATGTGAGGTGTACCACAATTGGTCCCAACTGGAATTTTTTCTCGTTTCTTCCTATGGAAAAATGGTGTCTGTATGCAGCAAAACCACCAGCAAATGTAAAATGTATCCGTCTGTTGGTAGTTGAGTAATCCGGGGTCAAAATCAGGGTATTTTTTATAATCAAAGTTCTACAGTTCGTAAACAAGGAAACATAGAGGTATACTATGTTCAGCAAAGTTATGTATTTTTATTATTTATACAACTTTGTAATACATGAAAAAGTCATACAACAATTACAAAAAGAGCTAAAATAGAAAAACTGATTTTTCAAATTCATATACAATAAATAAGATCTCTTCGTTGAAGAGATAGAAGGTTACTGTCTTCAGCAAAATTTCTTGTAATAATATGCTCTAAAACTTTGCAGAACACATCAATGTGTTATATTGAAACTGAAGGAAAATAATTTTTTTATTTCAATTTTAGGGGGATTAATCAAAATTCAAATTCTACCAGACGATAGAGCTTTCAATTTCAAGAAACTCTTCCAAAGGTTCTATAAACTTAAAGCCAAGTTTTCCTAGTCAAAACTCTAGTGCGCACGTTTTCTTTGGTTTTGGGCTATTGTGCGCGCGAGTAACTGTGTTATAAAAGTTGGCGCGAGTGTTCGAGGGATAATATCTTTTGACCGGTAAAACCAATTCTTATGAAATTTTGCATATATATTCGTAGTGTGAAAACCTCTCGTTTGATATTAAAATAATTGAAATTAGGTTATTTTTCTTGGTTAAAATCATTATAAATTATTGTTAATTTTGGTGTGGTGTATTGAATTACTCATAACTTTCAAACTAAACATCCAATCAAAAAACCATTCAATAGTGATCTATCCGGCTATATTACCTGCCAAATGACACTAATAGCACGTAAATCGGTTTGGCCATCTCTGAGAAACAGGCGATCATTTGAACCTTGTCCAAACTGGTTTTTTAAGCATAACTTTTAAACCACTTGTTTGTTTTCAATAAAAATTGGCGTGAAGTTTAGCAATAGTAAGAGCTTTTACTTGGTACTAAGATCGATGAAATCGGTTAAGTGGTTTCGGAGAAAATTGTGTCACGTAATTTTCACATTTTTGCTTATAACTTTTAAACTAAAAGTCAGACCACGAAACCATTTAATAGTGATATACTAGGGAAAAATACCTTTCAAATAAAAGTTATAGCAGACTAATCGGCTCAGCCATCTCCGAGAAATAGGCGATTGAAAATTGAAGCGCACACACATACACACATACACACACACACACACACACACACACACAGACATTGCTCATTCGTCGAACCTGATCGATTGGTATATGTGACACGGCCCTCCGGGCCTCAGATCGACTTCGTGTTTTTCGACCAATTCCTAAACCTTTGTTATATTGTATAACAAAGGTAAAAAGAGAAGAAAGTATTTTTGCTATTGTTTTCCCACAAGTTTTGACAATTCGGCATGGGTTTTCGTGTAAATGCAAGCCCATGGCAGACAACCATGTTCTCGCCGCCAACATCTCGTGTGTGCGAAAATGAGATAGCAATTCAGCACTGCGTTTCACTCAACTGCCAGCAGTCTGATTTGGGCCCGCTGTCAAATTTTGAGCCCCGGACATGCTGTCGCTGATGTTTACTGCAGCTCGATATAGAGATGTCGATGGGGTGTGTAAATGCGAACAGGCTTGAAAATTTCATTCACTTTTGTAGTCACGAATTCGCGTTGAAAGCAGTAAAAGAGATTTCGTGGCT
Organism: Sabethes cyaneus; assembly: GCF_943734655.1. NCBI lineage: Eukaryota > Metazoa > Arthropoda > Insecta > Diptera > Culicidae > Sabethes > Sabethes cyaneus. Next base: position 86,639,343 of record NC_071353.1, on the reverse strand, counting down.
GCTCGCACTTACAGGAAACCTCGTAACGAACTGTCAACGTGTGAGTACGAAAAAATTAAAAATATACTTCCCTCTTTTTTTCTCACGCCTGAACAATATCAGCAAAACCGCGAATCATCGATGTTTAGCTTTTTAGCGAGAAAAAAAACAGAAGGAAATATTTTACTTTTGACATCACGCACGCATTGCCAATCCACAATGAGATTTCGTGTGAGTGCGAAAAGAATTGAACATCCTTTTTTAGTTTCGCGGAAGAGCCTGCTCGCACTTGCACGAAATCTTAAACGGGCAGATAAACAAAAGGAAAAAATATTTCCTTCCTTTTTTGTCATGAACAAACCTCAAAATATCAGCAACACTTTGCAGAGCTGCCAGATATTTTTTAAAAGAATTATTCTTTATCGAATTTTAACGCCGAATCACGGAAAGAATGATTTTGTGCATTCTATTTCATCTATTTGGAATTATATTGATTTCTAATATAAACATATCTTTTAACCATGCCGTATTTATAATATATGTGTACAATATGTGATAAGCTGAAAAAAGCGGGATATCTGGCAGCTCTGCCCAACACCAGCTGCAGGTATCGCAAGCGGGCGCTTCAATCACTTAAGAGAATGCAAGTGGCAATAAGCAGTTAGATGTCGCTAGAGTCATTTTACACACGGTTTACGAAGGTTTTTGTTCTAGCTTGGATGTCTGTTATCTGTGGTATAAGGCTAGGCTGGTAGCGAAAGGATTCCAACAAAAACCTGGTTTAGACTACGAAGAAACTTTTGCTCCAGTTGCTAAGCTTGCGACTATCCGAACCGTTTTAGCGGCAGGTATTCACCAACAGTTCTTTTTCCACCACATGGATGTCAAGACGGCATTTTTGCATGGCGATCTCAAGGAAATGATATACATTGCTGTTCCAGATGGTGTAAATGCTCCACCAAATACAGTATGTCGACTGCTCAAGTCGTTATATGGATTGAAGCAGTCTCCAAGGTGCTGGAATGAGAAGTTCAATCAGAAGCTGATGGATTTGGATTTCCATAGGTCAATGCATGACTACCCAAGCAACCAAAAGTTCGAATATTACTTGACACGCGAACTCGAAAGTTCATAATTAGTTCAGATTCAGTTCCGTAGAACTTTCTTGCTGATTAGTAGTGTATATCAAGTATACGTGGAACTAAATGCTTTAAGAAGTGCTGCAAGCACTTCATAGATACTCCAAAGCTATTAGGATGCTACATGAAGTTCTGAAGTAACTTTAGTTGCTAACAAGTTCTGCGTGCTGCTTTTGACGTAGGACTACGTCTTACGGCAAGTTTTGAGATAGGGTGTCATTCCAAAAAATCGAAAAATGCGAGCGTCACGAAAAATGAAAGGTTTCGAGCGCTAATAGCTGAGCGGTTTTCCGATCGATTTTCAATATTCTTACACCAATCGATTGGAAAATCTTCTAAGAATTGACCCAAATGAAGAAAAGTGTGGATGCTTGATGTTGAACTATTGAAAAATTGAAAATAATGAACCTATGTTTTACCAGAATTCTCGCTTCGTGATTGGTTGTTGGAAATGACGTCATCAAAGTAGAAACGCGTTTTCACGCTTCGACTTATAATTCAGTCAATTTTCAATAGATTTCCAAGATATTTACACCAATTGATCGGAAAATCGATTGAAAATATTGAAAATATAGAAAACTATTGATTTTGTTTTTGAAATTGAATTTGAAAAATTTTTGTTTTTGAATTGATTTTGAAAATTTGAATTATTTTCATATTTTTGCCTCCTCTCGTCAGTGCTTCCCTAGCACGGATGACAGAAATATATACGATATAAGCTATGGGTTAAGCTTCCTTATGATTATATTTAATTTACGCCCTATAGAATCCGATCGAAAATTGTTGAGCTTCAGCTGTTGCTGCTTCCCACGGTATCAGCATCTTTGGCTCGAACAGCACGTTCCTCACAATCATGTGGAAGATTTGTGCCTTGCCCATCTTGCCCGTGTCATCATTTACCTGATGAGGACGGGAAGGAGAACAGGAGGAATAGGAAGGGGTGGATGAGGAATTTGGACAAACACAAACATATATATACCGAGAGATTTTTGTACCCCCGAGGGGATACTGCAATCCTTGGTAGTTAACTTATCAATAGTACACCCCCTGAGGGGTATACTCATGACGAATAAGAGCTTATAGCTCAATACCGCTTTCGGTAAGAAACATCAAAATGTCTCGTAATTTTAGTTTCCTAAAATCCGATTCATTTAAGACGTGGGATCCAAAGATCCTATGACGCAATTGTGCTACTGCAGGACAGTTGCAAATTACGTGATATGGTGTACCGTAGTTGGATTCACATAAATTACAATGAAACGATTCAGCGCGCTGAATCGTAGCCATATGATAATTTAGTCTGCAGTGACCAGTCAGTGATCTGACAAGAATACTGCAATTCACCTTTGAATGTTGCAAAAGAAATTTTGCAACCTTCTCACAAGGCTTAACAATGAAACTTTTCGTTTGACGACAAGTTTCAAGATTTTCCCAATAACGTACATGTTCAGAAGAAAACCAAGATCGAATCTTTTGTTTTATCCAGCATGCCGCAATTGGTAAAGCAGGTTCTGGTCCGAAAACCGACTTTTCTGCTTCAGATCTTGCTAGTTCATCAGCCCATTCATTTCCGGTTATACCAGAATGGCCAGGAACCCAAACCAGATGAACGGCATTTAGAATGCTTAGTTCTTCTAATTGGGTGTGGCAGGCGATGACTGTTTTAGATTTAGAATTAGCCGCACAAAGGGCTTTTATAGCGGCTTGACTGTCAGAACAGCAGTAGATAATCTTGCCTATCAGTTCTTTCTGAAGTGCAAACTGAGCTCCGCACATAATTGCAAAGATTTCAGCTTGAAAAACGGTGCAGTAACTACCCAACGAATAGGATTCCTCCAATTCCAGCTCACGGCAGTAAACACCAGCACCCGCGCGACCTTCGTACAAGGAACCATCGGTATAACAGACCACATAGTCGGAAATTTTCCTTTCCATGTAGCCTGACATCCAATCCTCTCTAGGAGGAAAGTCACTTGAGAAAGTCCTATACGGGAAAGTACGCATGAGCGTTACATCGCTAGGAGCAAGGGCAAACTTGTCCTCAGCAACAATTTGCGACCACAGTCGAGTATGACCAGTGGAACCGTCCACAGACTGCCAAAGGCCAATCGCGTGTAGTCGATAAGCACATATTAGTGCCTCTTGCTTCAGGTGAAAGTGTAGAGGTTTAATATTGAACATAGCTTCTAGGGCGGCAGTAGGAGTTGTAGTAAATGCACCAGACATTGCCATTAAACACATCCTTTGAAGATGGTTTAGCTTTGTCTGGACAGTCACAACTTCCCCTCTCTGCCACCATACAAGACAATCATATGCCAGTATGACCCAGTCTGTCTGACAACGACCGTGTACAACCAGCGTATGTATTTGGGCTTAAACCCCCAAGAGTTGCCAATTGCTCGTCTACATTGCCCAAAGGCCATGCACGCTTTTTAATACGTACTTCACTTCGTTCACAACATCAACATCCGAATCGTAAAAGCGCAGAGCGCGAGCTCCATTGGTATTTCTACGTCTTGAAAATAAGACGATAGATGTTTTGCCCGGATTTACCGAAAGTGCAATTTCTCGGCACCACGTTTTCACGACGCGTAGTGCCTGCTGCTTTAAGTCAAATAATGTGCTTATGCACTTTCCAACTACTAGGATGAGATAGTCATCCGCAAAACCATATGACGGATAACCTAGACCATTGAGTTTCCTCAGTAGGCCGTCCGCCACAAGGTTCCATAAAAGAGGCGAGAGAACGCCATCTTATGGACATCCACAAACACTTTGCTTCCAAATGCTTGCTTGCCGTAAGGACGAAAAAAGCAATCGGTTACTAAGCATTTGTTCTATCCACTTTACGATTATTGAACGCACATTATGATAACGAGAGTTAGCATCGGAGCCACCCGGACGGCGACGGTTGGAATTGCTGACCACCACGTTAGCAACGAAGCGACCAGAACGAGGGCATCGAAACATGCTGACATCGATATCGGAGCGGATGGCAACCATCGATGGAACGTAGCAGCTTTCGGGGTGCAGCGTTTGCATTATGAACTGTAGTTAAGCTCACTTGTTAAATAAAGTTCAGTTCGTTTTAGGCTAGCAGGTAGTTAAGTTGTGTTTTTTTAAAAAGATAATCACGTCCATGGTTTTCTAACTGGAGGCTCCGGCGAGATCCTCCTGGACGGGAAAAGTATACGTGATAGTGCAGTGTAGAAGTCTTCAATAATCAGTGCAATTAAACTCTTAAGTGAAAATAATTTTTGTGGGGTTCAAAGAGCCCGATTGTACTTAGTTTTTGGTTCAAAGAGCCAAACACTGCATACCACAAAGCGATCTACAAGACACCGAGGACCTGATCCCGATCGGCACCATTGGCCCGAAGTAACCACGGTAAAACGGACTACCCATAAGTGCCTGCTTGAAGATCCCCCGTTCCTGAGGACTGCCACCAAAAGTCCAACTCGGTGATGTTGGCCAAACCCAGGACTTGGTCCTTTATGTAAGTAACCTTTTTATAGTTATTCTGTTAAATTTTTGTTTGATTCAAGTGTTAGTGATTTTTCCGTGAATAAGTGTTAATTAGACATAGATAGTGGAAATTGTGATTTGGCTGCAAAAGAAAAGTTTTCCCTCAGTGGTATTTCTAAATTAGTGCTTTCAAAATTTTTCGGAAGAAGAGAAGAGTAGACCTCTACTTCCAGCACATCATCATGCCAAACCCAACACCAGCAGACCCACCTGCCGTTAGTCCCCTAACGATGCAGCAATTCATTGAATTGGGTCGGTTACCAGATTTCATAAGAGATGTGCAACCGTTTGATGGCAAGTCAACCGAACTTGTGACCTGGTTGACTGACATCGAGGGCATTTTTAGTATGTACCGGGAAGCCGGAGCTACTGCCCCTCAGATTGAGTTGATTGAACGATCTGTTCGCAGAAAAATAAGAGGCGAGGCTGCAGACGTCTTAAATTCAAATAATATTCAATACGAATGGGCCGACATTAAAAAGACGCTTATTCTCTACTATAGGGATAAGCGAGATCTCAAAACATTAGATTTTGAGTTAACGTCTATAAGAAAATCCGGGAGTGAAAGCCTCGGAAGTTATTATTCAAGAGTTAACGAGCTTTTATCCTCAATCATCGCTCAGATTCAGACAGAAGAAAAGTATTTCCTCCACATAGATTCTCACATTGACTTTTTTAGAGAAAAGGCAGTAGATGCATTCATCAGAGGTCTGGAAAAGCCTTTGTGCCAACTTCTGAAAACTTCTAATCCAAAAACTTTGAACCAAGCATACCAATTCTGCATGGACTATTATAATATGGATACCAGATCAGCTCCATATCGAAACGAACACCCCATAAATATCCCAAAACCAAGAGAGCTTGATATCTCTAAAATTGCCCCTAGACTACCCCCCAGAAGATTACCGCCTATTCCTGCTCCTAGAAATTTCCAACCCTTCCAAATGTCCCCATTTGAGAGGCAAAATTTTCAACCTTTCCATGAAAACAGGCCAAGACCCCACTTCCCATCACATCCTCGAAACCAATTCCAACCGTCGCCGTCCGGGTGGCTCCGATGCTAACTCGAGCAGCCTCCAAAATGGAAGCGAAGGATACGTTATCAAACGCGCCTTCAATATCCAAAAAAGTTCCTAAGCAAGATTCCTTTTGTGAAAAAGCAACCTCAATTGTATCCACCACATCATGTAATAAGGTGGTTGTTGACTTGCCACTTTGATAAGCATGTTGTGCTGAATGAAGAGGAACTTCTACTAAGCTTGTTTCGCGGATGTGGTGATCAACAATCCGCTCAAGTGATTTAAGCAAGAAAGATGTTAGACTGATTGGTCTAAAACTTTTGCTTGCTCGTATGTCGCGCGTCCACCTTTAAGAATAAACTTAATGGTTATTTCACGCCATTGAGTTGGGATGTACCCAATAGCAATACTACACACAAACATCCTTCTCAGAATGTGTTTGAAGTACTTGAATCCTTTCTGCAGTAGAATAGGGTATATTCCTTCTGTTCCAGGAGATTTGTATGGAGAGAAGCTGTTCACGGTCCACTCAATCGCTTCAGTTGTGACAAGTCTCCGAGCAAAAGCCCATGAGTCTAAGCCACCTAAAACGATTTCTGGATAGTTTCGAACTTCAGGTTCCACACAGCCCGGAAAATGACTATAAAAGAGACATTCCAGGATTTCATTGCCATTCGAACAGTATTCACCGTTCGAGCTTCGAATGTTATTAACCTGATAATCTTCCGATTTTGACAGTATTTTATTAAGTCGACTTGCCTCGCCGAAACTGGAAACGTTGCTACAGAACCTGTGCCAGCCCGTGCGTGCTGAAGATCGTAGAGCCTTTGCATAGGCTTTCCGGGCCTGCTTGAAAGGCTCCACGCCATCCCTTCGACGTCTATTCCAGGCTCTCCTGCATCGTTTCTTTAGTTCCGCGAGATGAGAGTTCCACCATGGTTTTAATAGTTTTTAGCAAGCTACTTCAAAAGCTTCCGCAATAAAAGATGTCGTGACATCTACAGCCACATCCAAGTCGATCGATGACTCAATCGTCGGTTCGAATCCTTGAAATTTCGTCGCCAGTTCCTCCTCAAAGAGTTCCCAGTCAGAAAATCTCGGATTGCGAAATGTTGCAGCGTTCAAGGAAACACCCAAATGATCAAAATATATAAAGCAATGATCAGATATTGGTGTCTCATTTGAAACATGCCATTGTGCCAACTCATGACTGATCCTGTTAGCATATCACGTCGAAAAACCGTTCTTTTAAGAACGGAACATATGTTCATGAAGATTTGAGGAATTTTCGCTCACTAATTTTAATTCTATTTAATTTAGATTGATTCTAATTGTTCGCTTCTTATCAAATAATTTTAACCGATCGCCTCTCGCGGTTTCGTTCGCTTGTTGCTGGTGGTTCATTTCGTTGCCGTGATGGCATATCTGGCTGCTGAAGTTCTGGAATTGGTAGGAAATATGTTGCTCGCGACAACAAAACGACCAGAAGCATCCCACGTTACTTGCGGCTGGCCACTTGGAGTGGTATTTGATCGTGATTCAGGACCATACACGAACGGTTTCGTTGATCTCATAGCTGCTGAGGCTTTCCGGCTGGTCCGTTGCAACAAGCCGTGCCTGGATAGCGGTTATCGGTACTCCAATTTACCGAACAGAGAATTACGTTAAGTGCGTAAGTGCAAGTTTATTGCAATCTGGAGTTATGATAATCAAACAATCGGTCCTTTCAAGGGCCACATAACGATTGAAGAGTTTATTATATTTTCTTGCCCTGTTAATACCATAATAACACAGGCAACGAGGGAAAAGTTGAATTTTTCGTCATTGCGGACGACCAACAAATGACGGAAATAAGTTTTTTGGTCACGGGCGACATTTTCTGCGACTTCCAAAACCTCTGCAGGTTGTAAATGCTTTATCAGTGTTCCTTTGTAAGCCGCAGAAAAGTTGCGCAAAATTTTCAACTTTTTGAAAACTCGCGCGTACCGTCTACCGATTACCAGAGGAAAAGCACTATTCAACGTAGAAACATATCATAAAAATTTATTTACTGTTCGGTTTAGTTACTGACTTGGGTTCGTTTAAATAAAATAGATTCAGTCAATTCATGGATATAACTCCAAAATCGGTTGAGGAATGTATACACTGTTTCTACTTTGATAAACGTTACGTATGTAGCTTGTATACATACAAGAATCGGTTTATTACATACATGGATGCATCCTACTATCGCTACAAAGAGACTTACGTGGTCCTACGTCACCTATGCGGTCGTGTCTTGTGCACAACCCCTCTGATTTTTTATTTATATTTCTGGTGATCAAACCAGCAGAACCTGAAACTATTGGAGATTAATTATTTTTATTTCACTTGAATGAATATAATCCTCGCACATTTCTAATTACAAATATAAATTAGAATGTAATGCTCTTCATTATTGTGTTGTGTTGTGTAGAATATGCTGTCGGTATCTCACTACTATAGTTAATTGCTTGGTTTCAAACTTTATGTTCTATAATTAACTCACGCTGCACAAAGCTGCTGCAAGTTCTAAAACGAACTTTTACTTAACAACTCATTGGCAAAATTCACATCGCTTGTATACGACAAAGGTGACGCAGTGGATTGGTATAGGTTTACAACGCAGAACACCCGGGTTCAAACCCAACAGCAGGCAAATGCAACGAATTTGGGTAGTTAGGTAGAAGTATAAAAATAGAACATAGAAGTGCTGCTAAATTTGTTTTTTCTTAGTTTTTGACAGTTTATTTCGAAGCTGCTTAGCGTTCTATGCAGTGAGCCCAAGACAGCTTGAAAGTTCGGTTAATTACTTAAAAGTGACGCTGCTTAGCAAGTTATAGATTGATATATATAAAGCTGTTTAACCCTTGTTAGACACCATTATTCGAACTCTTGGTTACTTGGGTACTGTCTTTATACAAGAATTATAAAAGATGACGAGATTTATATTATTTTGTATGTGGATGATCTGTTAATTGCCGGACGAAAACTCGAGTCTGTAGTATATTCAGGTTATCACCCATAAAGATTAATTTTAAATTGACGAAGCGATATCTTTCAGTGTAAATTAATGATAAAACGCTATGTAAAGAACGCATCCAAAAAGGCCTTTCTTGTTAGGAAATCACAAATACCGGTAGATCTGGCACCTATGCGGTTGACAGAGAGCTGGTCATCATCAGCTTTCTCCGAACGGGTGATAAAGAGAAAGAGAGAATTTTCTTGATGGGAGAAGTAGGGTGCCTAAATGTAGAGTGAAGACACTGTCAAAATTGGAATGGCCACGCGCATAGGTTAGAAAGAGAAGAAAATATATGTTCTGCTAATTCAAGATGACACGTTGTCACTCTATATACATGCACTCTAGGGTAATGTAAGGGAGAGGAAGAACTATCTCTCTCATAGTATCGATGGTCCGCGAGTTGCCGGTGTGAGGCATTCTGTTGGTTATAGTTATCACGATTGGACGCGTTTTTGTTGCGCTTCGATTGCCTTCAAGATGTCTGGCCACCACAGAGTCGATCTCAAAGTTAAAAAGGCAGTTGAAGTCAATTTTTGCCATGACGGATTGTGGAACGACGAGCTACTTCTTGGGCATTAAGCTAGATTACAACCGATTGGAGGGTTTTCTGCATTTGTCTCAAGTAAGCTGCATTGAAAAACTACTGGAGCGTTTCAACATGACAACCTGCAACCCGGTAAAGGCCCCAATGGAAAAAGGTTTACAACTTTATCGTGACGGTGATCCAACAAATGAACCATATCGTGAATTGTTGGGATCACTGATGTATGTAATGCTTTGTACAAGGCCAGATTTGTGCTACCCGATTGGATTTCTTGGCCGTTTCCAGCAATCTCCTACTACATCTCATTGGCAGTCTCTAAAACGTGTAGTACGTTATGTGAAAGGAACGAAACAACGATGTTTGTTGTTTAAACGAAATACAACTGCAAAAGCATTGGTAGGATATGCGGACGCGGATTGGGCATCAAATACAGAAGATCGAAAATCAATAAGTGGTTACATCTTCACGGTATTCGGCAACCCAGTATCTTGGTCAAGCAAGAAGCAAACCACCATTGCAACATCGTCAAGCGAAGCTGAGTATGTGGCACTTAGTTCGGCTGTTTCTGAGGCAATTTGGTTATCTGGCATACTCGAAGATCTTCAATTGAAGAATGCAAAAGACCCAGTGACAATTTTTGAAGACAATCAGGGGAGCATCCATATGGCTAAAAACTGCGAGTCAAAACGATCTAAGCATATCGACATCAAGCACCATTTTATTCGGGACCACATAGCTAACAAACGAGTGGAACTGAAACATATTAGTACAATAGATCAACCAGCAGATTTGTTTACCAAAGCCGTAGATGCTGGGCGCCTCAAAGAACTTTCTAAGATGATTGGATTATCAGATTGAGAGGGGGTGTTGACATAGCAACAATCGGCTAATAGGTTGCGATGAAACAGTAACAACACTGCTAGGTTACGTGTTTGTTATAGAAATTATAATTTAGATTTTTTCATTCCAATTCCACCTTTCATCCTGTTCGGAAGCTTTAATAAACGTTCAATATTTAAAACCAGAGTTTCAATTCCGGTACCTAGTTCCAATAAAAGATTTATTGTTGCAACAACTATAACTTGCTGTTGTTTTAAAAATATAAAGCGTTTGTTAATTTTTTCTGACAGAATGGCTTTTCAATAAAAATATATTGAAGTAGGACTACTTCTTTGATTTCTATATTGGGGTGCACTTTAGAAAAACGAAAAGGGAACATGTAACGAAAAGTGGTTATGGTTTGCACGCTTATAACTCAGTCATCCGTCAACAGATTCTAGAGATATTGGTATCAATCGATTGGAAATTTTTCAAAAAATCCATAACAATACAATAGATTCCATGTTTTCCAAACAGACGTTTAATAATTGAGAAAATATTAGACGTATATTCATTATTTCATTATTTTCATGTTTTTGCCTTCCCACGCCAATGCTTCCCTAGCACAGATGACAGAAATATATACGAGATGAGCTATGGGTTAAGCTGACCTTTGATTGTATTCAATTTACGCTCTATAGAATCCGCTCGAAAATTGTTGAGCTTCAGTGAGTGCTGCTTACTTGGAATAAGGCATCGAAGACATTCAAATTCACCAAGCAAGACGCCAACAAACCGAAGAAGTAACCGACTCGCCCGCCAGCGAACGATATGGTTTTTGCTGCTATCAATACCCAGTAAAATCAATGGATCCTCGCTGCAAGCCGTTAGAAGTAAATCGCCGCTAGCCACAATTGTGACGTTCCAAGGTTGGACACATTTGTGAAAAAGGTTTTGAAATTAGCTATCGAAAAGCTGGTCCAAACAAAAAGAACAGGCGCTTCCGATTTGTTCAAGGTTGATAAAACGGACGAAAACAATATCTTTGCTAACTGCTGCAAAGGCGGCTCCGATTAAAGCTGTACTACTGGAGTAAATATGCGGGTGCCCTCGAACAAAAATCTACTAAGCCAATGAAAACCGTAGCAAAGGCACCGAAAGCCCCAGTCAAAGGAAGTCGTTCTCACATTTTAAAGTGATGTTGGCAGTTTAGTATGAGCGTTCGAAGTATGAGCCCGTCAGAAATTACATGTTTAAACTGTATTAAGACAAACCTTCCGAAGAATATTTCTGAACAAAATTGTTCATATACCTACACATGCAAAATAATACGAATTTAAGATTCTTTCTAAAAACATGAAACGAGTAAGCCACATTATCTGGCAAAAGAAAACTGCGCCACTTCGTAATTCGAGACTAAGCGTTTAGTGAGAAAATCGAATAGAGGTTTTCCGTCAGATCATACCCCTTCTTTTCTTATTTTTTCTCGAAAGTACTCCCAATACGAGTGATAATGGTGCAAAAATATATTTTTTTCGTTGACTCTAGAATTTACTACGATTTTTCAAACAATGTAAATTGCAAGAATGGTGAGTTTCTTTTCACCAAATCACGAATGTTGAGTTTTAAAAAATTCGTTTCGGCTGCACTGTTTATTAAAATTTTCAGATTTTCTGGCAGCATTGCACAACAGATATTGACATATGTGTATCAGCGTTTGAGTGAAAAGGACAAAACGAATGAAGCTAATGATTACCTTCTTTTTCGTTTCGTGCGTTGCTTGCCACAAGAGTAAAGAGTGGCATAAATGGTTTCGAAGTGGTGAAAATAGAGGACACTGGTACAAAAAGGCATGTAATACATCCGAGAAGTGACCGGTTGAAATATACGTATTTTAGTTTTTCATTTTTACAGTAGTTAGAGGTTTTAATAAAGAAAGTTTTATATGGGTATAATTTCTAAGAGTCAAAACCGAACATTTAGTGGAAAAAAAAATTTTGACGGAAAACCTCTATTGCATCTTCATTTATATATTAGGCCCTAAAAAGGGCTAATTGTTGTATAGTTACAGAAGCCTGACCAGATACTTTTACTATAGGCCGGTATACTTTGGTACCTTCCGAGACGGTGCGCTTGGCAAACTCACCCGGCACAACCACACACAACTGTGAGTGCACGTCTGCCATGCCCGTTGCCGTGCCATCCCTGTCGGCAATAAATGAAAGAAAATAGCGTTGCTCTCCTAGTGGCGTGGCTTCTTCTTCTTTTTCCTATCGCGCTTTGCGGCCTTTCCACTGGTTTTCGGTGGCATGAAGACGATGCTATGCTTCATATTAGGTTGCTTTGCAGAAACTGGTAGCTCTTCATTATGGAAGCACCGGACACCGGTTTTGTTCAAACAATGTACGGAGTACGGTTTCGTTGTACCGCCTTTCTTTCGTGTCTATGATTCTCTGCCCTACGTTGATCCGCCTTTGTTACAACTTGCTGCCGTTTGCTCTGGTATATAATCAGAAGTAAGCCGGCGAACGGCATCATTTTCGCATTGGCATCGGTACGGTACAGAGCACTAGAGCAGACAGCAGAGAGTTGCGGTTATATCTCCCTCACTGGACTCGGCAAACTGGTAAAACGCAGCACAGCGGCAGCAGCAGCAGCGGATCATTGTTTGGTGTAGAGTGCGCCGAACGCGTTGGTACCGGAGCATCGATCTCATAATTCAACCACATAATTTACCACAACCCGTCCTTTTTAGGACGAACGAATTTGTTTATGAAGAGATGAAAATTTTCTGTATACTAAATTTCTTTAATTAAATTTCCAAATGTCGCTGATTCTTTAAATCATGAAGAATTAAATATGTGGTGACTCACCATGCGGTCTTCTAACTCATGACGTTGCTTTAATTTTATTTTTGCTAAAATTTTTTGCCTTCTCACGCCAGTGCTTCCCTAACACGGATGACAGAAATATATAGGAGAGGGGCTATGGATTAAATTCCCTTTGAATCAAAGGGATCAAAGTTTGATTGTATTTAATTTACGCTCTATAGAATCCGCTCGAAAATCGTTGAGCTTCAGCTGCTTCCCCGGAATAAGGCAACGAAGACATCCAAATTCACTAAGCGAGACGCCAATAAACCGAAGAGTCAACGGATCCTCGTTGCAAGCCGTCTAGAAGTATATCGCCGCCAGCTACAATTGTGACGTTTCAAGGTTGGACACATTCGTGAAAAAGGCTTTGAAGTTAGTTTTCAACAAGAGAAAGCTGGTCCAAACAAAGAACTGGCGCTTCCGGTTCCTTCGCCTACCAAACTTGGTAGCGAGAAGCAAGATTACTAAGTCAAAGAAGACCATAACAAAGGCACCGAAAACTCCAAAGCCAAAAGAAGTTGTTTTAACGGAGAATGCGGTTCGAAAAAAGCTGCTGCCAAGCAGTAAATTTCTTTGATTTGCATTATTACCAGCTGGTAGAAAACAATCAGTTCTTTTAAGAACTACTGAATAAGTATATGAAGCAGTTGAATAGATTTTGTGAACGGCATCATTTTCGCGTTGTTTGGGTTACAAATAATAATGAGAGTTACGATTTTATCTCCCTGTCCGGATCCGGACGCGGCAAAGGTGGTAAAACTCGGCAGCAGCCAATTATTGTTTGGAGTGGAGTGGAAATTACGCCGACCGTGTTGGATTCGAAACATCGATCTATTATTGTCAATTGCAAGGAAAATTGTCCAATCAATAAGTGCGCAATCGCTCATAAAAGTGCTATTTTAGCTTAAATCGTTTCGGTCTCTTCGGCGCACTTATTGCTTGGCAAATAACGAAAACGTGCGCCGAAGATCGAAACGATTTAATGCAAAATAGCACTTTATGAGCGATATCGCACTTTGGATGGTACAATTTAACTTGCAATTGACAATAAGCTGCTATAATAGAATATTAAATAAGCTAGAAAACCCAAATTTTGGTCGCGGAAGCAGAAGGGTTTAAATGGGTGGGAATAGTGATGTCCGAAATTTTCAATTATTCGATTACCGATTAATCGGTGAGCCTTGTCTGCACAAATCGATTAATTAAACTATTCGATTAATTCAACTACTCGTGCTGGCATTATTCGATTAAAAATTATTCGAATATTCCTTGTGTTATTCGATTAGTTGAATTAATCGAACGATTAACGGACATCACTAAGCCCATCTGAAGGACGAAAGTTGACAATGGACACTACGAGTCAGAAATTTGAGAATTAGAGATTAACAAACGGACCTTTTCAGGTCCACCATATAAATTAGTTGAAGAGTTGAAATTATGAATTTCTCACATGTAAGAACACAATTTTTTAATGCGCAACTTGAGCATCTATATATGAAATTCATACAAAAATCACCGGCTTTAGCATTGGGAGACGAATTGCGCTACATTCGTAGTCCTACTTCAAGCCTGCGCCCGTGCCACTAGGCATGGACCTTTGTACTTTTTGAATCAATTTTGTCTTTTTGTTGAAACAACAGCATTTTTATTTCTTTCAAAAAATTTAGAACTTTACATCAAATGTAGTGCAGTTTATTACAATATTGTTCAAATATTAAATATGAGTTAAATTAGTTTGCCGGAACTGCCTTTGTTTATTGAAATAACAAACAAGTTGATTGATTCAAACAAATAAATCATTTATTTCAATGCGCATATCAGTTTATTCAAAACGAATTATTTTTACAGCTTGGTTTACATATCTTTATCTCAAAAAAGGATAATTTTATTTTATTTATTCATTTTATGTTGTTCTTTTATTATATAATACTTATATCTAATCTAGCATAATTACATAATCTAAAATAAATTTTTCCATCAATGCTGTGCAAATTGATCACTTTAGTATCAAATTTATCTATATTCGGTACAATTAGCGCTTGTTCCGATTTAATCACCTCAAATGATTGAAGATGCTCATTGAAATTTGACGGAATATATCTAAAATATATTAAATACATATTATTGCTTGCATCTGCAATTACATGGTCAATCTCGAATACATTAATTAAGTCTAAATAGCTTATATAAAAAACAACACCGGTTTCAAATATAGAACCCTCCTTAGTTAAACTATTCATAGATAATATGTATTTTCTATCTAAATTGAACTTTTCGAAATCTAAACTTAAATATTCAAAAGGTATTAAAAATTGTTTAGTAATAGATTTGGTAAGATCGATAAAAGGAGTAACAAAATTGTTATTAAAAACGTTTTGTGCAAACTTATAACAATATTTAATTCCCAAAGATTTGCATAAATTAATTTTATTGTTATTTACCCTGCTATACTGTTTAGCGTCTCGGTGTTTGGCTTCGCCTATCATCGCCTACTGATAACGTGGTGTTCCCGAACATAGTATAAATGTCACATAATGGGTGATGTTATGATGCTTTGGTTTTAGGGTATCATTAAATAACAGTTTGTACTGCGAATGATGAATAAATATCAAATCTTTCATTACTGGTAATAAACTATGCGGTATTTTACGCAGCATTAACAGGTGGCATAGCTTCAACAAAACGCAGAAATACAACCAAATTTTATCGTTAACAGGTATTAAATCTCCTATTATTAAAGGAAGAAAGTTTATCAATGTTTTGATCTCACTTGCAGTCATTTTTATTTTACTCTTTACAATGTTTGTATCTTTAATATCGTTTGGAATGTTCGCGGAATTTAATTTTCCAAATATGAATTGATTTTTTCTGGAATTTAATTCCTCAAGAGTAAATCCAGCTTTTTACGCGCTATAATGGCGGACGCTATAAATTGTGTTCGTAATATGCAAACAATCTTTTTGACAACTCTGCATCCATCAAAACTGAGCACTCTTCTCCTGTACAGCAGTGTTGCTCTTTCTTTCGTTTACGCAAAAGAAGGAGAGCAATAGTTTTGTTTACATTTCGCACATTTTTGCTCTCCTTCTTTGGCGTAAACGAAAGAAAGAGCACGGCAGTGTTGCAAGAGAAGAGTGCCAGATTTGATGTATGCAGAGTTGTCAAAAAGATTGTTCGCATATTACGAACACAATTTATAGCGGCCACCATTATAGCGCGTAAAAAGCTGGATAGTTTTTTTATGTTTATAAAGTAATTTAAACAATGTCCAAGTGCATATACACAGACGCCTTCCCACCAATCGTGCATTAAGTCAAAATATACATTATAAGTTATATTATAAGAAGGAATGAGGTTAAAAATGCTCTTTCTTTCAATACCGGTTGACGATATTTCATTAGTATTGTCATCTAGATACTTTGGAACGACGACGGAAGATTCAGCAATCATTATTTATAGCGAAGTTACTAAATGGTGAAATTGATGCCTCTGAAATTCTCTCAATGTTGAATTTCCGTATCCCAGGTAGAACTCTTCGAAATACGACGTTACTACAGCCAATTTTTCATCGAACGGTGTTTGGATATAATGAACCGTTCTCAGCATGCATTCGCGCATTCACAACTGTTGAAGACTATTACGAGTTTGACGAACCAAGTAAACGTTTTTTGTATAGAATTAGGTCTTTGTAAATTAGCTAAATTTTATTCATTAAGACATCATTGTCAGATGAAATATTGTCAAATAAACAAATAAACAAATCTTCCTCATAATTTTCAATTGTTCGAAAACTCCTCATATTCAATGCAATCAGTTTCTCTTTGTTGACGGTTTCGCTTACAAATTCTACAGTAGAAGTTAGCACGAACGGATTCAACTAAATCAAGAATCCCGGAAAGTCCTAGATTATCTCCTGTTACGAAGCCTATCATGAAATGTACTTTCATTACGTTATTTTTGTAGCTGATTTCTATGCCTGTCGTTTCTAGTTCTATCAATATATCAATAAAATCAGAGAACACGGTATCATTGTCATATTGCTTCCTATTTGCTGTTAAAACATATCCAGCAACGTGTATATTAGCAAGCTTTGCTAGCAAATGGCCTGGCAAGCATAGAATATAATAGATTCCACACATATAAGTTTTAGCACTATGTGGTGAAACAGTGTCTCCAGTATTGAAATCATCAAAAAATAAATTCATCGGCAATACTACTGTTTTACCTTACTCACTGCGAATATGCGTATTATTGAAATAAAACGTAGCCATACGTTTTATTCGTTTATAACGCATATGCAGTTAATACAGTGGACCCCCGTTCGTTTGAACGATTCCTCATGCAAACTAACGGGGTTCGTTTTTAATTTGAACAACTAGCAACCCTAAATATGCTGAAACTTATATGAACTGGCCGCCCTGCTCTTTGATATTGTTTTGGTGGTTTGATTTAGTCTCCTTTAGTTGGTAGTTGCAAGCAGCGAATATGCTATTCTCCGATCGGATTTCTATCGCAATTGTTGGGAAACGAAATGTAAAACTGATTAAACTAGGATTAAACACGCTGGATCAGTACAAACAAATCGTGTTTATGTGCATTGTCTGCGAAGGCAAATGATGCCATATTGAGAATGACATTTGAACCATTTTTAATTTGCACATCGTGCAAACCAGCGGGGTTCAAATTAAAAAGTGTTCAGATTAAAAACGGTCAAACGAACGGGGGTCCACGGTATCGATAACAAACGATTTTCTATAAGTTGTGCTTTTGTTATTGCATTTAATTTGTAAAAAGTTGCATAAATAACAATTCAGTTTCACAATACAATTATTACGTACTACTGGCACATGAAATATAACGTTTAAGTAGTATAATCAATATATATAGAATGCCAGTGTCGCTGGTGCTTCATGGATATTTTGGTGGCAAACATGTTGCTGGTTCGTGTCTTGGATACGGGAACTACATTGTCAAATTGCCCAATAGAAAATTTTCCTGCCGACGAAATACCCCAAAACGACCAAATTGGGTGATTTATCCTACGTGATTTACAGAAAAGCAGGATTTTTTATTGGGTTACCTTTTTAGTTTGACAATCAGATTCCCGTTTCGAATCGATCACTCACACATATGCGCATACAGTGTAAATACGTAATTTTCAAATGTGTGATGTTTACCACGAGCACTGCAGCGACACTGGCATTCTATACACGGAGAATAAAAATGTAGTTTCAACCATATTTGTGGTTGTTTTACGCACAAACAAAAATTTCGATTTGTTTCAAACTGAAGTGTATGAATCAAATGAAAATATTTATTGTTATATCAAAGTTAACTTCAAATTTAAAAATACTTTACATATAATTCAAAACTGTTATTTTCTTGATTCAAACAGAATCTCGTTTTGAAACAACAATATTTTCAGGTTGTTGTCGTGCTCCGAGACAGATTTGCTGCTGTCCTTCAGCTAGCCTTTCTTTGCCAGCGCCGCCGTCCATCCCTTCTGCTGTTCGGGGGTGAACAGCAGAGTACCGCGCCGCCGGTGTGGTTCCACCACCTTCGGCTGTGGCAGTGTCTTTCTGCCTGAAAGAGCCACTGCCTTCGCTGCCTGCTGCTGCTCCATGGTCCAGTCCAGTCCAGTTAGATGCTGCTCCTCCAAAGTTAGTCACAAGAATGAGGATTCACATAAATGACGTCCGTTTATATAGCATCGCTCGGCAGCTGACGCGCCGTTGCCATATTGGACTATAATACGTTGCATTGACAGTGTTGTCAGAGCAGACCGATGTGAATCGCTTTATTATTTTTTTTATTTGCTCATGATGTTTATTCATCATTAATTATTATTATTATTCTTATCTCCCACATTCTCCTGCTTCACTACTCTTAACGAAAATTGTACCCAATGGATCAATGTGGAAAAGCGTTATTTTTCTAATGCTCTTTTACACCTTCAATATTAGATTTAAAATCGGTTTCGCAACAAAAGAAGAGCAATAGTCAATATTGGTTGACTGGAAATCGGCAACTAACCTTCAATTTATAAACTGCTGTTTCACTGTACAGAACGAAAAAATGAATTTCATATTCGACGTAAACAAAAATCAGATAAATTTTTTCATCAAATAAAACGTAAATAGCCTAATCCGTTTTTAAAGATGTATTTTTACATCAATCCAAATGTAATAAATCAGCCTTTAGGTGAAATAACATGTAATTTTATATGATTTGCAATGCTCCATTTATGTGCATGTCAAAAGACGTAAATTTACATATTTTTTTGAAGTGTGTGTTTCTTACTAGTTTGTCAATTCCTCTCGCGGTTTATTATTAATTTTGTCTGATATTAGATCTTTCTGGACTTCTTGCTCATTTCTGAAATATAAGTGTCTTCTACTATTAGCAAAATTTCGGTGCTACATTGCGTATTTGGAGCTTGGCTCTCTGTCCCTAGTCGACAGGCTTCGCAACCAGCCACTAGTGTTATAAAAACCAGATACCTGACACCGTTTGCGTTAAAAACAACGCCGCTCATGGGCTCACGGACATGATCTCCACTGACAGCCGAAGAGCTAACTTGAGTGAAGCATTGATATCTCTATTATGCAAACGCTAACATTGAAAACATGGTTCCTATCAGCTACTTGCTAAGAGCGCAGGACTTCCTAATCACTTTGAAGACAATTTTACTGACCACTCTTTAGCCGGGTAGTTAATATCTCACCTATTCTCACATTCCATTAGGTGACGCGAATCTAAACTTGTAGATTAGACTGTCCTTCGTCAGTTAACAGTTTTGACTATTAATACCATCATTACAAAATTTTTCCACCATTAACCTATAGCAATGCATTAACCGCATTGGTACTCTCAAGAAAATGTACTAACCGCCCTCAAGAAAATGTACTAACCTCAAGAAAATGTACTAACCGCCCTTCCGTCGGATTGCGAAAATATTCATACTCTTAGAAAACTTAACTAACCGCCCTTCCGTCGGATAGTTATCAAGATGAATTTCACCATTACACCGCCCTTCCGTCGGGTAAGGTAATATTTACTGTTACTAACCGCCCTTCCGTCGGATAGTAATAACAAAAATTGGTACATTTGGCAAACTTAACTAACCACCCTTTCGTCGGATAGTTATCAAGAAGAATTTCACCATTACACCGCCCTTCCGTCGGGTAAGGTATTATTTACAATGTTACTAACCGCCCGAAAAGAATTTCTTTTGCAGTCGTGGTTTTACTGATCCACCCTTCCGTCTGTCTTATTATTTCCACCATTACACCGCCCTTTCGACGGTGCACGAGTTAAAAAAATCACAAAACATCTTGGCTGTCAAAATTTCCTTCCGTCGGTTGAATAAAAATATTTTCGCTGTTAAACCGCCCTTCTGTCGGTTGATGCTAAATTATCAAAAAGAGTTACAACCGCCCTTCCGTCGGATAGTGAGAAATCGTTCTTTTGACTAACCGCTCTTCCGTCGGCTATGCATGCAAACATTTTCGCTGTCAAACCGCCCTTCCGTCGGTTGATGCTAAATTAACAAGAAAATTTACTAACCGCCCTTCCGTCGGATAGTAAGAAATTATTCTTTTAACTAACCGCCCTTCCGTCGGATAGTTACCACCATTACCTGCCCTTCCGTCGGGTAAGGTTAAACTTAGTGTTGCTAACCGCCCTTCCGTCGGCTAGCAAAATAAATTATTGCACTATACCGCCCTTCCGTCGGTTATGCATCAAAACATTTCGCTGTCAAACCGCCCTTCCGTCGGTTGATGCTAAATTAACAAGAAAATTTACTAACCGCCCTTCCGTCGGATAGTAAGAAATTATTCTTTTAACTAACCGCCCTTCCGTCGGATAGTTAGCACCATTACCCGCCCTTCCGTCGGGTAAGGTTAAACTTAGTGTTGCTAACCGCCCTTCCGTCGGCTAGCAAAATAAATTAATGCACTATACCGCCCTTCCGTCGGTTAGCGCTCTACTCATAGTTACCACTTTTGATTTACGAGGGAGCTGCTGTGCCATTGTCGTGCTCCGAGACAGATTTGCTGCTGTCCTTCAGCCAGCCTTTCTTTGCCAGCGCCGCCGTCCATCCCTTCTGCTGTTCGGGGGTGAACAGCAGAGTACCGCGCCGCCGGTGTGGTTCCACCACCTTCGGCTGTGGCAGTGTCTTTCTGCCTGAAAGAGCCACTGCCTTCGCTGCCTGCTGCTGCTCCATGGTCCAGTCCAGTCCAGTTAGATGCTGCTCCTCCAAAGTTAGTCACAAGAATGAGGATTCACATAAATGACGTCCGTTTATATAGCATCGCTCGGCAGCTGACGCGCCGTTGCCATATTGGACTATAATACGTTGCATTGACAGTGTTGTCAGAGCAGACCGATGTGAATCGCTTTATTATTTTTTTTATTTGCTCATGATGTTTATTCATCATTAATTATTATTATTATTCTTATCTCCCACAGTTGTTATAACAATATTTTATTGAGGCTTAAAGCAACGATCATTTTGTTTGAAACAAACTGGAGCTATTTCGCTCCGTGTATATACCGTGGACCCCCGTTCGTTTGACCATTTTTAATCTGAACATTTTTTAATTTGAACCCCGTTGGTTTGCACGACGTGCAAATTAAAAATGGTTCAAATGTCATTCTCAACATGACATCATTTGTTTATGCTGACAATGCACAGAAACACGATTCGTTTGTACTGACCTAGCGTGTTTAATCGGTTTCACATTTCGTTTTCCTAACGATTAAGAGAGAAATCCGATCGGAAAATGCAATATTCGCACTTGCAACTGCCAACTAAAACAAACCACCAAAACAATAACAAAGAGCAAGGCGGCCAGTTCACACAGGTTTCAGCATATTTCGGGTTACCAGTTGTTCAAATTAAAAAGTAACCCCGTTAGTTTGCATGAGGAATCGTTCAAACGAACGGGGGTCCACTGTATTGATTCAACTGTTTAAG
Organism: Sabethes cyaneus; assembly: GCF_943734655.1. Lineage (NCBI taxonomy): Eukaryota > Metazoa > Arthropoda > Insecta > Diptera > Culicidae > Sabethes > Sabethes cyaneus. Next base: position 86,617,422 of record NC_071353.1, on the reverse strand, counting down.
TACGTTATTTTTAGTGATCAAAATTAACGATATTTTCGATACAAGGGCGATATTTTTCGAAACCTTTCGAACCAACACGATCCCGCGAATTGGATTTGTTGGAAGATTCTGTAATGTAAGAGCATCCGTAACGGTGCGCTGCTAAACCCAATTTAGCAGCTCTCTGTCATCACTCTGTACCGTACCGGTCGCTGCTAAACGCGCTGCTAAAATAGTAACCGGGCTTTCAGGAAGCAGCGCCTGCACAAATTTAGCAACCCGATAACAGCGCTGGAGAAGGCTGTTATCTCACCCAAAGAATTATCAAATGCGGATCATTATTGAAAATTGTGGGTTAAATAAGAATTATTATTAAAAACTGGGGTTCGGGATATATTGTTGTTGTTGTTAATGTAAGTATTGCTTTCGGATAGCAATCTGTTTGTCTGTCTGTCTGTATAAACCTTACAGACTCAGAAACTACTGAACGGATCGGCGTGAAAATTTGCATGCATTTGTGATCGGGAAAGGTTCTTATGATGGCTTGAGAACCCTCCCCCTGGAAGCGGGGAGGAGGGAGGTTCTCATGCAAATGAAACAGACATTTCTGCATAACTTAAGAACTGATCAAGCAAATGGAACTAGATTTAGCATGTGGAAATTTTTGGAGCTAGATTTTTTTCTATTATGGTTCGTGACCCCTCTCTCTTCTGGAAGGGGGAGGGCTCTCGTACAAATGAAACATAAATTTCTGCATAACTTGAGAACTAATCAAGCAAATGAAACCAAATTTGGCATGTGGAGGTGTTTGAAGGCAAGAAATGTTTCTATGGTGACTCGAGTCCCCTCCCCCATCTGGAAGAGAGGGCTATCACAAAAATGAAACACATCACGGCATCAAGAACGCCCTTATCACCACCAGGCACCAGTGACGAAACCCTTGGTAAAGTGCGCAGCGTTCGGAGTTAGCGGATTTCGGACGAAACGTAGAGGAAGAGCGAGCGTGAACCTGATCAGCTAAGATAGCTATCCATCAACGATACACCGAACTAGAAAGAGATGTTAACCGAGATTGTAGGTGAGCAGAGCCTGGACTAACTCTCTAGCCGAACAACGAGAAACCGCTACCGCCAATGGTGATATCCGTTTGTTGTACAAATCGCTCTACATTTGAAAACCTAAATTTTTAACCCAAACAATAAATCCGTACTACTGGCTGTATGCCTGCGAAACGTGGTGCGTCTCAGCGGAGACAACACAAAACCTGTAGTTGTTTATTAGTCGTTACCTACAATATATCATTCAACGGCCGATAGCAACAAAAATTCGGGGAAGTATGGGGAAACGGATCGGACACACCATGAAGAAAGGAGTGAACGAAATCTGCAGAGAAGCACCTGACTGGAATGCGCAAGGACAGTGTAGAGGGTCGGTCGAGAGTGCAGATCTCTGATTTCATCTTTTTATTCTACCGGACCGGCGGACACGAACACATAAGATGACAACTTTTTCATTCCCAGTAGCCGCACTTCAACGATCCCGACATCTCTGGGAGCTCGGGCATTTATCCTGTTTCCAGTCACCATCTGTTTGAGTTCGGCCGCTAAACGAAATAAACGTTGGCAGCTACTCTACGTCCTTCACAATGCGCATGAATAATGCTAGAGTCCGAAAGAGGTCGCGGAATTACTCGGCACTGTATGTAGGATTGTTCGAGAAGTAATCGTCCTTCAAACGCTCTGGTTCTTTTTGTGCCGACCGATCGATATTCGGCCGTCTTTCAGTTCGTTCCCTCGCGTACGTACCATTTCCGCCGCTTCCATACCTGTCACTTGTGTCTGGAACAACATCCACCTCATTATATCTAAATAGTCAATTATTTTAATTTATGATCAATTTTCATTGGTTTACAAATTGGTTCCAAAACAACTGTATGGTTTTTACTGGTACGGAATACGGCAACTAAAATAACAGCCGCGATAGCAACGACCGGTACAAAAACGAGTGACTAAAAATATAGCAGCGCTGTTCAAAGTCACCAGAGCAACTAAAATACTAGCGCACCGTTACGGATGCTCTAATACGAGAGCATTTGAAACATAACCCTATTTATATTTTGTATTTTTCAATGCTTCTCGTTGCTAATAAATAAATCTAGATATTACCTGTTCTTTTCTCCAGCAGTTGAGATGGTAAATAAACTTCGTCCTTTCAGTGAGAAATGGATATGGGATTAACTCCTCTACTTCATGGCGTTCGATGAGCTTCAGCGTTTGAACATTGTATTGATTCGCTGAAAATACAAAATATTACTAAAAAAACTAAAACTATATCCAAAATTTACCAAGAAAGCATTCAATAGTTTTTTGGGACAGCTCGAATGACTCTAGCAACCGGATTAATTCTGCTTCCTCCTCCGGTACCTCCTCAACCACGAGCGCGTCGATTTGATAATTTTCACTAGAAGCCATTTTAGATTTGAAAATGTTTTCGTTGATGCTATTTCGTCATTACACGTGTAATTCAAAGGATGCAAGTCAATTAGATTTATTATTGAAATAACGATGTAGATAGTTGTTTTGAATATTTTTAAATGTCAAAGCAAAACAATATTGTTACTCAAAACAAACATTAGTTTTTTATAATTTTCAATTTATTGTGCTTTGCAAGAAATCTTTTCATTCTCGGAAAGTTCATAGCAAGCTGTCAAAATAATTCTGTATTGAGCGAAGCTGACGAATTTTCGTTAATTGAATATCGATATTTTTCACATATCGATACGTATACTCAGCTGAGAGCATAATCAGCAAAAATGCTCGCATCACGTGACGATCTGCATTTTACATTTGTTTTATAACACTCCGTTTGACTTGTTTTATAACGTGTTAACATTTACAAAGCTGTTATATGCATGCCGCAATTAACTATTTCGAAAAAAAACTATCGAGATTTCGTCCACGAATATCGGTACCAGTTATATCGATACATTATCGCCCAATGCTGACCTCGCCAAATATTGAAGGATGTGCTTTTGTCCAGAGCTGCCATACAAATAGATTAATTTCTATTGTTTAGATATTTGCAACCCCATTCCATACTTCTTAAATTTTGTTACTATATTTACACATATTTTTATACTTATGATATTCAATGAATTTATATAATACATATTTTTGAATGTAAGATGCTAAAAGACATTTTTTTTATGTAGTTTTAGTTGCTAAAGCATCAGTAACAATTGCACATATAAACCAAAAAATATTTGGCCACCTTTCCTTGTTCTCGTTGCGGTGATTGACGATGCGGGTTACCGCCGCAACAGGATGAAAATTTATGTAAATAACCGCAATATCTAAAATTTTTCTTTCGTCGGTTTAGTTGTGCGCCTAACAGTTGCGCGCAGCTCTGTTCTGGTTGCTCGCAGTCAAAGTATCTCTTTTACACTCTTACGAAATCTCGTAAGAAACTGTCGACGCAAGAGTGATGAGAAAAACAACAATATTTCTCTCTCGCTCATCAGCTGAATGCTAGGGTAGCTTGCTTCGTGTTTGCCCGTTCAAACATGGCCAAATTTTTCACAAACGCAACCAGCATTTAAATTTTATCATTTTCGGTTAACGTAAGACATTGTAACTGTGTTGTTTGTAAGTCTGTACGTAATAAGACAAAACAAATGTTATCTAAGCAAAGAATAAGAGCATAAACATAAAAAACTTACACGTGCTTACACTGTCAATAATAGGTATATGATTTACCTTTGCGCACAACTATATTAAACTGGAAAACGAAATATTTTCTCGGGAAGCACAATATCGACCTGAAAAGAAATGGGCAAAAAGATATGCCAAGAAAAGAAAAGATTTTTAAAGAAATTCAAATTAAATCGTCACTTTTTCGTACGGAATAGTATCCGACACAATTGTTACCACAAGAAAAACATTGCAGGTAGTTGCTTGCCTTGCAGTTAACAAAATTTCTTCAGTAAATAGCAGGAATGTTGCTTGAGCTGTTTTTTTTTCAGTTTTATTTTTATTCAGAAAAGCTGTCTTGCTTTCAAAAGGTGTAAAAGATAATGAAAATGATTTAAATCTTTCATATGTTCAACTGTTGTTGTTAAATTGTTATAAACTACATAAAGTTTTTGATTTAGCTCGAAAAGCTGTCTTGCTTTCAATGGCGATTTTCAAATATTCGACGTCACGCTTAGACAGGGCTACTCAGTGTCTGAGTTGAAACTACTCATTATTAAACCGTTGTATGGAGCTGTCAAAAAATGAGTAGAATTGAATGTTGTCACTGTGCGAAAACTACTCAAAATTGATTTTTCCGTTATCAGTTTTTTTTCGCAAAAATTTGTAGCTGGTTCGCTGTGGTTTTTCGTGTGTTTATGTTTTTTGTGCAAAAATGGAAAAATTGTGTATTTTTTACGACTGTGGCAGCGGTAGCCGATACGGAAAAAGGTAATGATCAAGTATTCCACGTAATAATAAGGAATAATTAATGAAGTGCAAATTGTTTCCATTGCCAACAGCGGATGCCACTCGACAGTCTCAGAATCCTGATTTTTTTCCGACCTGTCGTACTTAGTTACGGAGCCTCATCACGCCCTTCCCAGTAAACCATTTGGTTTGTATATCTCGATTGCAACTGAGGTATACGAAATCATATCTGAACAAAAAAGTTATATTTCACGCCATATAAGAACATATATGTACCAAAGTGGAGGCGATATACGTGCGAAAATTTTGACAACTATTTGTAATTATATTTTGCGCAGTTTTTATAACACGCAACTAAATACACCTGAATATATGATTAAGATATAATCAACTATTGCAATTGTCTATCCTGCTTTATAATTCACAGTCATGAATTGTATATGAAGACACGCACGACTGCAAAACAACTTATTGTTCACTGCGATTTGACATGCTCTAATCATTATACAATTCCAATGTGAAATTAACATGAAAACGACTTAATGTGAACTTTCTATTACGATTTTGTGTTATCTGGGTTCCAGTTATGGATGAAAATCGTCAGGCCAATTAGCATCGAAGAGGCTTTCGTCATTGGCTGCTGTATCAGCTTCTCTTATGGAATCCGCTATTGCAGATAACCTACAGATCACGGTGGGAAACCTGTCGACGAAGCTGCTGGTGATAATGTTGTGCAGGACATATTCACGGCCTCGGATGACGGCAGATTAATGACGAAGAATTAAATACCGGTGAGATCGTTTTCAACTTCACCTGTTATCTATTTGCTTTTCCTTCATTTATACCAACATTTTATTATTCCTTATAATTATGATCATTGTTCAAGGGTAAGTCGCTTAGAACATTGAGGCAGGCTCAATTTAGGGAACAGCTGACCTCATTGATTGCAATTGCGGTACATTCATTTCAGTTTATGGCACACTGTGGCCCACTTTTTTGACATTTAAATTTTGAAATGTTAGAAATTGGCAGCCCTGCCAATGTTTGTTAATGTCAAAAGGATCAAACGGTCAATCTGAGCCGATGTGAAGTAGTAGAGGTGTGGAACAACGTACCGTTTGTTTGTGTTAGCAGCGCAAATAATGTAAACAGCAAGAGTGACGTCAATCTCGCCCTATTCTTCTACGGGCATAAAAAAAGCATAAACATTGTGCCGTATAACGATGACACTAACACACCTATACTTTTAAGCATATTACGAACACAAACATGCCGCGAATCTGAGCGCAGGCGAATTTGACAGGTTTCACATGATCAGCACCTCGGCAGCACAGTAGGCACAGACTGAACAAAATTTCCATGAAAGAGGTGAACGGAATGTTCTCAGCGACTTACCCTTGTCATTGTTATTCATCTAAGCAAATAATCCATGTCCAGTCAACATATCTTTAGTAGTTAGGTAGATAGTATTTCTTTCTATTTTCAGAGAGGGAAATAAGGTGCTTAAGCCTTGGCCTATTCTAGCCTAACTGTGGTTAATGCCATAAGTTCATCCCCAATGGTCCGGAGTATCACTTAACTTTTATAAGCAAAAGTACTTCCAACCAAATTTGGCATGTGAGGGTTTTTGGAGGCATTTTTTTTCTATGATGAATTAGGACCCCCGCCCACTCCTTAGGAGGGGGAGCTCCCATACAAATGAAATAGAAATTTCCGGATATCTCGAGAACTAATCAAGCAAATTGAATCAATTTTGACATGTGAGGGCTTTTGCGGGCAAGAATTGTTGGTATGATGAATTGAGACCACTCCCCTCTTTAGGAGGGGGGAGGGGACCTAATACAAATTCCGTCATATCTTGAGAACTAATCAAGTAAATGGAACCAAGTTTGGAACGTGAGGGTTTAACGAGACATGATTATTTCATTGGTGAATTGAGACCCCTCTCTCTCTAAAAGGGGTACAAATAAAATACAAATTTCCTCATAAATCGTGAACTAACCTAGTAAATGGAACTAAATTTCACATGTGAGTGTTTTTGGAGGCAAGAATTTTTTCTATGGTGAATTAAGACCCCTACCCTTTTAAGAGGGGGCTCCCATACAAATGCAACACAAATTTCCTCATAACTCAAGAACTAATCAAGCAAATAGAACCATATTTGGCATATGCGAACATTTGGAGGCAAGACTTTTTTCTATGGTGGTTTGAGACCACTCCCCTTCTGGAAGAGGGGGCTCTCATGCAAATAAAACAGGTTTTTTGCGTAACTCAAAAACTAATCCAATTCGAGAAATTTAAGACTCCATAAGACATTAGTCAATAACAATACCACCAAAAACTACCTTTAGTAACACTAGATGATTAAGAGTGAGACAGCCGCAGGCCACTGCGAGGATGAGGATGCAGCCCTCAACAGAAATCTGTCTAGATTTATTTATTTTTCTAGGTCTACTGACCTCTATCCAGCTTTCCACGAGCGATACTGGCGGGTATCGGGCACAAGTGGGCACAGTCTTTTGACATACATTCATAGCAGGTACGTCGGGTTTGCTCTGATGGAGTTACTATGGAAACATCCATGCTGTTCGAGTGTAAAAATGTAAACATTGTTTAGTTTTGCCGATCAGCTGAAGAGGAACATAATTGAACGAATTCAAACTTTTGTGGTCATAATTTTCTGAAATCACCCGCTCAAAATATTTTTTATAATCGTACGAATTTAACACTCCAGTGCACTTAGTGGCTAACATTAACTTCATATCGGTCGAGCCGTGGTCATATTTGCTCTCGAACAGCGTCTCGGTTCGATAAGAAACTTTTAGTTGCGTATTTGGACGTTCTCCCCGAAGTTTCTGCAGGATTTGTCGGGGAGTAAAAGTTTGATCCGTAGTAGCACGGGCCCCCATAAAGCCCGCCTGATACTGCCCTACGAATTCTCTTGCTACTGCTACAGTGGCCCCCCGTTCGTTTGAACAATTGCCCATGCAAACTAACGGGGTTAGTTTTTAATTTGAACAACTGGCAACCCTAAATATGTTAAAACTTGTAGGAATTGGCCGCCCTGCTCTTTGTTATTGTTTTGGTGGTTTGATTTAGTTCGCACTTGCAAGCAGTGAATATTTCATTCTTCGATCGGATTTCGGTCATAATCGTTGGAAAAACGGAATGTGAAACAAAATAAACACGCAAGGTTAGTACAAACAAACCGTGCTTATGTGCATTGTCTGCATAAGCAAATGATGTCGTGTTGAGAATGACATTTGAACCATTTTTAGTTTGCACGTCGTGCAAACCAACAGGGTTCAAATTAAAAAGTGTTCAGATTAAAAACGGTCAAACGAACGGGGCTCCACGGTATTGGGAAAGACTACACCTTCTATCTACTCCTGCGGTAGTTTTTCCTCCTCCCAAATCCTAGAAATTATCCAATGAAGTGCCGTCGCTAGCGGTTCTTTGCCATTTTTGTAGAGCTCTGCCGGGAGTCAGTCCTTTCCGGCGGCTCTATTATTCATTAGTTGACAGATTTCTCATCGGATCTTTTCAAGATATCGGGAGATCGGGAGCCAGTACGCTGTTGTCGTTTATAGGCACTCCGAGGTTAACTTCCATGGTGTCTCCTTCTGCTATATCGCCGTTGAGGTACTCATCGAAATATTGCTTCCACCTGTCGACCACCTCGCGCTCGTTTGTGATTAGATCCCCTTCCTCATCCCTACACATGTCAGGTTTAGGCGTGCAGCTCTTACGAGTTTGGTTCATCTTCTCGTAAAACTTGCGCGTGTCATTGTTTGTTTTCGTGGTTGAGTCGGTCGAACGCCTTTTCGAAGTCAATGAACACCTGCAGAAGAGAGTCCTGGAATTCTTTTTTTTTTGTTTTAGATTATAGTCACTTTAACCAGTTTTGGGTCATTCGTGACTTCTGCGGCGTTGGGATTTGAACCCGGGTCCTCGGCGTGAGAGGTGTGAATGATAACCACTACGCCGGAGCTGACCTCACCTGGAATTCTTTGATCTGCTCCAGTATAATGTGGAGCGTTGTGATATGGTCTACAACACATGATCGGCCAGCACGTATCCAGCTTGCTGCCGCTGGAGAGTAGCGTCGATCTTCTCCTGGATCCGGTTGAGGATTACCTTACAGAGTACTTTGAGAGTAATATCACAGACAAACAGACGAGACACTCGCGTTAATTCCATCGTCCAATCAAAAACCACTCATTTTTCAAAAAAGCATGTTTCGCATATGGCTACACCGCGGCGCGCGAGTGTTGCTTCGAGTTTTCAGTATAAAACCATTCAAATGTAAAAACCCTACAGCCCTAAAACCCTGCAAATGCAAGCTACTCCAAGACATGCATAACAGAGGGTGCTAGTGTGCAAGCAAAAGGTGTAGGACGATGATTTTTAAAGAATTTTCTTCTATGTGTCATGTCAGTTCGTCAGGGGTAATACAGAGCAACGTGATGCCACGCCAGTTACCGCATTCAGCCTTTCTTAGGAACTTTGACCAATATGCCCTGCATCCAGTCCATCGGAAAAGTTGTGGTTTTGCTACAATTTCATCCAGCGATGGCGCCTCCTTATTGACGCGATTGATTCAACGAACTGTGGGAATAATATGCTCATGATTTTGTTGGTCTCTGACATTTGAAACTCGGAAAAGTAGTTCAAAATGTTCAGTCCATTGTTTAATCCTTTCTGTACGGTCAGTTAGTAGCTCACCATCTCTGTCTTTTAGCGGCATATTTGTATTCATCCTGGCACCACTAAGGCGGCAAGAAATATCGTACAACAAACGGATATCACCATTGGCGGCGTCGGTTTCACCTTGTTCGGCTAGGGAGTTAGTCCAGGCTCTCTTGTTCCGCCTAGGCCATGGCTTCCCATTACACGTTCAAGGTCCGCATTGTTTGAGCCAATCTTCGCATTGAAGTCGCCCATGTGGAATTTGATGTCCCCTTTTGGGATTTTCTCAACCACACTGTTCAGCTGGCTGTAGAAACTCTCTTCCTCCTGCAGGTCGGCATCATCTGTTGGCGCACAGCACTGGATTGCTGTAAAGTTCCTAACCCGTGTTCTAAATCTGGCAACGATTATTCTTTTGTTCAACGATTCTCACTGCATCAGGGCCGCATGTGCCCTTGGGCTCAGTAGGACTCCTCCTCTTTCTCGAGTAGCAATTTCACCTCGTATACCAGAATAAAGCAAGACTTTCCCGGATGATGTCTTGTGTTCACCAGTACCCGGCCAGCGGACCTCGCTCAGCCCCAGGATTTCTAGCTTCAGGCGGCCAGCTTCCCTGCAAGATGAGCCAGCTTGCCCTGCTGGGCAAGGGTCAGTATATTCCATGTTCCGATTCCTGTCCGTGTTTTCACGCTAAAGGTCGTTGTCAATAATTCAGATAAATTTCTTCTTCCATTTTCATTAACTTTTTGTTTGCTGGTACAGTAGGCTGTAAGCCTAAGGTCCTTATCCCACTGACGGGGCTGCCATCTTAAGGTGGGTGGGAGACACTGTGACTGTTAGCGTACGACAACCGAGGTTGCGAACCCCAGCCGGCACCACGTGGAGGTAGGGAGAGCAGTTGGTGAACAGAAGTTATGGAATGCACATGTTCACCTTTGCCAGGCCAGCACGTGTCATTAGCCCGCAATGGTTGTTCCAGCTCCTCTCGATCTCTGTCCTCCTTCTGGCGCTTTTTCCTCCTCATGGTCGTGGTCAACTCATTCCGCGCTCGTCGGTACTTGACCAAATTCTCACTCGTGGATATGCTCAGATTAGGGCTGTCGGTATTGGGTGCTTTTGGTGAAAACCGGTATTTCGGTATTGGCGTAGAAAATACCGGTAATACCGGTAAAATACCGGTATTGGCAGATTATTCGAATTCAATAGATATGTCGATGTTTTTCAGTAAATCTTTTTATTTTGAAACTTTAACTTCAGTATTGTTGCTTAGCAAAGTAGAATTTAAGCAGATATTATACTCTTAGCGATTTAATTCCCTTACTAGAACGCATTTTATTGCCAACACTTTTTTTTTTTTTTTTTTTTTTTTTAATTAACCCTCCGCTCACCCCCACACCAAAAAGCTCACACAGAGAGCCCCCTGGTAATGGACACATTCAATTTAAAATAATAAAGTATAAAATAATAATAAGTGAGAGAAAGGAGTAGATTTTAATTACAACTGATTCTAATAATCAATGAGCACCCAGTGGAATTAAATTTCCTTTTAAGGGGCTCTAAATTACAGAAAACAACTAAGCTACTGGTTCAACAAAAAACAAAAATTGATATCCGGCTATCTTAATGTTAATTCTATTCTACGTGGGTTATGTTGATGCGCTTAAATTATATAATTACTTATGTTTAACTTGAATAATTGCTTTAATTTGTATTTGAAAAGATCGATGTTGGTGATCTGTTTGATTTCATCAGGTAGAGTGTTATAAATTGAAGGGCCAAAAAACGAAATGCATGTCTGGCCAAGATTCGTGGTTGCTCTATTACGCTGTATAAAGTTTGCTCGTCGGGTATTTTGAAGTCTGTTGCCAACATTTAGAGACATATTATGATGGTAGTTTGATTGGTGAAGGACCTTGTGGATATGAATAACCGTCTGCATATCACGTAACGCTAGGACAGGTAAGATGGTATGGTTATCATTCGAGTACAGTTGAATAGTTGAGTAAAGCATCGGCAGTTGAAATATGGTTTTCAAACATCTGTTTTGCACGACTTGTATTTTTTTAAGTTGTGATTTGCTGGCGTGACCCCATGCTAATGCTAGGTATTGGATTTGGGAATGAATGCAACCGTAGTAAAACAATAACAGTGTTTTTCTTGGAACGAAGTAACTCACTTTCCTCATGGCTCCGGATAAAGTTGAGATTTTCTGCTGTAGATGTTTGATTTGCCGATCCCAAGATAACGTTGAGTCAAGGTAAATTCCCAGATATTTAAAGTCATCAACTTTTTCTATCACAGTTTCATTGACACAGAGGCTTAAGTGATTAGTTATTTTTTTCCTAGGTGAGTGGAATACCATATATTTTGTTTTTGTCAGGTTAAGTGAAAGTAAATTTGCATCAAAGTAGTGTGACAGAACTTGCAGATCATCTTTCATTGACGATAATACACTGCCAATGTCAGCACAGGGGTAAAACAGTGCCGTATCATCCGCGAATAACCTTGGTATCCCATTTAATTTTAAATTCCCAATGTCATTGATATAAATTAAAAATAACAATGGACCAATGTTGCTACCTTGAGGTACACCAACTTCTATTTTTTGCAATGAGCTACGTGCATCGCCGATCGTCACAAATTGCATTCTATTTGTTAAGTAACTGCGAATGATATTATTTGCAACTCCTCTGATTCCGTATAACTCTAGTTTTTGCATTAGAATACTATGATTTAGCGTATCAAACGCTTTTTTAAGATCGAGGAATAATCCCCCGACAAGTTTTTTTGATTCGATTTCTTTGATTATGCAGTCTACTAGCTCTGTGATAGCTATCATAGTCCCACACTGTTGTCTAAAACCGTACTGAAATTTGTAGAGACTTCCAACAATTGAAAAAACTTTCGCTTTCACCGATGTCTGGCGAAAGGCTCTAAGCACATCAGGAATTTTCCTTTTATTTTTTAAAATTTATAGTAGGGAACCCCGCCTTTAATTATTTACAAAATATCTTGTATTGTAGTTTCCAGCATAATTAATGCCCTGGTCTCCTACAGCCTCTCAACAATTTTTCTCCATCCCCAAACCGGTACTCCTGCATAACGTCATCCTCTTCATCATCGTTCATAAATACTTTATCTTCTCTGTTATCAATCCCACTATTCGAAGATAGTGGGATGCAGATTTCATCTCCTTGTTTAATCAATGTATCTCTCGAAAGAAAGATTATTCCAAATTCTTTCCTGGCAGATCCTTTGATGGCAAGAACCCAACAAACATTTTTGTGGATTAGTAGCTTATTCAACCATTGTATAGCTAACTACCGGGTAACAAGCGCTTGATAAGCTGCACGGAAAGAAATCTGATTCCGATACCATGAATGAAGTCATGAAATCATGAAACTTGAAAAAAAAATCATGACTGAACTACCATATCAGGCAGTGCAAAATCATGAATAATAGTTCATGATCTTGCGTCGTGTTGTACTGTATGGTATGGTATGGTTCATGGTGTATTTTCATGAGTTATTTTGCTCATTTTGGGGAGTAAATTTCTATCCGTGTGTTATTCAACAAGAGTGTTTGTTGGGAATGCTCATAAAGCGCAAAGATCCCCGTATTCTGATCAGAGGCCGGCCTCGTCGAAACAAATAAATGAAGCGACTTGTTTCATTTGTTGAACAGAACGTTTCAAGCAAGCTTCAGCTGAAGCTACTGACTGTGTCAAATGACGACGATTGACAATCAGGCACGATTTGTCGATGTTGAGTAGATTGATCAGAATATGCGTTAAATTGTAGGAAATGTTACTCGAAATCAATTCAATTGCATTCAAAGTCTAGGCAGACATTTTTCTGAATATTTGATAGAGAAATACAAATGAAACTTTAAAACCGGTCGTCATGATAAATTGAAAATCGTTTCCATGACGCTGATTGAAGCCAGTTTTGAAACGAAGCGGCGCTGCTTCTGTTGAAACCGAAGCTTCATTACTTCATTGTTGAATAACAATTTACTATTATAAGTGACGTTTCTGGGCCCTGACCTTGTTTCCTAAATTCGTTATTTGAGAGCTTCGAATAATTTGGTGAATATCAAGTTGTTCAAAAATAAATTGAAACGTGATGTCTGGCTCATACAATGAAACATTTTTACAGCAAAGTTACTGTGCCTTTTTTTCACGAGTAGGGAAATCTGCTATCAGACACCTGAGAAGACAACTCAGGGAGTGGGGTTTGGTATCCCGACCCATCTACTGGGGCGTGAGGATATAGACCCACCAAAACCCTACTCGAGTCTCCAGCCTCAATCCCCCCCGGCACCACCTTATCAGTATTACTTCAGGGAGTACTACTGTGCCTTAAACGGGTTCAAGAACTATAATTATTTGACCCACAATTTCATTCTCTTCATTGTTAGTATTCGAAGAATCACGTCGGCATTAACACCAAGTTGTTTTTCTAAGAGTTTTATAATCTTTTATCAAATTTAGTTCTTATTCGAATAAGGAGTTGGAAAAAACAAGCAGATTAGAAAATACCGGAAATACCGGTTTTTTGCCTTTCCAAAACCGGTATTTCGGTATCCAAAAATTGGCCGGTATTACCGGTTTCGGTACTACCGGTTAGACAGCCCTAGCTCAGATAGTTTTCCCAAGATCTTTTTCTCCCTCTATCGCATGTTGGCATTCTCTGTCAAGCCAATCACTTCATGCACTCGAGGTTTCTCTTCCTAGCACCGCGCTTGCGGCCTCGTTGACGGCCGAGCGAATCATACTCCATGCGTTTTCGAGGGTCGAAGCATCTAGCTTCACAGAGGAAGACAAAGCTTCATTCAGTACACGCGCGTAGTTTTCGGCAACTGGTGGGTTGTTTAACTGCCGAATATATAACCGAGGAGGGCGGCTTTGTCGCAAGATATAAACCGTCGATAGTTTTGAACGCACATGTACTGCTACTAGGTAGTGGTCCGAGTCGATATACGCACCTCGTAAGTTGGTGATGTTAGAGCACACTATGAGAATATGGTTGATTTGGTTCGAAGTTCGTTGATCAGGTGATCTCCAACTGGCTTTGTGGCGGAAAGAAAGTGCTTCTGACCACCAAGCCTCGGGAAGCTGCAAAGCTGATGCATCGCTGGCTGTTATCGTTCATGTTGGTGTGCAGGCTATGGAGCCCGGTCACCGGTCTATACATTGCTTCCCTACCGACCTGGGCGTTCATATCCCCGAAGACGATCTTGATGTCCATCGTGAGCAGCTGTCATAGAACGCCTCCGTCTCGTTGTCGGGTCTACCTTCGTGTGGACAATGCAATGTACGCACGGAGAATAAAAATGTAGTTTCAACCATATTTATGGTTGTTTTACGCACAAACAGAAACTTCATGTGGTTTCAAACTGGAATGTTTGATTGAAATGAAAATATTTATTGTTCATTTTCATTTTGATTTGATTTATTTGATGTATAGGCTTTGCCCGTTATCACACTTAAAGATGTACATATAGATTCTAACAAGTAAATAAATACATAAAAATTTTACACATGATTATTAAAATACTGTTTAAGGTTATGTTTAAGCTGACCACTTGACATATCAATGGAAATTACGGATTGAAGATCGTTATAAATAGCCATCATTCGATACATGGGCTCATTCCGGGCATAATTCTGCGACCTGTTCGATAAATGGAACGGCCTAATTCTTCTTAAGCTGGTTCTGTCTTCATATCTAGTCACCTGGCTGAACAAGTATGGTGCGCTGTATTTCTCCGAAATAACATTTTTTGTTATATCAATTTTAAATTCAAATTTGAAAATACTTTACTTTTAATTCAAAATTGTTATTTTCTTGATTCAAATATAATTTCGTTTTGAAACAATATTTTCAGGTTGTTATAAAAATATTTTATTGAAGCTTAAAGCAGCCATCATTTTGTTTGAAACAAACTGGAGTTTTTTCGCTCCTTGCGTTTATGATGGTGTAGTTGAAGAAACGACCTTTTATCCTTAATACGCACATCCTCCCGTTGATCGCTTTCCAGTCCATTACGCGATCCTGCATTTTGCCAACACTACAAAGCCCGTTCCCAGCTCGTTGGCCGCTCCACCGCTCTGGAAAAAGAACCCGATCTATAAAAAGAGCGACAAGTTGGACTGTGAGAACTATCGAGCGATCACTGTTCTCAATGCCGCCTATAAAGTGCTGTCCTGAATCATTTTCCGCCGACTATCACCAATTGCGAACAGATTTGTGGGAACTGATAAGCCGGCTTCGTCGAAGGTCGGTCTGCAACGGATCAAATATTTACACTGCGGCAAATCCTCCAAAAGGGCCGTGAATACCGAGTTCCCACGCACCATCTGTTCGTTGACTTCAAAGCCGCATATGATACCATCGACCGAAAAGAGCTATGGAAAATCATGGACGAGAACAGCTTCCCCAGGAAGCTCATCAAACTGATTAAATCTACGATTGATGGTACACAGTGCTGCGTTCGGATTTCGGGTGGATTGTCAAGTTCATTCGAATCACACAGAGGGCTTCGTCAAGGTGATGGTCTTTCATGCCTGCTGTTCAACATAGCGCTACAAGGTGTTATGAACCGACTAAAGCTGGACGGATACGACGGGCAGGGCATGTTGCAAGAATGCCGGACAACTACCCTGCAAGGATGGTGCTCGCCTCAAATCCGGTAGGAACAAGACGGCCAGGAGTGCAGCGAGGAAGATGGTTAGACCAGGTGGAGCGAGATCTGGCGGAGAGTACTCGGTGTCCGAGGAATGGGAGAGCGATAGCCCTCAACCGAGTTACATGGAGAAACTTTGTTCAATAGGGTTTGTCTTAGGACGACAAGCCACCTAAATAAGTAAGTAATCACGAAGCGAGAATTCTGGTTAAACATAGGTTCATTATTTTCAATTTTTCAATAGTTCAACATCAAGAATCCACACTTTTCCTCATTTGGGTCAATTCTTAGAAGATTTTCCGATCGATTGGTGTAAGAATATTGGAAATCGATCGGGAAACCGCTGAACTATTAGCGTTCAAAACCGTACCACTTTTCGAGAAAGATTTTTTGAAATGACACCCTATCCCAAACCTTGCCGTAAGACGCAGTCCTACGTCAAAAGTGCGCCGAAGATACCGAAACGATTTAATGTACAATATAACGTTTATGAGGGATTGTGCACTTCGGACAATTTTTCTTGCAATCAGCAATATAGTTCGAATTTTCGGAATGGAAAAGAATAATATTAGAGTAAATTTAACATGTTATATAATTTATTTGTTCATTTATTTTATGTTTTTATAGATACTCAACATCCGAGGAGCAACGGAAGCTCGCAAAAATGATCGTTCAAAAATGATCGTTTC
Source organism: Sabethes cyaneus (assembly GCF_943734655.1). Classification (NCBI taxonomy): domain Eukaryota; kingdom Metazoa; phylum Arthropoda; class Insecta; order Diptera; family Culicidae; genus Sabethes; species Sabethes cyaneus. The sequence goes on along the minus strand of NC_071353.1, from coordinate 86,600,939 downwards.
CCAAGTTGAAAGATACCCTCTTCAAACATTTAGCACTGGATGAAGTAAGCTGCAATAATTATAGTATTTATCATCGAGGCGAATTTGATCAAATTTATACAGCAGAATTGCATCAAATACAGTTTACCCTTGTGAAATCGTCACATTTTGTTGTAACAACACCAGTCATCGTCGTCATCGTTGTCAGCAGCATAGAGCCGGGGTGGCTCGTGCTGTTTCAAGCAGTCGCCTCCATTCAACTCGATCCTGGGCCACTCGTCACCAATTTGCCAGACGTCTCAAAATCGCAAATCACGTTCGACCTGGTCGAACCATCTCGCTCCTCGAGCCTTTCTGTTTCCCGATGCCGGTGGGGTTGTTGAAGAGAACTGTTTTTGTCGCACTGTCGTCCGGCATCTTTACGACGTGTCCTGCCCACCGCAGCCTACCGACTTTCGCGAGATGTACGATGGGAACCTCTTCAAGCAGTGTCTGTAGCACATCATGATTCATACGCCTCCCCCACTCGCTTGCAGTTTGTGCTTCGCCGAATATTGTTAGGGTTGCCAAGCGGCCGGTTTTTGGCCGGCCCGACCGGTTTTTCACTTACAAAGCCGGTGGTCGGTCAATCCAGCAAAAAGGCCGGTTTTCCAACGTATGAAGCCGGATTTGTACTTTTTGCCTGATTTGTTAAATTTTCTGATAAATTTATTAGCAATGCTGAGCAGTGGATCATTGAAGATAGTTAGTTTTGCAGTGACAATATTTTGCTTCTGGCGGTAATGTACAATAAATTGTCTAGTAGCGCCAGATGCAAGTTGTTGTCCCTCTAAAATGAACCTCAGTCCTCTAATTTTCATGTTGTTCGTGAATGACTTGAGCCACCGAATTAACTCGCATCATCTTATGTACGCCGACGACTTGAAGATATACCGAACCATCAGCTCGTTGGTCGATTGCGCTCTTTTACAGCAAGACATTGACATCGTAGTCAGTTGGTGTGCCGTCAATGGAATGGAGATGAACGCAACAAAGTGCAAAGTAATAAGTTTTACTAAAGCACGGACGCCGCTAAAATACGATTACCGAGTAAACAGTTTCAGCAAGGATCGCGTTACGTCGATCAAAGACTTGGGTGTGATAATGAACTACAAACTATGTTTTAACGAGCACATAAGTGCGACAACTTCTGAGGCTTTTGCCATGCTTGGATTTATCCGCCGTAATGCACGAGAATTCCGTGATGTGTATGCATTGAAGACGCTGTACTGCTCACTCGTACGAAGCGTTCTCGAATATGCAGTTCAAATTTGGGCACCTTACCACGCAACTCAGATTGCACGTATTGAAAGAGTACAGCGTTGTTTCATTCGTCTCGCGATACGGCGACTGCCTTGGAGTGAGCCGCAAAGATTACCATCGTACGAACAGAGATGCCTACTAATAAGATTAGAGCTTTTGCAGCACCGTCGCATATATCTCCAACGAATGTTTGCTTTTGACATACTGAACAACTATTAAAAGATGTGGCTTTTCGGTCCGGACCGAAAAGCCACATCTTTTAATAAAAATTCAACGGTCTATTACAATCATCATACTGAACAACCAAATTTACTGCCCAGACCTATTGCGTTTGGCAAACTTTTCCGTTCCGGCCCGACGATCTCGACAACGTCTGCTATTTCTCACTGTAAGACATAGAACTGTATTTGGACAAAACCATCCACTTGAGAAATGTTTCAGATTGTTAAATAAACTGAGTGTAGTTTTCGATTTTCACGTAACCAGAGACCATTTCAGAGTAAGCATTAGACAACTAACATAGGTCATAAGCATCCAGTCTGTACAGTTTTAACTGAAGACGTAGTAAAATAAATAAAACCAGCTTTCTTCAATAATCCATTGATCCATTCAATGTTCGTTGTGGTTGATCTCCACAACACTGCTCTTCCAGCAAACTGCAACCCCCCCCCCCCCCCCCCACCCCGCCCCGCACTTGTTTAAGGCAGGACCAACCGGCCGGTTTTTGTAATTTTCAGACTTGGCAACCCTAAATATTGTCCGCAGCACATTTCGCTCGAACACGGCAAGGGCGCTTAGGCCCTTCGTAAGCACCCAGGTAACCAATAAGCATTTCCAATGCAATTTAAAAGCAAGCCAATAAACATTAAAGTTGCCTTAAATGCTACTTAAATGCTATTTTGGCAAAATATGCGGCTACTTTACTGCTAGCCCTCTTATAGTGCTGACAATGCTTATTTGCAGCTAGTTACCAACAAGAAGAATTTAAATAGAATTGTGGATGCCAATTTACAACAGTTATGCAGTCAAAAAGCTGATAAACAACAACCTGCAGTATAAAACGCCAGGGATGCTAATAAACGACTGATTTACAGCTTATTTTAATGCTTATTGGTTACCTGTGCAGCGTCACAGTTTCAAGTCCATAAAAAATATCGGTCTGATAAGGGTTTCGTATCATTATCCAGCTTTCCACGAGCGATAATGGCGGATATTGAGCACAAGTGGGCACAATCTTTTGACATTCATTGGAGGAGCGTCGAGTTCGCCCTGACGGAGTTACTATGGATACATACATGATTGTTTGTTGTTCGAATGTGAAAATGTAAACATTGTTCAATTTTGCAGATCAGCTAAAGAGGAACATAATTGAACGGACAACAAGTTTTATGGATTGAGGCTTTGCAGTTTTCGCAAATTTCAGGGATGTCTAAATACGCAACGGAAAGTTTCTTATCAAGTCGAGAGCAAACTTGACAACGGCTCGCCCAACATTAAGTTAATGTTTGCGTTAATGTGCAATGTTTCGGATGTTTAATTCGCACGATTGTAAAAAGTATCCTGAGCCGGTGCTACCAGAAAATTATGGCCGCAACCACTACAAAAGTTTGAATCCGTTCGGTTATGTTCCACTTCAGCTGATCTGCAATATGAAACAATGTTTACATTTTCACATTCGAACAACAAACAATCATGTATGTATCCATAGTAACTCCGTCAGGGCGAACTCGACGCTCCTCCAATGAATGTCAAAAGATTGTGCCCACTTGTGCTCAATATCCGCCATTATCGCTCGTGGAAAGCTGGATACGTCGTTACAATTGTTTTTTTTATTAATTACAAATAAATATTCAGAAGAATACATCATAAAATTCACAATCACAAAATCATATTCGAAATGAGTAGTTTCTAACCATCCCTCTCAATAAAATGAGTAGTTTCCACTCATCAATCTAGTTAATTAAACTGAGTAGAAACTACTCTGTTTTGACAAAATGCCCGGTTACTCAAAAATGAGTAGTTTCCACCCATTTATCCAAGTAAATAAAACTGAGCAAAAACTACTCATTTTGGAGAAAATGTATGGCTACTCATTTTTGAGTGACAGCACCTTTACTCATTTTTGCGTACCCACGGTTTTTCCGAAACTGAGTAGTTCTTTATTCAATTTTGAGTACACGCTTAGACAGGGCTACTCAGTGTCTGAGTTGAAACTACTCATTATTAAACCGTTGTATGGAGCTGTCAAAAAATGAGTAGAATTGAATGTTGTCACTGTGCGAAAACTACTCAAAATTGATTTTTCCGCTATCAGTTTTTTTTCGCAAAAATTTGTAGCTGGTTCGCTGTGGTTTTTCGTGTGTTTATGCTTTTTGTGCAAAAATGGAAAAATTGTGTATTTTTTACGACTGTGGCAGCGGTAGCCGATACGGAAAAAGGTAATGATCAAGTATTCCACGTAATACCGTGGACCCCCGTTCGTTTGACCGTTTTTAATCTGAACACTTTTTAATTTGAACCCCGCTGGTTTGCACGATGTGCAAATTAAAAATGGTTTAAATGTCATTCTCAATATGGCATCATTTGCCTTCGCAGACAATGCACATAAACACGATTTGTTTGTACTGATCTAGCGTGTTAATTTCTAGTTTAATCAGTTTCACATTTCGTTCCCCAACGATTACGATAGAAATCCGATCGGAGAATAACATATTCGCTGTTTGCAACTACCAACTAAACGAGACTAAATCAAACCACCAAAACAATAACAAAGAGCAGGGCGGCCAGTTCATACAAGTTTCAGCATATTTAGGGTTGCTAGTTGTTCAAATTAAAAACGAACCCCGTTAGTTTGTATGAGGAATCGTTCAAACGAACGGGGGTCCTCTGTAATAAGGAATAATTAATGAAGTGCAAATTGTTTTCATTGCCAACAGCGGATGCCACTCGACAGTCTCAGAATCCTGATTTTTTTCCGACCTGTCGTACTTAGTTACGGAGCCTCATCACGCCCTTCCAGTTATGGATGAAAATCGTCAGGCCAATTAGCATCGAAGAGGCTTTCGTCATTGGCTGCTGTATCAGCTTCTCTTATGGAATCCGCTATTGCAGACAACCTACAGATCACGGTGGGAAACCTGTCGACGAAGCTGCTGGTGATAATGTTGTGCAGGACATATTCACGGCCTCGGATGACGGCAGATTAATGACGAAGAATTAAATACCGGTGAGATCGTTTTCAACTTCACCTGTTATCTATTTGCTTTTCCTTCATTTATACCAACATTTTATTATTCCTTATAATTATGATCATTGTTATTCATCTAAGCAAATAATCCATGTCCAGTCAACATATCTTTAGTAGTTCGGTAGATAGTGTTTCTTTCTATTTTCAGAGAGGGAAATAAGGTGCTTAAGCCTTGGCCTATTCTAGCCTAACTGTGGTTAATGCCATAAGTTCATCCCCAATGGTCCGGAGTATCACTTAACTTTTATAAGCAAAAGTACTTCCAACCAAATTTGGCATGTGAGGGTTTTTGGAGGCATTTTTTTTTCTATGATGAATTAGGACCCCCGCCCACTCCTTAGGAGGGGGAGCTCCCATACAAATGAAATAGAAATTTCCGGATATCTCGAGAACTAATCAAGCAAATTGAATCAATTTTGACATGTGGGGGCTTTTGCGGGCAAGAATTGTTGGTATGATGAATTGAGACCACTCCCCTCTTTAGGAGGGGGAGGGGACCTAATACAAATTCCGTCATATCTTGAGAACTAATCAAGTAAATGGAACCAAGTTTGGAACGTGAGGGTTTAACGAGACATGATTATTTCATTGGTGAATTGAGACCCCTCTCCCTCTAAGAGGGGTACAAATAAAATACAAATTTCATAAATCGTGAACTAACCTAGTAAATGGAACCAAATTTCACATGTGAGTGTTTTTGGAGGCAAGAATTTTTTTTATGGTGAATTAAGACCCCTACCCTTTTAAGAGGGGGCTCCCATACAAATGCAACACAAATTTCCTCATAACTCAAGAACTAATCAAGCAAATAGAACCATATTTGGCATATGCGAACATTTGGAGGCAAGACTTTTTTCTATGGTGGTTTGAGACCACTCCCCTTCTGGAAGAGGGGGCTCTCATGCAAATAAAACAGGTTTTTTGCGTAACTCAAAAACTAATCCAATTCGAGAAATTTAAGACTCCATAAGACATTAGTCAATAACAATACCACCAAAAACTACCTTTAGTAACACTAGATGATTAAGAGTGAGACAGCCGCAGGCCACTGCGAGGATGAGGATGCAGCCCTCAACAGAAATCTGTCTAGATTTATTTATTTTTCTAGGTCTACTGACCTCTATCCAGCTTTCCACGAGCGATACTGGCGGGTATCGGGCACAAGTGGGCACAGTCTTTTGACATACATTCATAGCAGGTACGTCGGGTTTGCTCTGATGGAGTTACTATGGAAACATCCATGCTGTTCGAGTGTAAAAATGTAAACATTGTTTAGTTTTGCCGATCAGCTGAAGAGGAACATAATTGAACGAATTCAAACTTTTGTGGTCATAATTTTCTGAAATCACCCGCTCAAAATATTTTTTATAATCGTACGAATTTAACACTCCAGTGCACTTAGTGGCTAACATTAACTTCATATCGGTCGAGCCGTGGTCATATTTGCTCTCGAACAGCGTCTCGGTTCGATAAGAAACTTTTAGTTGCGTATTTGGACGTTCTCCCCGAAGTTTCTGCAGGATTTGTCGGGGAGTAAAAGCTTGATCCGTAGTAGCACGGGCCCCCATAAAGCCCGCCTGATATTGCCCTACGAATTCTCTTGCTACTGCTACAGTGGACCCCCGTTCGTTTGAACAATTGCTCATGCAAACTAACGGGGTTAGTTTTTAATTTGAACAACTGGCAACCCTAAATATGTTAAACTTGTAGGAATTGGCCGCCCTGCTCTTTGTTATTGTTTTGGTGGTTTGATTTAGTTCGCACTTGCAAGCAGTGAATATTTCATTCTTCGATCGGATTTCGGTCATAATCGTTGGGAAAACGGAATGTGAAACAAAATAAACACGCTAGGTTAGTACAAACAAACCGTGCTTATGTGCATTGTCTGCATAAGCAAATGATGTCGTGTTGAGAATGACATTTGAACCATTTTTAATTTGCACGTCGTGCAAACCAACAGGGTTCAAATTAAAAAGTGTTCAGATTAAAAACGGTCAAACGAACGGGGGTCCACGGTATTGGGAAAGACTACACCTTCTATCTACTCCTGCGGTAGTTTTTCCTCCTCCCAAATCCTAAAACTTATCCAATGAAGTGCCGTCGCTACTGTTTTACCTGACTCACTGCGAATATGCGTATTATTGAAATAAAACGTAACCATACGTTTTATTCGTTTATAACGCATGTGCAGTTAATATCGATAATAAACGGTTTTTTATAAGTTGTGCTTTTGTTATAGCATTTAATTTGTAAAAAGTTGCATAAATAACAATTCAGTTTCACAATACAATTATTGCGTACTACTCGCACTTGAAATATAACGTTTAAGTACGTTATTTTTAGTGATCAAAATTAACGATATTTTCCATACAAAGGCGATATTTTTCGAAACCTTTCGAACCAACACGATCCCGCGAACACAACGCATATTCGCAGTGAGTCAGGTAACACAGTAGCGGTTCTTTGCCATTTTTGTAGAGCTCTGCCGGGAGTCAGTCCTTTCCGGCGGCTCTATTATTCATTAGTTGACAGATTTCTCATCGGATCTTTTCAAGATATCGGGAGATCGGGAGCCAGTACGCTGTTGTCGTTTGTAGGCACTCCGAGGTTAACTTCCATGGTGTCTCCTTCTGCTATATCGCCGTTGAGGTACTCATCGAAATATTGCTTCCACCTGTCGACCACCTCGCGCTCGTTTGTGATTAGATCCCCTTCCTCATCCCTACACATGTCAGGTTTAGGCGTGCAGCTCTTACGAGTTTGGTTCATCTTCTCGTAAAACTTGCGCGTGTCATTGTTTGTTTTCGTGGTTGAGTCGGTCGAACGCCTTTTCGAAGTCAATGAACACCTGCAGAAGAGAGTCCTGGAATTCTTTTTTTTTGTTTTAGATTATAGTCACTTTAACCAGTTTTGGGTCATTCGTGACTTCTGCGGCGTTGGGATTTGAACCCGGGTCCTCGGCGTGAGAGGTGTGAATGATAACCACTACGCCGGAGCTGACCTCACCTGGAATTCTTTGATCTGCTCCAGTATAATGTGGAGCGTTCCCAGTAAACCATTTGGTTTATATATCTCGATTGCAACTGAGATATACGAAATCATATCTGAACGAAAAAGTTATATTTCACGCCATATAAGAACATATATGTACCAAAGTGGAGGCGATATACGTGCGACAGCTTTGAAAATTATTTGTAATTCTTTTTTGCGTAGTTTTTATAACACGCAACTAAATACTCCTGAATATATGATTAAGATATAATCAAATATTGCAATCGTCTATACTGCTTTATAATTCACAGCCATGAATTGTATATGAAGGCACGCACGACTGCAAAACAACTTATTGTTCACTTCGATTCGACATACTCTAATTATTATACAATTCCAATGTGAAATTGACATGAAAACGATTTATTATGAACTTTCTATTACGATTTTGTGTTATCTGGGTTGTGATATGGTCTACAACACATGATCGGTCAGCACGTATCCAGCTTGCTGCCGCTGGAGAGTAGCGTCGATCTTCTCCTGGATCCGGTTGAGGATTACCTTACAGAGTACTTTGAGAGTAATACCACAGACAAACAGACGAGACACTCGCGTTAATTCCATCGTCCAATCAAAAACCACTCATTTTTCAAAAAAGCATGTTTCGCAACATGGCTACACCGCGGCGCGCGAGTGTTGCTTCGAGTTTTCAGTATAAAACCATTCAAATGTAAAAACCCTACAGCCCTAAAACCCTGCAAATGCAAGCTACTCCGCGACATGCATAACAGACGGTGCTAGTGTGCAAGCAAAAGGTGTAGGACGATGATTTTTAAAGAATTTTCTTCTGTGTCATGTCAGTTCGTCAGGGGTAATACAGAGCAACATGATGCCACGCCAGTTACCGCATTCAGCCTTTCTTAGGAACTTTGACCAATATGCCCTGCATCCAGTCCATCGGAAAAGTTGTGGTTTTGCTACAATTTCATCCAGCGATGGCGCCTCCTTATTGACGCGATTGATTCAACGAACTGTGGGAATAATATGCTCATGATTTTGTTGGTCTCTGACATTTGAAACTCGGAAGAGTTGTTCAAAATGTTCAGTCCATTGTTTAATCCTTTCTGTACGGTCAGTCAGTAGCTCACCATCTCTGTCCTTTAGCGGCATATTTGTATTCATCCTGGCACCACTAAGGCGGCAAGAAATATCGTACAACAAACGGATATCACCATTGGCGGCGTCGGTTTCACCTTGTTCGGCTAGGGAGTTAGTCCAGGCTCTCTTGTTCCGCCTAGGCCATGGCTTCCCATTACACGTTCAAGGTCCGCATTGTTTGAGCCAATCTTCGCATTGAAGTCGCCCATGTGGAATTTGATGTCCCCTTTTGGGATTTTCTCAACCACACTGTTCAGCTGGCTGTAGAAACTCTCTTTCTCCTGCAGGTCGGCATCATCTGTTGGCGCACAGCACTGGATTGCTGTAAAGTTCCTAACCCGTGTTCTAAATCTGGCAACGATTATTCTTTTGTTCAACGATTCTCACTGCATCAGGGCCGCATGTGCCCTTGGGCTCAGTAGGACTCCTCCTCTTTCTCGAGTAGCAATTTCACCTCGTATACCAGAATAAAGCAAGGCTTTCCCGGATGATGTCTTGTGTTCACCAGTACCCGGCCAGCGGACCTCGCTCAGCCCCAGGATTTCTAGCTTCAGGCGGCCAGCTTCCCTGCAAGATGAGCCAGCTTGCCCTACTGGGCAAGGGTCAGTATATTCCATGTTCCGATTCCTGTCCGTGTTTTCACGCTAAAGGTCGTTGTCAATAATTCAGATAAATTTCTTCTTCCATTTTCATTAACTTTTTGTTTGCTGGTACAGTAGGCTGTAAACCTAAGGTCCTTATCCCACTGACGGGGCTGCCATCGTAAGGTGGGTGGGAGCCACTGTGACCCCTTCCCTGTTAGCGTACGACAACCGAGGTTGCGAACCCCAGCCGGCACCACGTGGAGGTAGGGAGAGGAGTTGGTAAACAGAAGTTATGGAATGCACATGTTCACCTTTGCCAGGCCAGCACGTGTCATTAGCCCGGAATGGTTGTTCCAGCTCCTCACGATTTCTGTCCTCCTTCTGGCGCTTTTTCCTCCTCATGGTCGCCCAAGTAACACTTTTAACATGTTTTTTAGAAAAATATTCAAAAAACAGTTGCATTTAAATTATAAGTTTCATGGAAAACAAGATGTTATAAAAATGTTTTATTTCTAACGCCGATGTTTTCAGCCAGAATGACAGGTTAAACTTGCATTTCGGTTACAAGCACAGTTTTTATTGAACATTTACAACTGAGTATTCGCCGTATTCGCGACTACGAAAGTAAAAGAGATTTCTAAACCTGTTCGCACTCGCACGAAACCCCATGCCGAATTGTCAAAACTTACGTGAAAACAAAAGCAAAAATACTTCCTTCTCTTTTTTTCTCACACAAAAATCAAACCAATATCAACAACTTCGTAGTGGCGAATTGCCGGCATTGAACAGCGGCGAAGCGATGACAATGAGTACAGCACAGATCCATAACTTTGACACACTTTCGCAACATTGCAATATTTTATTGAGCTTAAATGCTCCAATTTACGAGTATTCTGGGTATTTTTTGAGCGCAATTTAAGTTCTTTCACAAATAAAAATTAACTGTGAATCTGTTGTAAGTTAACGCGAAACAAAATGCATATAGTAAAGGTGTATTTATTGGTTTCGAATTTTTTGGTTATCGGTGTGCTCATTTGAACGCAGTCTTGTATAAACATGGCCGATGACTGCGCCAAAATATAATGTAATAGATCATTATTTTTGTGTCGTAGAATGATTTTATATATACAAGGGACATATAACATAATTAATATAAAATATCCCACCGGTTTTCAAAGAGATTAGCATGTTTTGTGAGATTGTCAAAAAATGATATTTATTTCGATTCCACTCAACTTTTGCTTATAAAAGTAAATCTTGAGCGCATCAATTTTTCGGAAGTAGAATGGCAAAGTTCACGATAAATTTAAAATTGCACTTTAGTTTGGGTTATTTGAAGGCTACAATGTTGCTTTGAGTGATTGATGAATTACCGAAATATAACTTTAGCCATTTTATCTTGCGAAAAATGTTTGTCATTATTTGCTTGTAAATGTAAATATAACTTCAGGGAAATATCAGAAAAAAAAATTCCTGTCAACAGCGCGATTAAGCTTTTCAGTTGGTAGTACAAAAACCATGCAACGCATAGGCGTCACTTTGAAATATTTCACACACATGTTATATTTTAGCTCGTTTCTTGCGCTGTTTCAGTGTTAATCCGGTCGTAATTAAGTATGTGGAAACGAAAGGTTAGCAATTCGATTTGTTTTAAATCCGTTGTCAATTCTTATTTAAAACCAAGTGTGTTACTTGGGCGTGGTCAACTCATTCCGCGCTCGTCGGTACGTGACCAAATTCTCACTCGTGGATATGCTCAGATAGTTTTCCCAAGCTCTTTTTCTCCCTCTATCGCATGTTGGCATTCTCTGTCAAGCCAATCACTTCATGCACTCGAGGTTTCTCTTCCTAGCACCGCGCTTGCGGCCTCGTTGACGGCCGAGCGAATCATACTCCATGCGTTTTCGAGGGTCGAAGCATCTAGCTTCACAGAGGAAGACAGAGCTTCATTCAGTACACGCGCGTAGTTTTCGGCAACTGGTGGGTTGTTTAACTGCCGAATATATAAACCGTCGATAGTTTTGAACGCACATGTACTGCTACTAGGTAGTGGTCCGAGTCGATATACGCACCTCGTAAGTTGGTGATGTTAGAGCACACTATGAGAATATGGTTGATTTGGTTCGAAGTTCGTTGATCAGGTGATCTCCAACTGGCTTTGTGGCGGAAAGAAAGTGCTTCTGACTGTGGGGAAAGAAAGTGCTTCTGACCACCAAGCCTCGGGAAGCTGCAAAGCTGATGCATCGCTGGCTGTTATCGTTCATGTTGGTGTGCAGGCTATGGAGCCCGGTCACCGGTCTATACATTGCTTCCCTGCCGACCTGGGCGTTCATATCCCCGAAGACGATCTTGATGTCCATCGTGAGCAGCTGTCATAGAACGCCTCCGTCTCGTTGTCGGGTCTACCTTCGTGTGGACAATGCAATGTACGCACGGAGAATAAAAATGTAGTTTCAACCATATTTATGGTTGTTTTACGCACAAACAGAAACTTCATGTGGTTTCAAACTGGAATGTTTGATTGAAATGAAAATATTTATCATTATATCAATTTTAAATTCAAATTTAAAAATACTTTACTTTTAATTCAAAATTGTTATTTTCTTGATTCAAATAGAATTTCGTTTTGAAACAATATTTTCAGGTTGTTATAAAAATATTTTATTGAAGCTTAAAGCAGCCATCATTTTGTTTGAAACAAACTGGAGTTTTTTCACTCCTTGCGTTTATGATGGTGTAGTTGAAGAAACGACCTTTTATTCTTAATACGCACATCCTCCCGTTGATCGCTTTCCAGTCCATTACGCGATCCTGCATTTTGACCAACACTACAAAGCCCGTTCCCAGCTCGTTGGCCGCTCCACCGCTCTGGAAAAAGAACCCGATCTATAAAAAGAGCGACAAGTTGGACTGTGAGAACTATCGAGCGATCACTGTTCTCAATGCCGCCTATAAAGTGCTGCCCTGAATCATTTTCCGCCGACTATCACCAATTGCGAACAGATTTGTGGGAACTGATAAGCCGGCTTCGTCGAAGGTCGGTCTGCAACGGATCAAATATTTACACTGCGGCAAATCCTCCAAAAGGGCCGTGAATACCGAGTTCCCACGCACCATCTGTTCGTTGACTTCAAAGCCGCATATGATACCATCGACCGAAAAGAGCTATGGAAAATCATGGACGAGAACAGCTTCCCCAGGAAGCTCATCAAACTGATTAAATCTACGAATGATGGTACACAGTGCTGTGTTCGGATTTCGGGTGGATTGTCAAGTTCATTCGAATCACACAGAGGGCTTCGTCAAGGTGATGGTCTTTCATGGATTACCTACGAATGGCCGAAACACAAATGGCCGAAATAACGAATGGCATAATATATCAAATGGCCGAATCATGAATGGCCGGATCACAAAAGGCCGAATCACGAATGGCCGAATCACAAATGGCCGAAACACGAATGGCCGAATGTCATATTCGACCGAAAATATTCATAGCCTTCAACATGCGCAAACGTTGGGTACATGCTGTCCTTACTCGCTGCCGCTCGTTCGGACTTAACTAAGGGATAATCCCTAATAGACAGTAAACCTAGGAAAATGCATGCACCTAAATAGTAGTGGTTTCTGCGGGGGGGCTGCCCCCCCGCAGTGGCCGGCACTTCCGACGGCGGGTCACCGGCGCACACTCGCGGCCTACGGCCGTCTCGCCCTGAATCATCCAGGAAACATTTGCTACTAACACGGTAAATACGACTTGCACCTTATAATGTAGGTATATTTATAATCAAGAAATATGAGGTGAAAACCAGTATAAAAATTATCTTTCGTAGATATATGCTTATATTATAATTGTAATCTTATTCTTACTGTCATGGATTTTCCTAAAGAAGTAAATGCAGTAAACTACAAGTTTATTACCAAATTACTAAAGCGGCCGAAATATTTCATTAAATATCCCGCCGTGTCCATCTTTGTTGACCGCACATAGCAAAGCCAACAGTTGTGTCCATTGTTGTTGAACACGGTTTGCTTTCCGCACGGTAGTTGGTAGTTATCCTGTGAAAAATGAGTGCATTCGGCGATTCATCCGATGTTGCTGGTTTCAACGACGAAGAAAGTGCACCTGTTGTTAAAATTGTGTAGTCGCAGAGAGGAAAACCGATGCTTTCCATTGATAGGATACTATTCAATAAAAACAAGCAGAAGCGGAATGCTTCTTATGCTTTTTTCATTTCACACAAAATATAATAAAGCAAATATACGCGGCCCAAGCAGCACACTTTCCTCATTTCTGGTTACAGCAACTTATTTATGACTGAAATTAGTCGTTAATCGGTTACCACAACTAGTTTATAAAAACTGTACTAGTGGGGAGACTAAAACAACATTCCTCGACCAGCACAGACATATTCATGGCGGTAAAACGGCTGCAGATTTGTTGATAAAGTACTTTTATTTGGTGTTTTTAATGTAATAAAAATTCTAGGCTTTGTCTTTTCCGCCGCAAAATCGGATACAGGAGGCGTACGACGCGATGGAAGGAATGATGTCTGAAGAATTGGAGAATTTCCTCACATATTTTCGGAATACTTACATAAGTGGGAGGAACCGGAACAACAGGCCATTGTTTCACCCCGCTCTGTGGTCAAATTTTAAGCCTGTCATTGATAAGCTATCGCGGACCACAAACAGTTTGGAAGCATGGCATCAACGATTGTTGGTTCCCATCACCTGTCAATGACCAGGATCATCACAGAGCTGCGGGTTGGGCAAAAGTCGATAGAGGGGAACATCCTTCAGGGGGATGTTCCGAGTTCGCGCCGAGAAATAGACGAAAAAATCTACTCGAAATGTGTTAATGCTCACAAAATGAGCAGCAAAAATTTTGTTGATGCAGTTGCGCTTTTATTAAGCGCTAAACAAAGGCGTTCGTAAAGCATGTTTTGTTTGTTTAATAGTAGTAGTTTGTTTTTTGTTTGATTAAAGTTATTTGTTAACTACTTGCCAATTCATGGTTTTTTATTGAGTATTTAGGCATTTCGAAAAATTTCGGGCTTTCGTGATTCGGCCATTCGTGATTCGGCCTTTCGTGATTCGGCCTTTCGTGATTCGGCCTTCTGTGACTGTTATTGAAATTCGGCCATTTGGATTTCGGCCATTCGAGATACGGCCATTTGTGTTTCGGCCATTCGGTACCAGCCCGTCTTTCATGCCTGCTGTTCAACATAGCGCTACAAGGTGTTATGAACCGACTAAAGCTGGACGGATACGACGGGCAGGGCATGTTGCAAGAATGCCGGACAACTACCCTGCAAGGATGGTGCTCGCCTCAAATCCGGTAGGAACAAGACGACCAGGAGTGCAGCGAGCAAGATGGTTAGACCAGGTGGAGCGTGATCTGGCGGAGAGTACTCGGTGTCCGAGGAATGGGAGAGCGATAGCCCTCAACCGAGTTACATAGAGAAACTTTGTTCAATAGGGTTTGTCTTAGGACGACAAGCCACCTAAATAAGTAAGTAATCACGAAGCGAGAACTCTGGTTAAACATAGGTTCATTATTTTCAATTTTTCAATAGTTCAACTTCAAGAATCCACACTTTTCCTCATTTGGGTCAATTCTTAGAAGATTTTCCGATCGATTGGTATAAGAATATTGGAAATCGATCGGGAAACCGCTGAACTATTAGCGTTCAAAACCGTACCACTTTTCGAGAAAGATTTTCTGAAATGACACCCTATCCCAAACCTTGCCGTAAGACGCAGTCCTACGTCAAAAGTGCGCCGAAGATACCGAAACGATTTAATGTACAATATAACGTTTATGAGGGATTGTGCACTTCGGACAATTTTTCTTGCAATCAGTAATATAGTTCGAATTTTCGGAATGGAAAAGAATAATATTAGAGTAAATTTAACATGTTATATCATTTATTTGTTCATTTGTTTTATGTTTTTATAGATACTCAACATCCGAGGAGCAACGGAAGCTCGCAAAAATGATCGTTCAAAAATGATCGTTTCCCAAGTTGAAAGATACCCTCTTCAAACATTTAGCACTGGATGAAGTAAGCTGCAATAATTATAGTATTTATCATCGAGGCGAATTTGATCAAATTTATATAGCAGAATTGCATCAAATACAGTTTACCCTTGTGAAATCGTCACATTTTGTTGTAACAACACCAGTCATCGTCGTCATCGTTGTCAGCAGCATAGAGCCGGGGTGGCTCGTGCTGTTTCAAGCAGTCGCCTCCATTCAACTCGATCTTGGGCCACTCGTCACCAATTTGCCAGACGTCTCAAAAATCGCAAATCACGTTCGACCTGGTCGAACCATCTCGCACCTCGAGCCTTCCTGTTTCCCGATGCCGGTGGGGTTGTTGAAGAGAACTGTTTTTGTCGCACTGTCGTCCGGCATCTTTACGACGTGTCCTGCCCACCGCAGCCTACCGACTTTCGCGAGATGTACGATGGGAACCTCTTCAAGCAGTGTCTGTAGCACATCATGATTCATACGCCTCCCCCACTCGCTTTCAGTTTGTGCTTCGCCGAATATTGTCCGCAGCACATTTCGCTCGAACACGGCAAGGGCGCTTAGGCCCTTCGTAAGCAGCGTCACAGTTTCAAGTCCATAAAAAATATCGGTCTGATAAGGGTTTCGTATCATTATACGTCGTTACAATTGTTTTTTTTATTAATTACAAATAAATATTCAGAAGAATACATCATAAAATTTACAATCATAAAATCATATTCGAAATAAGTAGTTTCTAACCATCCCTCTCAATAAAATGAGTAGTTTCCACTCATTAATCTAGTTAATTAAACTGAGTAGAAACTACTCTGTTTTGACAAAATGCCCGGTTACTCAAAAATGAGTAGTTTCCACCCATTTATCCAAGTAAATAAAACTGAGCAAAAACTACTCATTTTGGAGGAAATGTATGGCTACTCATTTTTGAGTGACAGCACCTTTACTCATTTTTGCGTACCCACGGTTTTTCCGAAACTGAGTAGTTCTTTACTCAATTTTGAGTAGCCGAGGTTGAGCGTGTTGATAATCTTGTTTCATTCTTTCATTCTTGTTTCTCTGTGCTGGTATCTTCAGTTTGCGGTGAAAAGTGTTTTGTAACAATCGTACACGGAGAAAAATGTGGCTAGTTTAAAACAACCATAAATTTGGTTGAAGCCCAAACTAAATTTTTGATTACGTTAATATCGGAATTTGTTTAAATTAAATTCACTAATCTAGTTGAAAGAAATGACTTTTCTACATTATTTCAACTTTATTAATTCGCATTGTTTCAAATTAAGTATCAGTTGATCCAAACTAAAAGTTTGCTTTTTTCAACCATAATCTTGTTTTTTTTCAACCAAAATTTAGGTTGCAAAATGCAGTTATTTTACCTGAATTCAAATTGAGGTGTTAGTTTAAATTAACCTAAACCGTTGGTACACATAAACTAAATTTATGGTTACGTAAATACCAACCTTAAAAATAGTTCAAAACAAACGTGTTCTTAGTTTGCGTTTACAAATGTGGCTAGTTTAAAACAACCATAAATTTGGTTGGAGCCAAACTAAAGTTTTGATTACGTTAACATCGAAATTTGTTTGCATTAAATCCACAAATCTAGTTGAAAGTAACGACTTTTACACATTATTTCAACTTGATTCGCATTGTTACAAATTAAATATCAGTTGATCCAAACTAAAAGTTTATTTATTTTCAACCATAAGCATGTTTATTCCAACCAAAATTTAAGTTGCGATGATGTCATTATTTTTTGCCGTGTACACGGAGAAAAATGTATGGCAAAAACAACCATATTTTAGGTTGCTTCAACCAGCTTTTCACATTGAAATTTGCGTAAATATATACTTGATTACTTTGACAAACCGCGATGCTTGAAATTAACTAAAATATTAGGTTGTTTTTGCTTTAGGAATTAACTTCAATTCAACAAATATTTGCTTGAAATAACCAGAATCTTGGTTGTTTGGTTTTGACAGTTGATATCTTTTAGGTAATATCAACCAAACTTTATAGTTTGATCTAAACAGATTTTAGTTTAAAACAAACTGATTAAATCTGTCAAGTCAAACATTGAAACGTTTGAAACAAACTAATATTATTTTTTGAAATAAACCTGAAATGAACGTTAAATGTAACCAAAAATGTTGTTTGCAACAACCAAGAAATTTATTGAAACAATTTTTGCGGTTTTAAACATACATACGCATTGCCGTTGCAGTTCAAAACCGAGTCTACCATTCGGTTTTATTGTTGTTCTGTACGTCGCAAGTTGTGTGCTATATCACTGTGCGATTACAGCTTACCGCTTTCGACTTAATTGCGACACACAGAACAAGAATAAAATCGATTATCGCAGGTCGATTACTACGGTGTTCAACTGCATCAGCAATATCTTATAACTGTATTTTCGGAATACGAGACAATTTCATGAAAATAAAAAGTTATAAGTTATCACTAGTTTTAAATTTATGTCAGCTACTGTCGCTGATGACCCAAATCGACTGCTTCGGCTTTCGGTCCACCTTGAAATCATTCGGGTACGCCAGCTTGTACGAGTTCTTCTCACCAGCCAGATTGTTACGATTTCGCCAGATCCCATCAATTAACGCCGCTCTGCTGGACCAAAGAGATAAACTGAAACTGAATTGTTGTTTTTGCCACCTCGAAAGTAGACGAATGACCACCCTTGTCTCGGCTTCCGATCAGTTTAAATGTTTTACCAGGCCAAAATCTCGCAAGATTCTTTTTCTAGTACCGGCACTGGGACTTCGAACGCCGTAAAACTAGATATTGGATGATAAAAAAAACATACGATAACCATCAGGATGAACTGGCGAAAGGGAAATTCGAAATATTCCATCCGATCAATGGAAGTTCAAGTCCAAATAGTTCAATTGCTGACGAAAGGATTTTGAATTTGTATGAATAGTTGCTAATATTCTGGCTTTTGAACTCACACAAACTAAAAACGATGATGCAGAAACGCGACACGTCGGCCACGTAGGCAAAAGCATCGTTACACTGACCATCCTGGATGTCCACCACCAGATTCATATCCAACGAGTCCTGCCTGACTTGATCCGGTAGCAGAACGTACGTCAACAGCGCCTTGTCGGTGTGGAGGTCGAAGGTCAAGCACTTTGAGAGTACAAATTTGATGCAGAATTGTTAGTGGGTCGATAACTCCGGCGTCCAGAACCCACAGTGGATCGCATTTATCGTCGTCAATTCGTTACAATGAAACCAACTTGCTACAGTCCGGATTCCCAGAATCCGATTGTGGGGTGGTGTAGAAGCTCCAGTCCGGATGCGGACTACAGGGAGTGTTGGGGTTTTTTTTATCGGTGACGGCATATAGGATAAAGTCGCAGGAACACCAGGATTCCAGCGGGGAGTAGTGATGAAGACGTGATTGATATATCGTTCCATGACGGAATATACATCCATCTGCATGACACCGAAAAGTCCTATGGCAAATCATGTAAGAAAACGTGAGAAAATGAAATGAATAATCTTTAATGAATGTTACTTATTTCGGAACCTACCTCCGCGTATTCATACATGACCCAGGACAAACCATATTTCCCACAAGAGGTTTATTGTTTCAGATTTCAGTTTTCCTCTTGTGATGTGACGACGAACAGACCGCGAAAACGCGAGCGACGCGACGACCTACACGGCAAAAAATAATGACATCATCGCAACTTAAATTTTGGTTGGAATAAACATGCTTATGGTTGAAAATAAATAAACTTTTAGTTTGGATCAACTGATATTTAATTTGTAACAATGTGAGTTAATCAAGTTGAAATAATGTGTAAAAGTCGTTAATACTTTCAACTAGATTTGTGGATTTAATGCAAACAAATTTCGATGTTAACGTAATCAAAACTTTAGTTTGACTCCAACCAAATTTATGGTTGTTTTAAACTAGCCACATTTGTAAACGCAAACTAAGAACACGTTTGTTTTGAACTATTTTTAAGGTTGGTATTTGCGTAACCATAAATTTAGTTTATTTATGCCAACGGTTTAGGTTGATTTAAACTAACACCTCAATTTGAATTCAGGTAACATTAACTGTATTTTGCAACCTAAATTTTGGTTGAAATAAACAAGATTACCCAGGTAACCAATAAGCATTTCTAATGCAATTTAAATGCAAGCCAATAAGCATTTAAGTTGCCTTAAATGCTACTTAAATGCTATTTTGGCAAAATAAGCGGCTACTTTATTGCTAACCCTCTTATAGTGCTGACAATGCTTATTTGCAGCTTGTTACCGACAAGGAGAATTTAAATAGAATTGTGGATGCCAATTTACAACAGTTATGCAGCCAGAAAGCTGATAAACCGCAACCTGCAGTATAAAACGCCAGGGATGCTAATAAACGATTGATTTACTGCCTATGTTAATGCTTATTGGATCAACTGATACTTAATTTGAAACAATGCGAGTTAATAAAGTTGAAATAATGTGGAAAAGTCGTTTCTTTCAACTAGATTAGTGAATTTAATTTAAACAAATTCCGATGTTAACGTAATCAAAAATTTAGTTTGGGCTTCAACCAAATTTATGGTTGTTTTAAACTAGCCACATTTTTCTCCGTGTAGGTCGTCGTGTCGCTCGCGTTTTCGCGGTCTGTTCGTCGTCACATCACAAGAGGAAAACTGAAATCTGAAACAATAAACCTCTTGTGGGAAATATGGTTTGTCCTGGCTCGTGTATGAATATGCGGAGGTAGGTTCCGAAATAAGTAACATTCATTAAAGATTATTCATTTCATTTTCTCACGTTTTCTTACATGATTTGCCATAGGACTTTTCGGTGTCATGCAGATGGATGTATATTCCGTCATGGAACGATATATCAATCACGTCTTCATCACTACTCCCCGCTGGAATCCTGGTGTTCCTGCGACTTTATCCTATATGCCGTCACCGATAAAAAACCCCAGCGCTCCCTGTAGTCCGCATCCGGACTGGAGCTTCTACACCACCCTACAATCGGATTCTGGGAATCGGGACTGTAGCAAGTTGGTTTCATTGTACCGAATTGACGACGATAAATGCGATCCACTGTGGGTTCTGGACGCCGGAGTTATCGACCCACAAAAACGTCAAACCAGAGTTGAGGTTAGGCACCGTGCAAAGGTTTATACAGATATT
Organism: Sabethes cyaneus; assembly: GCF_943734655.1. Classification (NCBI taxonomy): domain Eukaryota; kingdom Metazoa; phylum Arthropoda; class Insecta; order Diptera; family Culicidae; genus Sabethes; species Sabethes cyaneus. Next base: position 86,580,473 of record NC_071353.1, on the reverse strand, counting down.
TGTGCATACATAAATTTGGGACCCATCAATTATTTCAGTTGCTGTGATTTCTGGCTCTATTAATGTTCCTGAATTTTAAAGTAGTCCATAAACTATTTATGTTATTTAAAATATTAGATCGAGAAAATTAAATACTCCGGAGAAAACGGTAGGGTCCCAAATTTATGCATGCACAAATATCTGTATTTATGGCAGCTCTGCACCGTAGTAATCGATCTTCGAAAATCGATATTCTTGTTCTGTGTGTCGCAATAAGGTTTTGCACGGGCGAGCATAACCTCGCTTTTTTGACGTCTATCAGTGGTTTGTTTACATCGACTTAGAATGCGGGTTAAAAAATGATTAAAGTGAATATTGTTAAAGGCGTCTGCGGCAGGGCAGAAAAGCACAAAAACTGCCATTCCGAGTAGTTTAGAGGGCGACATTGCTGGACAATACGCTTTTAAAACGTTTAACTGTAGTTTATGCATATTGTGTTTGCCTAACAAATAGTAAACAAACCACGAGTGGATGTCAAACGGATGAATTGCGTTCATTCGTGACGTCACCTTGCAAAACCTTATTAAGTCGAAAGCGGTGAGCTGTAATCGCACAGTGATATAGCACACAACTTGCGACGTACAGAACAACAATAAAACCGAATGGTAGACTCGGTTTTGAACTGCAACGGCAATGCGTATGTATGTTTAAAACCGCAAAAATTGTTTCAATAAATTTCTTGGTTGTTGCAAACAACATTTTTGGTTACATTTAACGTTCATTTCAGGTTTATTTCAAAAAATAATATTAGTTTGTTTCAAACGTTTCAATGTTTGACTTGACAGATTTAATCAGTTTGTTTTAAACTAAAATCTGTTTAGATCAAACTATAAAGTTTGGTTGATATTACCTAAAAGATATCAACTGTCAAAACCAAACAACCAAGATTCTGGTTATTTCAAGCAAATATTTGTTGAATTGAAGTTAATTCCTAAAGCAAAAACAACCTAATATTTTAGTTAATTTCAAGCATCGCGGTATGTCAAAGTAATCAAGTATATATTTACGCAAATTTAAATGCGAAAAGCTGGTTGAAGCAACCTAAAATATGGTTGTTTTTGCCATACATTTTTCTCCGTGTAATCGTTCTAAATTTGATGAGTTCACTAAAGTATTGGCATTTCTTCTTTTGGCAATTTAATCGCATTATCATGCCTCGATAGTTAGCAGTGATAGTGGTAATAATTGAAGTGATTTCATTCACCTACACCTACGCCCAAAGTAAGCATATTTGGTTCAGGTGCACTGATATAACGGAACGAGCGGAACTATCAGCATTGCTCAGATTACACAAAAATGCTGGATCTGGACAATAGACCGATTACCGATCAAATTGGACACCTTATGTCGGAAGATAGAGCAGTTCTATAGAGATGGAAAACGACGACCGAAGTGCTGGAGAGGATTTTATGGAACGGAAAGGTATTTTGTGATTATGAACATCAACTGAATTTACGACTTTTCTCGATTGTAGTGTGGATCCGGTTGTGTATGCGATTTGCGTTTCAAAAATTACGGTAGTCTCCTATGCTTTGGTCTTCGTTACGATGTTGACTTTCATGTATAAACGAAACGAACCTTTCCGCACCCGATGGATTGGCCGCGCTGGACAAATATTCTCACGAGATGGATTCGATAGGGACTACCGGCTGGCAGTTCTTGGACAAATAGCTGCCTGCATTTTCAATTTTTATCGTTGCCTATGGAATTGATTCTGCCTAAATTTGGCAACAAAATTCGAACTCAGTTGCGACATGCCCATTTCCCAGTAAACCATTTGGTTTGTATATCTCGATTGCAACTGAGGTATACGAAATCATATCTGAACAAAAAAGTTATATTTCACGCCATATAAGAACATATATGTACCAAAGTGGAGGCGATATACGTGCGAAAATTTTGACAACTATTTGTAATTATATTTTGCGCAGTTTTTATAACACGCAACTAAATACACCTGAATATATGATTAAGATATAATCAACTATTGCAATTGTCTATCCTGCTTTATAATTCACAGTCATGACTCATGAATTGTATATGAAGACACGCACGACTGCAAAACAACTTATTGTTCACTGCGACTTGACATGCTCTAATCATTATACAATTCCAATGTGAAATTAACATGAAAACGACTTAATGTGAACTTTCTATTACGATTTTGTGTTATCTGGGTTAGACGTTACAGTAGTGCGCTGGGAGGTTAGCATAAGTTATGTTCTCTCCTGAAGAAAACCATAATACAATTTTCATTCTCACAGGCTACAACTCCTAATGTAAAACTACATTATGCATCTTCGCGATGCGTGACGGTACTTCGCATCGTAAAGAACCGAAGGCAATACTGCCATTTCCGCCATAAACATCACTAGTCCATACTGTCGTAGCCCGTCATTAAATCAAAAAATTTTACCGCAAACCAACACACGCGATCATTTTAAGTTTCGCCAAAAGACTGATCTTAATTTTATTGATCGCTTTCGCAATTCTCGGTTAACGCTCCGATATGCGATCGTATGCGAGCCGAAACAGCTTCTCCCTCTCACTCTAGTGTACGGACGCCAGACGCAGCAATAACGAACCGACACTGTCTATCAGCAGGGTATATCCGCTGCGCTCTCCCACCAAAAACTCGGGTTCGGCAAGCTTGTATTTAACGGGATATATAACTCGCCTTTGTTTCGTGATACTTCTCAGCAAAGACAAAGTTTATGGCAATGCCAGGGTATTGAAACGCATACCCAGTTTTTCAGTATTTCTTTCTTTCAGCATTCTTTCCATGTCTGAGAAAGCTTACAGGATTTACGTCTCTTTTGCGATTGTCTCTTTTGACGTAGGACTACGTCTTTGTTTACTATACTGGGACTGGGTAGCACTTTGTGAAAACGAAAATAGAAGTGTAACGTTTGAATGAAAGATTTCAAATGTTAATAACTACTAAATTACTGAACGAAACTGAACAATTTATGTGTCGTTGGATAGATAAAATGACCAGCAATTTTATAGGTGGATAAGAGAGCAATTTTAAGGAGGGCGTAAGAGGGGGGGCTCCTATAGAAATGAAACACAAATTTCCTCAAAACTCGAAAACTAATCAAGCCAATGGAACCAAATTTGGCATGTGGGGGTTTCAGAAGGCAGGATTTCTTTCTACGGTGAGACCTCTTCTCTTCTAAGGGGGGGGGGGCTCCCATACAAATTAAATACAAATTTCCCCATAACTCCAGAACTAATCAAGCAAAAGGAACCAAAATTGGAATGTTTTGGAGGTAAGATGTTTTTCTATGGTGTACTGAGATCCCTTCTTCTTCGAAGAGGGGGGGGCTCCCATACAAATGAAATACAAATTTCCTCATAACTCTAAAACTAATCAAGTAAATGGAAACAAATTTGGCATGTGGGCGTTTTTAAAGCATGAATTTATTTTGAATTTATTTATTTTATGATGGTTTGAGACCCCTCACCCCTGTGGTAGGAGAATAGGGACTCTTATATAAATAAAACAGAAACTTTTGCGTATGTGCCATATTTTCTGCTATGTAACAAGCGGTAAGCTGTAAAAGTAAACTAGTAAAACCTTCTCGGAGCAATAGACAGTGAATCGAAAGAGGAGGACATTCGAATGGCACGTTATATTTGCGATGAACGGCGTGCTTTGGTTTTAATGTTATTTATAACCAATGGTTCGTTTAAAATCCACAAGCGAGTTAAAGAAAGATTATTGAAACATATCAAACTACGCATAAGCGTATTCTATACAATAATCTGTTGAATGGTCATTCATTACCATTTCAAACTTTATGATGCACACAAGTGATTTTTAAAAGAAATCTCTATGTCTCAGAGGTTGCAGGCGTTGTACTTATGAACCCCTATCCACGTATTTTCAAAGTCACTCTGCATTCAATGAAGAATTGAGTCTGAATACTTCGCTCCTCTCTTTTAAACATTCACTTAAACAATGGCACTCACAGATTCTTATAAACATACCTCTGCCAGAAATGCAGTTTGCATTAGTCTTTGATCTGATTATCTGATATAGTCCTACGTCACCCTTTCGTACAACCCTTAGGGCTGTATACCTTGTAGTTTTGAAGTAGGACTACTTCTTTGATTTCTATATTGGGGTGCACTTTAGAAAAACGAAAAGGGAACATGTAACGAAAAGTGGTTATGGTTTGCACGCTTATAACTCAGTCATCCGTCAACAGATTCTAGAGATGTTGGTATCAATCGATTGGAAATTTTTCAAAAAATCCATTAAACACAGTAGTTTACATGTTTCCCTAACAGACGTTTAATAATTGAGAAAATATGAGTTGAATATTTAATATATCATTATTTGCATTTTTTTGCCTTCCCGCGTCAGTGCTTCCCTAGCACGGATGATAGATATATCGGTGGCAATTTTAAAGGTTGTATTTGAAACATTGTTTGCCTTTGCCTCGGTGTGCGTCATCAGTCGGTCGCCGACTTTCATTGGCGAAACATCTGCCAGCAGCAGCTAGCTTGCGACGCATCGGACAGCCAGTTTTCGAGACATAACGGTGGCAAATTGGCAATTTTAAAGGTTGTATTTGAAACATTGTTTGCCTTTGCCTCGGTGTGCGTCATCAGTCGGTCGCCGACTTTCGTTGGCGAAACATCTGCCAGCAGCAGCTAGCTTGCGACGCATCGGACAGCCAGTTTTCGAGGCATATCGGTGACAAATTGGCAATTTTCAAGGTTGTATTTGAAACATTGTTTGCCTTTGCCTCGGTGTGCATCATCAGCCGGTCGCCGACTTTCGTTGGCGAAACATCTGCCAGCAGTAGCTAGCTTGCGACGCATCGGACAGCCAGTTTTCGAGACATATCGGTGGCAAATTGGCAATTTTAAAGATTGTATTTCCACCATTTGTCTGCGGATCAATCTTACTGAAAATAGTAATTTTATTTATTGCTAAATTCCTGAGATAAAGTCAACGGTTCACAGGTGTTGTACAAAATACAACAGCGCAAGTAAACCTTCCGTTACTGCGCAACTGGGGAATCTATTATATGAAATTCGTACAAAAATCACCGGATTTGGCATTGGGAGACGAATTGCTCTACATTCGTAGTCCTACTTCAAGCCTGCGCCCGTGCCACTATAGGCAACCACCCTTATACTTTTTTCATATAACACATATCTCCTACACATACCCCAGATAACACAAAATCGTAATAGAAAGTTCACATTAAGTCGTTTTCATGTTAATTTCACATTGGAATTGTATAATAATTAGAGCATGTCAAATCGCAGTGAACAATAAGTTGTTTTGCAGTCGTGCGTGTCTTCATATACAATTCATGACTGTGAATTATAAAGCAGGATAGACAATTGCAATAGTTGATTATATCTTAATCATATATTCAGGAGTATTTAGTTGCGTGTTATAAAAACTGCGCAAAATATAATTACAAATAGTTGTCAAAATTTTCGCACGTATATCGCCTCCACTTTGGTACATATATGTTCTTATATGGCGTGAAATATAACTTTTTTGTTCAGATATGATTTCGTATACCTCAGTTGCAATCGAGATATACAAACCAAATGGTTTACTGGGACATTGTCCAGACTGTATGTCGCATCCCAGATAACACAAAATCGTAATAGAAAGTTCACATTAAATCGTTTTCATGTCAATTTCACATTGGAATTGTATAATGATTAGAGTATGTCAAATCGAAGTGAACAATAAGTTGTTTTGCAGTCGTGCGTGTCTTCATATACAATTCATGACTGAATTATAAAGCAGGATAGACAATTGCAATATTTGATTATGTCTTAATCATATATTCAGGAGTATTTAGTTGCGTGTTATAAAAACTGCGCAAAATATAATTACAAATAGTTGTCAAAATTTTCGCACGTATATCGCCTCCACTTTGGTACATATATGTTCTTATATGGCGTGAAATATAACTTTTTCGTTCAGATATGATTTCGTATACATCAGTTGCAATCGAGATATACAACCAAATGGTTTACTGGGATGTCGCAAAAAATTTCTCGCCGTGTTTCCGCACAATCTTCGAGCAGGTTTCAGGGAAAACAAAACGTCAAAGATTAAGTGATCATCTTAAACGCAGTGCTCCGCATGATGCAGAATCTACACAACGGTAAACGGCAAACATCCAGCTTCTCCGATAATGGGAAAAATAACAAAAAAATCCAGTCCGAAAATAAAAAAAAAATCTAAATAAAATTTGTGACTTTTTGTTAGATAGTAATATATTACAAAAATTATAAAACTATTATATAGCTCATGTATCTTCAACTTATTTTCCAGTTTATTTATGCATTCCATTTAATGTTTAATAACATTCATTAATTTAGTATGTGTCACCACGCGGCGCAAAAGAAGACGCCGCACATCCAACTCTCTCTTTACCAATCCTTGGTGGACTTCGGAACTGCGCAACTTACTTCGTAAATCTCGGAATCGATTCTTCCTCTCCAAGTCAGAAACGGATCGATCATCCTTTCGCCAGGCTGAATCGACTTACCAAGAAACATTAAAAACAACTTACGACAATTACATCTCAAGCATCCAGTCCAGCGTCAAACAAAGCTCTGGACGTTTCTGGGATTATATCAGGAAGCTGAAAAAGAGTGACTGCATTCCTATCCTAATGCCGTACACTACGATGGCACCGACGCTTGTACAAGCAGGGACGCTGCTGAACTCTTCGCATCTTCGCATCGTTCTTCGAAACCGTGTATAGCAGAGCAGCGCCAGCGCAGAATATCAACTGTTTTGCCCATCAAGCACACGACTTCAATCTCCCCACCTTTCAAATATCCAGAAACAATGTCATCGCCGCTCTTGAAGACCTGGACACTGACAAAGGGTCAGGTACGGACGACGTTCCTCCAGTGCTTTTAAAAAACTGTGCTGATAGTCTAGCGGAAGCGATTGCACTGATTTTCAATCGTACACTCCGGGAAAGGTTTTTCCCGTCTGCTTGGAAATCGGCCTATATTGTTCCAATTTATAAATCAGGAAATCGTAGCTTTGTGTCTAACTACCGTGGTGTCTCGCCACTTTGTTGCCTTAGTAAGGTATTAGAAAAACTAGTCCACAGCACGCTATATAACGCAGTTGCACTAGTCATCTCTGAAACTCAGCACGGCTTCATGAGGAACCGGTCAACTACCACTAATCTGATGTGCTACGTTACTACTTTATCCAGAGAAATCGAAGCTAGACGACAAGTGGACTCGGTATACATCGACTTTGGAAAAGCTTTTGATACTGTTCCACACATTCTGGTTATCGCCAAGTTGAAGCAAATGGGTCAACCGGATTGGATTACAGAATGGCTCAGCTCATATCTGACGGACCGCACGGCATACGTGGTAGTGAATTCTGCTCGCTCACGAACGTTTCTCATTCCCTCCGGCGTACCCCAAGGAAGCGTACTTGGGCCACTGTTGTTCAACATTTTCGTAAACGACCTGGGTACATCTATGTCATCTCCTGGACTTTCGTTCGCCGATGATTTGAAAAATTTTCGAACAATACTGTCGGTTTCGGACTGCGTGGCACTGCAAGAGGACTTAAACAAACAATTAATTTGGTGCGACAGCAATGGCATGCGCGTCAACTACAAGAAATGCAAAATAGTAACATTCACTCGAAGCAATGATGCTCTACACCGTCAATACTCATTGGGGTTAGACATTGTAGATCGCGTTTATTCAATATGCGACTTAGGCGTCGCAATTGACTCGAAAGTCAGATTCAATGAGCACATCACCGCGAAGGCATTCACCACACTAGGATTCATTCGTCGTCATGCTTCCAGCTTTAGCGACATTTACGCACTCAAAACGTTGTATTGCGCGTTGGTGTGTATCCAGATAACACAAAATCGTAATATAAAGTTCACATTAAATCGTTTTCATGACAATTTCAAATTGGAATTGAATAATGATTAGAGTATGTCAAATCGAAGTGAACAATAAGTTGTTTTGCAGTCGTGCGTGTCTTCATATACAATTCATGACTGTGAATTATAAAGCAGTATAGACGATTGCAATATTTGATTATATCTTAATCATATATTCAGGAGTATTTAGTTGCGTGTTATAAAAACTACGCAAAATAGAATTACAAATAATTGGCAAAATTTTCGCACGTATATCGCCTCCACTTTGGTACATATATGTTCTTATATGGCGTGAAATATAACTTGTTCGTTCAGATATGATTTCGTATATCTCAGTTGCAATCGAGATATACAAACCTAATGGTTTACTGGGTAGCATCTTGGAGTACGCGTCTGTCGTTTGGTGCCCGCATCAGGTTACGCAAACCCTTGTAATCGAACGAGTGCAGAATTTTTGACGTAGGACTACGTCTTTGTTTACTATACTGGGACTGGGTAGCACTTTGTGAAAATGAAAATAGAAGTGTAACGTTTGAATGAAAGATTTCAAATGCTAGTAAATAAACTACTGAACGAAACTGAACAATTTATATGTCGTTGGATAGATAAAATGCCCAGCAATTTTAAAGGGCGGTAAGAGAACAATTTTAAGGAGGGCGTAAGAGGGGGGGCTCCTATACAAATGAAACACAAATTTCCTCATAACTCTGGAACTAATCAAGCAAATGGAACCAAATTTGGAATGTGGAGGTTTCAGAAGGCAAGAATTTTTACTATGGTAAATTGAGACCCCTCCCCTCTTTGGGAGGGGAGGGCTCCCATGCAAATAATATACCAATTTCCTCATAATTCGAGTACTAATCAAGCAAATGGAACCAAATTTGACATGTGGGGGTTTTTGGAGGCAGGAATTTTCATATCATATTTGCGATGAACGTGCTTTGGCTTTAATGTTATTTGTAACCAATGGGCCTTTTAAAGGCCACATACGAGTTAAAGTAAGATTATTGGAACTAATCAAGCTAATATTCAATACAATAATCTGTCATTCATTATCCATTCCAACTTTTATGATGCACACAAGTGATTTTTAAAAGAAATCTCTATGTCTGAAAGGTGGCAGGCGTTGTACTCATGAAATCCCGCCACCGTTGCATTCAATGAAGAATCGAATCTGAATCTCTCTTTTCTTCTAAACATTCACTTACACAATGGCACTCACAGATTCTTATAAACATACATATGCCAGAAATGCAGTTTACATTAGTCTTAGATCTGATGATCTGATATAGTCCTACGTCACCCTTTCGTACAACCCTTAGGGCTGTATACCTTGTAGTTTTTTTACGTTTTGCTCTGCGCGATCAATCTTCCTCATTATCAAGCTCGGTGTCAGCTGATCAAACTCGATCTACTGTCGGGTAGGCGTACCATTCAACAAAGAATGTTCGTTTTTGACTAGGGTTGGGATACCGGGAGTACCGGAACCGGGAATACCGGTACTACCGGCTGATTTTCCAGTACCGAAATACCGGTACTGGCCCAAGAGAAAACCGGTACTTTCGGTACTGATCAATTATGCATGTTTTCTAACATTCGGCCGTAAAATCGAAGATAAAAATTTTAAAATAATTTCTAAACCTACGCGCTATAGTTTGATAAAGCAAGCGGATGAGTTACTACAACGATTTAACACCAGTAACGAGATTGAGGAAATTGTTGAGCGTTAGTTTTTGGAATGAATATGGCTAGCTGATCATGAAGGAAAACTTAGAACGGACTTCAGTCGCCTATAGCTGTTCAAGCTTTAAGAAGTTCGATTATACCTGTACACCAAAACACTCTGCGGAATGAATTCGCTTCGATGTAACTCAAGGATTGAAGAGCAAGTATGCTTTTCGGTACCCTGAGTACAGCCTGTCCTTCAGCGATACATGCTGAGAAAGTATTTTCAGCGTCTGGCAGGTTCGTTTCCGCATGGTGAACAGTACATTGAATATTCTGTGCATTTTAAAGTTGAATTTTGCAAGCTTCTCCTCTAGCAGCATACAACCGGAGGGTCGTGTTGTATCAAAAACTTATCTCCACTGTACTTGGTCCTAGGCTACTTGTCACCAATTCATTGAGCTTCTCGAAGTCGGCTTCAACCTGGTCGTTGGGCCCATCTATTTATGGTACCGCCGGGTTTTTTGAAACAGATTTCGGTGCACAGTTATCCGTCATCCTTGCGACATTGCCGACCCATCGCAGCCTCCCGACTTTCGCCAGATGTCGTTCGGAATCACTCCAATTTTTGCAATCGCTAGCTTTGTTCATTTTTACAAGGGCCCTATTCTCATAGATCTTGGATGAGAATACAATTAGCGATTTTGAAAGTACCTGGGTGACTCCTGTTACCTAAGTGACAGTACAAATGAAATGGTAACTGCAAGGTGAGGTGAAGTGACTTAAGAATTGGACCTCAAATGAAAGTATTAGCAGATTTTTTAAAGAACAAGGATTTTCTTTTTAAAACTTTGGGTACCGGTACCAGTACCGGTATTACCGGTACTGATCCTTCCAGTACCGAAATACCGGTTCTCAAAAATCCTGGCGGTACTCCCAACCCAATTTTTGACCTAATGCAGGGAAACATTGACTGTCCAGTATTATTAGAGCAGGTGCTAATCAACGTACCTCCTCGTCGGTTTCGCGATACGCAGTTACTTGCATACTTTTCCACCGGACGCACTTTGGCCAGAACAACGCATTAAACTCATGTCTTCAAGCCTTCAACGCTGTTGGTGAAGTTTTTGACTTCGACATGCCAAAATTACTTTTTAAAAAACGAATCAGCGAAATTACACAGTAAAACCACAGAGAACAGACATCCAAGCTAGCATATCCGACTTGTGTAAATTTTTGTAACGGCCATTTCAAAATAACCCCTTGTTCACGTTAAAGTTACCCCTCGCTTTGGTTAGTTTGGCGATTCGTTTGATGGCGGCGCCATAGGCGCCACCCGTATAAGCATCTGTCAAAATTAAAAAGTATTTTTATATATCCTTGAACTGGTACGAGGTAAACAAACGAAATAAACAGATAAATATATATTGATACAAAATTACAACAGGTTGTGTTCAGATGCTGTCCTCGTTAATCTGGAAAAATCTATTTTCGCTGAGCCTGATATTGAATAGATCATTTTGCGATGACGTCATTTTGCCGTCAAATAACACCACTAGGTGGTTTGTTTACATGTTTTTTGTCACATCCAGCGGTTTCGATTTAAAATTTCGTGAAGGATTACTGCATCAGGTGCTTTAAAATGCATGCAAGGTACTTTCTCTTAAATAAAAACTATAATTTTTTGACGTAGGACTACGTCTTACGGCAAGTTTTGAGATAGGGTGTCATTCCAAAAAATCGAAAAATGCGAGCGTCACGAAAAATGAAAGGTTTTGAGCGCTAATAGCACAGTGGTTTTCCAATCGATTTTCAATATTCTTACACCAATCGATCGGAAAATCTTCTAAGAATTGACCCAAATAAAGAAAAGTATGGATTCTTGATGTTGAACCATTGAAAAATTGAAAATAATGAACCTATGTTTTACCAGAATTCTCGCTTCGTGATTGGTTGGAAGATTGTTTACGATGATCTAAACCTATACCAACTTGATATCTGTGCTTGGGAAGTAAGCCAAAACAAGTGACCAAGCTTCCTTATTTCAACAAGATTTCTTAACACCACGGTTCAACCTAGACCATTTTGATGTCCTTGTTTGGGAAGTACGCCAGAGAGAGTAACAATGCCCCCTCGTGCCAACAGATTTCTTACGAACGCGATTAAACCTAGTCCAATTTGATGTCTGTGTTAGGGAAGTGTGCTAGAAAAAATGACACAAGTTCGTTGTCCCAACAGATCGCAAATTCTTTACTGCGAGACGATTAAACCTCGACGAACTTGATATCTGTGTTGGAAAAATGTGCTACAGCTGTAGTGTTCGGTTATAATACGACTCTGTATGAATACGCATGCTTACCGTTTCATTAGAAGTGTAGTGAAAAGATGTGCTGTTGATAAAATAGGATTGAATTGGTAAAATCCCTTCAACGTGGGAAACCATGGATAATAAAAACAATCTTTAATTTCAGTAAGGTAGCAGGAAAGCAATAGTTTGTGTTCTTGATTTTGTTAAATTGTTTTCAAATGCACAATCTGTTGAGAATTGAACGTATGCAATGTTACAACTTTGATAAATGTTACATACAACGCATGTAGCATGTATATATGTTGCATATAGCATGTATACATGAAGAATCGAATGATTACAAGCATGAATACAGACTACTATCACTATTTCCGTAGTCCTGCGTCACCTATATAGGCGGTCGTGTCTTGTACACAACCCCTCTGATTTTATCATTATCTGCCGGACAAAGATAGAAAACTCAATTCAAACTTTAACACCATGTAAACAAACCACCACCCAGTAAACCATTTGGTTTGTATATCTCTATTGCAACTGAGGTATACGAAATCATATCTGAACGAAAAAGTTATATTTCACGCCATATAAGAACATATATATACCAAAGTGGAGGCGATATACGTGCGAAAATTTTAACAACTATTTGTAATTCTATTTTGCGCAGTTTTTATAACACGCAACTAAATACTCCTGAATATATGATTAAGATATAATCAAATATTGCAATTGTCTATCCTGCTTTATAATTCACAATCATGAATTGTATATGAAGACACTCACGACTGCAAGACAACTTATTGTTCACTTCGATTTGACATACTCTAATCATTATACAATTCCAATGTGAAATTGACATGAAAATGATTTAATGTGAACTTTCTATTATGATTTTGTGTTATCTGGGCAAGTGCTGTCAAAAAAGTGTGGTTAGGAGCTCCCGTGTAATGATCTATTCATTGAGGACGATGAAGATTTTTTCGAATGAAAAATGTTGCTCACCGATACAGCTTTTCCAACGGCCTAATGGTCTCTTTCGCTGAGTTCCACTGGTTTGCGAAACAGTTATTCGAGCTACGCAGTAGTCGATTCAGCAAGACTATTTACAGTAATTTATCACATACAGCACATCAAATGTTTTGATTGACTCACTAAACTGCAAATTTTATGAAACACAACAACTACGCTCCAGTCGATTCACTTAAGGCTCTACCGAACAACACAACTAGTCCATCAAGTACAGTGGACCCCCGTTAGTTTGAACGATTCCTCATGCAAACTAACGGGGTTAGCTTTTAATTTGAACAACTGGTAACCCTAAATATACTGGAGCTTGTGTGAACTGGTTGCCCTGTTCTTTGTTATTATTTTGGTGGTTTGATTCAGTTGGCAGTTACAAGCAGCGAATATTTCATTCTCCGATCAGATTTCTACCATAATCGTTGAGAAAACGCATTGTGAAACAGATTGAACACGCTAGATCAGTACAAACAAATCGTGTTTATGTGCATTGTCTGCACAAGCAAATGATGTCATATTGAGACCCAAGTAACAATTTCAGGCTGATCAAACGCTTTTATAGCTGATTTTATTCAACCTGTTGGCTGATCTATGGTTTAGGTTTAGAAATGAAAACCTTTTTTCAGCTCTTAAACATCTAAATCTGGTGATTTTATCAAGTTTCAGGCTAATTAATAGCTGCTTTCGAAGCTGCAATGAAGCTTAATAGAAACTTTTTTCGCACTTTTAAATAGCCAATTTGCGCAATGCTGTCAATTCTATTTTTAGAATGAGAAATAGTTTTACAACCTACTTTTCCAGTCGCTTAATCAACGCTTCATCAACCTTTATGCAGCCAAAAAAAATCTATTTTTAAATTTAAAAAAATGGAACGCGTCATTTTTATTTCGCCGTCAACGCGATATTTTTAGTTTCGAATAACTTTTATTCGAACAAGTAAGCTAGCTAATTAAAAATGCATGTCTTTTTTCCGGGAATTGAACCCGCCATCTTTTGATCCATAAGCACTCACCGTATAACCCGCCCCATTCGCATCTGCAGAACATACAGTGAGAATATCTTTACACTTGAAGCCAAGCCCGTCTAGCGTGAAGCAGTCGATAATGTCGATAACTGACAAACTTTTGCTGTCAGCCGAATTGCGAAATTCTATGATCTGACAGTATGTGTGCTGTGAGCCGAATGAAAACTTGGTAGAAGTTTGTAAAGCCACTTTAACACCCTTAAGCAGACTTAAAGTAGTTTGAAAGCTGTGAGCCTAATGAAAGCTTCCACTCTACATGTTAACACCTTTAAGCAGCCGTAAAACGGTTTGATGTTTATGTGCATTGGCTTATGGTTTATGGCTATTTAGAAGCAGATTGTTTAGCAAAAAAAATCCGCTATTAAGCTTTTTTATCAGCTTTTGGGAGAGAACTGGTTTGAAAAACTTAAAGTAGCTTACACATCGCTTATTTAAACACCATTTGAGCGCTTACTTTATGCAGCTTTGATCGCCTTAAACCAACCCGTAAACAGCCATTGCTCTTGCAATTCAGCTTCCGTTGTTACTTGGGGAATGACATTTGAACCATTTTTAATTTGCACGTCGTGCAAACCAACGGGGTTCAAATTAAAAAGTGTTCAGATTAAAAACGGTCAAACTAACGGGGGTCCACGGTAGTGGGTTAACTGACTCAGTAATGCCACCGGTAGCGGAAGCGTCTAAGCAAAACAAATCCCAATCTTCAGCTTCATCGCTCATTGACGGTAGAGCATGCTTCAAAAAAGCTACTAAAGATGAAGCTAAAAGATTCACGACAACTATTTGTTTCCGAACAAAGCTACAAACGTCGATTGTCATTCTTAGTACAAACGTCTCGTATTCCAGTTGCGACGCATTAATGCATTTATTCAAGGTTTTCTCAGAGATACTAATTAGATTGCAACTGCATAAAAGAAAAGAAAAATTAAATCGAAAAGCTTTTCGTATGAAATCTATTGAAAATTATATTACTATTGTTATTTCCAGATAAACTTTTTTTCCTGTAAATTGTTCAAATCTATACCTATAAAGAAGGATTTCTGTCTGTCTGTCTGTCTGTCTGTTTTGTGTTCCTTATAGAATCAAAAACTACTGAACCAATCGGCGTGAAAATTTGCATGTAGAGGTTTTTAGGGCCAGGAAAGGTTTTAGCGATGGTTAGAGACCCCTCCCCCCACTAAGAGGGGGGGCTCCCATACAAATGAAACACAAATTTCTGCATAATTCGAGAACTAATTAAGCAAATAGAACCAAATTTGGCATGTGGGTGTTTTCGGTGACAAGAATTTATTCTAGGGTAATTTGAGACCCCTCCCCTCTTTATAAGGGGAATTATAACTCCTCTCTCCTTTAAGAGGGGGGGTTTCCATACCAATTTCCTCATAACTCGAGAACTAATCAAGCAAATGGAACCAAATTTGGCATGTGAAGGTTTTCGAGGGCAAGAAAATTTTCTATGTTGAATTAGGACCCCTCCTCACTTTAAGAGGGGGGGCTCCTGTACAAATGAAATACCAATTTCCTCATAACTCGAGAACTAATCAAGCAAATGGAACCAAATTTGGCATGCGTGTGTTTTTGAAGACAAAATTTTTTTCTATGATGAATTGGGACCCCTCCCCACTTTAAGAGGGGGGGGGGCTCCTATACAAACGAAATACAAATTTCCTTATAACTCGAGAGCTAATCCAGCAAATGGAACCAAATTTGGCATGTAGGTGTTTTTGGAGGCAAGAATGTTTTCTATGATGAATAAGAACCTCTCCCCACTTTAGGAGGGGGGGCTCCTATACAAATGAAATACAAATTTCCTCATAACTCGAGAACTAATCAAGCAAATAGAACCAAATTTGGCATGTGGGTGTTTTCGGTGACAAGAATTTATTCTATGGTAAATTGAGACCCCTCCCTCTTTATAAGAGGAATTGTAACTCCTCTCTCCTTTAAGAGGGGGGGCTGCCATACAAATTTCCTCATAACTCGAGAACTAATCAAGCAAATGGAACCAACTTTGGCATGTGAAGGTTTTCGAGGGCAAGAAAATTTTCTACGGTGAATTAGGACCCCTCCCCACTCTAAGAGGGGGGGCTCCTGTACAAATGAAATACAAATTTCCTCCTAACTCGAGAACTAATCAAGCAAATAGAACAACATTTGGCATGTGGGTGTTTTTTTGGTGACAAGAGTTTATTCTATGGTGAATTGAGACCCCTCCCCTCTTTATAAGAGGAATTATAACTCCTCTCCCCTTTAAGAGGGGGGACTTCCATACAAATTTCCTCATAACTCGAGAACTAATCAAGCAAATGCAACCAAATTTGGCATGTGAAGGTTTTCGAGAGCAAGAAAATTTTCTATGGTGAATTAGGACCCCTCCCCACTTTAAGAGGAGGGGCTCCTGTACAAATGAAATACCAATTTCCTCATAACTCGAGAACTAATCAAGCGAATTGAACCAAATTTGGCATGTGTGTGTTTTTGGAGACAATTTTTTTTTCAATGATGAATTGGGACCCCTCCCCACTTTAGGAGGGGGGGGTCCTGTACAAACGAGATACAAATTTCCTCATAACTCGAGAACTAATCCAGCAAATGGAACCAAATTTGGCATGTAGGTGTTTTTGGAGGCAAGAATTTTTTCTGTGATGAATTAGGACCTCTTCCCACATTAGGAGGGGGGGCTCCAATACAAATGAAATACAAATTTCCCCATAACTCGAGAACTAATCAAGCAAATGGAACCAACTTTGGCATATGAAGGTTTTCGAGGGCAAGAAAATTTTCTACGGTGAATTAGGACCCCTCCCCACTCTAAGAGGGAGGGCTCCTGTACAAATGAAATACAAATTTCCTCCTAACTCGAGAACTAATCAAGCAAATAGAACAACATTTGGCATGTGGGTGTTTTTGGAGGCAACCATTTTTCCCATGATGAATTAGGACTTCTTACCTTTTTAGGAGGGGGGGGGGCTCCCATTCAAACGAAATACAAATTTGCTCATAACTTTAGAACTAATCAAGTAAATGGAACCAAATTTGGCATGTGAGAGTTTTAAATGGCAGAATTTTTTTTCTGTGGTGTATTACGACCCCTTTCCCTTTTAAGAGGGTGGGCTTCCATACAAATGAAATACAAATTTCCTTATAATTTGAGTACTAATCAAGCAAATGGAACCAAATTTAGCATGTAGGAGATTTTTGAGTCTTGAATTTATTTTATGATAGTTAGAGACCTCTCACCCCTGTGGTAGGGGGATATGGACTCTCATACAAATAAAACAGAAATTTTGGCGAAACTCAAAAACTAATCCAACTCGAGAAATTCGAGACTCTTCCATAAAACATTAATCAATAACAAGACCACAAAAACTATCTATAGTAACACTAGATCATTCAGGACGAGCCGGTCGCGAGTGTTGCCGGTGACCCGCCGTCGGAAGCGCCGCCCACTGGAGGACTTGCAAAACTCGAGAAGTGATAAAGATCATCCGAGATTCATGATTTATGTACAACACAGGTTAATTTGTGGCAATACGAAGTTTGTCGGGTCAGCTAGTATAAAATAAAGAAACCATCATGCTGGTAGTATTGTTTTGAATGTTTTCCGGAATCTCTCCGACAGATGAGGAAGATTACCTACAATACAAAGAATGATAGTAACAAAATCTGCTTCATCCCAAAACAGCAACTTACTGAAAAACGAGGAAGATAAACTCAGTCGCCCATGGTTGCGCTGGTGTTTCATGAACCGAAATCGTACGAGCTGACATCAGGGATGCCACATATAATTCTGTGTTTTTTGTTGGAAAAATCTAACAATCTGTACGACAAGGAAAAATATTTGAATATGAATATGAATATATGGTACTACCACCGCCTTAGCAAAACATCCGTTCATAGCAATGAGCCTATCATGTCAAAAAGAGTTGTACATATTCAACGATCGGTCATGCTTCCCAACTCTTGTATGAAGGGCCAAAAGGGAATTGGACGGCAAGCAACATCACTTACACGTACCAGGGGTTTAGAGAATCTCCTTCCAAGAGCTAAGTCGCCTGAGTCAATCTTTGAATAAGCCGTCTTAGTGCAGAATGACTCCAGCAGGTGGGGAGAAGAGCCCGCTCATTATCCACTATGTGATGTTAATCGGGCCAAGATTAACCCTAGGAAGTTGACTGTTTCACTCTCCCTAGGCACACCGCTTCAAACAAGTGCTCTGATGGTCCCTCCCTCTTCCCGATTCTAGTTTATTTATTTAATACAGGCAATGTTGCTATTCATCGATAAAAGTACTGATTCGGTTCGAAACACACTCAAAAGTGATTCCATAACGTCAAATTCTCTGGCAATGCTTTTCTAGCTGAGCATTATTTAATGAGAGTGAGAGAAAAACGAATTATCACTCACTCTTTTTCATTCATGATTTGATCGCTAGTGATCCCAATCAAACACGAATAGCTCACATTTTGACTCATCGCGATGAGTAGCGATGATTTATCAATTTTTGAAAACAGGCAAAAGCGCTATCAGATATTGAATTACACCGTCAAAAAACTTGTACCTAACACTTATGTTAACTTTTCAGTTTGACTATTAGCACCTGAGATACTTGGAATATACATTTTTGCGACATAATACATAAATGCACTTCAAAACATCAACTTTCTTCTACACCCAGAAGACTTTTAATCTCATTAAATTATTTTAACATGTTATTCATAATTTTTCAACATTCACGTTAAATCCAGCATAAATCTTTTTTCCGTGACAATGACAAGCACCAGCAACGTTTGCAATTGTTTAGAAGATACTAGCGATTTTTCAGACATGTTGGCAGGATTAAATTTTGAACAGTGACCGACGATATTTTTATTATCAGCCTTCATCGTTAGTCACACAAGAAGATGTATTATTTTTCATAGCTTCGAACCTTCGAGGCACCAATTAATAATAATAATAGTGCACCAGGTTTGCATTTCATTGAAACTAAATCTTGAAACCATTCTATTTGTCCGTGTGCCGCTTGAAGTTACTGGTTGTGTACGGCGTCGCAAGTATATGTGGACGTTTGACAAGTTCATAAATATATGTGATACGAATAACGTTTTATATTTGAACGAGCAATATTTTTTCTTTGTAATTTGCCAAAAAATATGCTTGTTTACGTTTCATCGCAAAGTACATTCTTGGTTGGATGACAGCGATTAACGATGATTAGCGATGAGTGTGAGACAGAGATACCGAGCGAGTATTTGCCAGCGTAATCGATTCATATTTTGCTCACCAGTTTTTGCGTCGGCGATTCATCGCGAGCAATCAGGATACGATAGAGTTGCCAGTTAATGAAATTCAAATCGCTGACGAGCAGATGATGAGCTTTCATCGTGATGAAAATTAGCAACATTGTTTAATTGTATTTTATAATATAAGTAGATAAGAAAATAAGTAACATTACCTTTTTAAGTCTGTACCTACACATTTGTTTTATTATGTGATATCCCGCATTTTGCACCTTACTGGACACCGCAGTCTAAAAGTGCGACTGGCACAAAAAGTGCGACAATGCGAATGCTGTGAGTGAGAAAGAGAAAGAGTGACAACTGCAATGTTGCTGTTTTCTTTTGTCATATACATTGGCATTAGAAAAAATAATCTGGATTAATCCAGGTACAGCTGCAAAGCACAATACAACATCTACATCCAATATTAGTTTCTTGTACCAAGAACTCTGTTGCAATTGAGCCCTGTTAGCGTTGTAGACTTCCTCAGAGTGCTTGTAACCTGTTCATACTTGATCCTAAAAAGAAAGTGAAAAACAACAGAGACCAGAAAACCAGGAGAAGGCACAGCGATGGTGACTTCCTATCCCCGTGACGATTCCAGCATTGTGTATTACCCCTTGGTTCTTGTGAATTCTGTACCTATAATGAAATATTTTACTTGTTATTGTTCTAACTCAGAGTACTGATGACTTTTTCTATATATATTTTTTTTGTTTGCTTTTTCAGCATTTTTGTTTGTTTGTTTTTTTTTTCTTGTGTTTTATCTTTTGTTATTTTTTATTTATATAATTGTTATTCCTTTTAATAGGTAAGTTTTTCTTCTTTTTTTTTATGCTATGATTTTTTAATATTTTCTAGTTTTATCCTAACTTGTATTTTATTCCATCAATCTGTGTGTACTATTTTTTATTAGGTTTGTACTTCGTAGGTTTTTCGTTTGTTCCGTCATCTGATGATTCACCTTCTGAAATTTCGCTGTTTTCGTTATTATATATTTCTTCAGCTTTGCGTTTCAATTCTTGCTTGTTTTCTGCTAGATCTTTCCAATCACTGTTAGTCATATCTTCGTATTTGTCCAAACCTTGCCTTAACGAATCGTTCCATGTGAAGCACGGTCTGCCCTCCTTTCTTTTTCGACATTTTAATTTCCATGCTTTGCGTAGCGGATGTTTCCTTTCTCTTCTAAGTATGTGTCCAAAATAACATATTCTTCCCACTCTGGCTCTCCTATTTATGGTTTTACCATTTAGTAATATGTTTACGTTGAATTTCATTTTTTTTGGTTTTTTGCAACTGTTAAATATGTTTTTAAGTATTGTTTTTTCATATTCTCCCATAGACAACCTGCTTTTCTTTGTTAATACTGCCACCTTCGTGCCATACAAGATTGCTGGAGCTACTACTGTATTATATATTAACTTTCCTGTCTCCCATTTTGGATGAAATTTTTTGCAAAAATTTACAATACAATGAGATGTTTTAATTGCGTTCTTGCATCTGAGTCTGTTTGTCTGCTTCCTACTGAGATTAGCTGTAAGACATACTCCTAAATAAATTAAACTTTCACATACTTTATAACTCTTTCCGTTTAAAACTACTTCTTGTTGCTGTTGTTTTGCTTTATCATTGGGTAATCGTATTAATACATGGCTTTTCTGAATATTTATCTCTAATCCTACTACAAGTAATTTCTCTTCTAGTATTTTCAATATTTTCTCTAGCTGTTTTTCATCTTTGCACATAATTAGCAAGTCATCTGCAAAAGCTAATATTAAAGGTAAACTCAAACAGTTGATGTCCATTAATTTCAATTCTGGTATTTCAAGAGATACTTCTTTTAGTACATCTTGCATAATAAAATTAAATAACATCGGTGATAAAGGACATCCCTGTTTAATTCCCTTGCCGCGTTTAACCTCCCTCGATAATTGGTTTTCCCATAAAATACGTGTCACTTCGTCCTTGACACACCGTAGTACCCTATCGATTAATCTGGTCGGCACCTCTAAATTTTGCAGAATCTCCTTTAATGCATGTACGTTTATAGTATCAAATGCTTTTTTTATATCTAGTGCCATTATATACAGTATTTCCCCTTCATTCCAATTTTCCTCCATAACCCTTCTAGCTACAAAAAGCCTGGTTCTCCTGCAAATTTTCTTAGTTGCTTAGCAATCCATTTAGCATAGATTTTATAACCTACGTTACACAGTGATATTCTCCTAAACTGATCTGCTTCTCTCGCTCCTGTCTTTTTAGGTATTGGAATCTGTACCGACTTGAACCACTCGCTTGGCATTTGATTTGTTACGTATACCTTTATCAAAAGTTCAGTTAGTTTTCTTAAAGTATTCTCATCTGCGTATTTAATGTATTCTGCATATACCCTATCTGGCCCTGACGATTTTCCATTGCACGAAGTTCTAATTATTTCCATAATTTCTTGATGTGTTGGAGGATTAGGTAACGGTACAAAATCATGTTTTTCACACATTCCTATCTCTGGCCCTACACAACTATCTAAGATTCCCTCCCATGTTCGGTGACTAATCACTGCTTTGATTGTTTTCTTTTGCTTAACAAACTGTTTTAAGTAATTAAAAGTTTTTTTAATCCTCATTCCAATATGGAAGTCATTCATGTTCCTGAAAAAATTGACAATTTCTCGTTCCTTGTGATCCTTAATTGCTTGTAGCAAATCTTCTCTTCTATTATCTAGTATATATTTATAATTTTGCATATCCGGATATTTTTTTAAGTTCTTTGCCGCCTTGTTGAATCGATCTCTTGCCTTCCTTCTTTTTGGCGTACTGGGCTCGGACTTTATTCTCAATGTTTTTGAGGCCGCTTTCTTAAGCCTTTTATCAAGATTTGAATAACTGTCTTCTACAGTTTCGTTCTCGCTGTTGTTTCTTTTATCCAGCTCTTTCAAGCATGTTTGATATTTTTTCCTTATGACACTGTTTTGCAGCAGTTGCAACTGGATTTTGTTTTTCTCTAGTTTGCCTTTGGCGCTGTGTTTTGTCTTTTTAGCATCAGTCCAACTGTTATCATTTTGTGGTCCGTTTTTAGTTGTGTCCATTGCCCTTTAATATATCTTATTGTAAAACATGTTGGTGCAGGTATTAATACATGGTCTATCTGGCTTTGTCGATCTCCACATCTCCACGTTATGTTGGTATTTCTACCGATTTTCGATGTCAGGTTTTTGATTTGATTCATGTGCAGAAACAGTTTTAACAGCTCACCGTTTTCATTAGAGTAGTTATGTCCTAGCAATTTTCCTAACCACCTCCTATCTTCTTTTCGTAAGTCTTTTAATCCAATCTGGGCATTAAAATCCCCTAATATCAAAATTTTTCCTCTGTCTGATTTAACATTAACTGTTTTTGCCAGTTCTTCTAAAAATGATCTTTGTCTGTTATTTGGTGCGTGTACATTAATGATTATCAATTTTTCTCCGTTAACATCCAATCTAATCCACATAATTCCTTTTTTAATAAGCCTAACACATCGACAGAAGCTTTTGTCCCTTTTCTAATTAACAGAGCCAGTCCTCTTGCTTTGTTAATATTATTCCCTTTAACTATCCAATTATATTGATCCGTATACATTTGCATTCCCAAGGTATTTGCCTCTTGCAATGCTGCTATATCTACATCGTTAAATGACAGAACTTCGTCTATTTCAGTTCTCTTTTGTGACTGTCTACATCCCTTTACATTCCAACTTACTATCTTTAATGCTTTCTTTTCCTTTAGGCCAGTTCTATTTCCGTTTTTTGTTATTTCATTTTCTAGTCTAACGTTTCGCTTTATGGATTCATCGTTTTCCTGTAATGTACGTAAGTTATTTGCTTTTTTGGTGATATTCCTATTTTCATTCTCTTTATTAATGTGTTCTTCTATTGTCTGTTCTGTCCTGTTGCTGACTAAGTTGTCTATTTTTATTGTTGTGTCAGGTGTTGTGTTGTCTATATTGTCTTGTGATTTGTCATTTTCCTGTCCTAAATCCAACTGTTTTACTCTTTCCTCTTGAATGTCACTTTTTGTTGATTTTGTCTCTCGTTTCCTTTGAATCTCCATATTTAGTTCGTCTACTATGCTGTCATAATGGTTCTTTACAGTCACTCCAGTATAGAAGATTTTTAACATACCATTCAATACAAAGTGCTCCCCAATCATGTAGTTTACGCCATCTTTATCTAAAACTTGAATTGCCAATTGGAATATCTCTGATAATGCTACCAGTGCTTCTTGTCCCAGCCAGAATACATGTTGTTTTATTTTATTTACCACCGCATTGAAATCTGATACGTCTTCCATATATTCTATAAGAAAAACTTCAAAAATCTCTTCGATTTTGAATATAGTCCGCAATAATGTTTCGGAGCTTTTGTACATTATAATCTGACATATATTTCTTTGCCCCTCTCCTGCTTAACTGATCCAGAATAGCCCTAATCATACAATTCCCATCGCCCATTATCTGTTTAACTTTCAAAACTTTTTGTGAATTGAAGGTTACCTTGTATATTTTTTCTGAATGTTTGTGTGAATGTTCTTCCGCTAACATTTTTCCACCTAAATTGTGTTCTTTAGGAATGTGCACGGAAGACTCTACTTGCTGAAATCGTATATCCCTCCCATCTTTACAGGCTAGTAGTAATATAGATGGTAATTTCTTATATCTTTCATTTACCCCAAATACAATTTCCCCGAACTCTTCAAGAATCACTACTATTTCCCGGTTTAGTCCTATTCCAAGCTGGCTGACCCAGTTTAATTCATTGGGCACAAATCCTTGTTGATGTATCTGTGTCCAATAATTTTTCGTTTTCTCCATTTCTTGCACAAAGCCATTAATTACCCTCATATCTTCACTGTAGTCTCTCCCGTGATTCTGGATGTTAAACCCTTGAAGGCATTCTTTTATGCAACTCAATATGTCATGTTGTGTATTTTTTCCCTTTACAAGCTTTATCGTTATGTCACCACTATCTGTCTCATCTATTTTATATGATTTATCACCTTGCATCCCATATTCATTAGTACTCCCCTCTTTACATGATTTGTCAATTTTTTTTACCGGATCAAAACCATCCGTATTGATCACATTTCCAACTTCTCCTTTCTTTGTAATGAAAAAAGATAGTTTTTCAAAGTATGGATTACAATCGCCTTTTCTAAAGTTTTCTTGTTTCCCCGCCTCAAAATAAACCGTTACTTCGCATTCAAAAATTTCTCCTACCGCCCGTAAGATTTCCAAAGCATTTTCTTCAACTTTAAAATTTCCCATCAATTCTTGCACTTTTAGCATTTCCTTCTCTCCACCATTAAATTCATCCTCCATTTTCCTCTTTGACGCCTCGATGTAATCATAAATTATCCTATTTAATTCACATACATCAGAGGCGTTTGATTTAGCTTTACTAAGTTTGTTTTTGATTTGCTGCAGTATAAGACTGGCTAGCATGTTATCCCCTGTGTAAATTTGAACAACAGCTCCTGTTATTGTCCCTGTTTGTATAAAATATTTCCGTTCTTCCCATCCCTCCTTTGCTTTATTTTCCATTGTGTATGTATTGTATCGTGTCTGTGTATCTTCAATTAACTAATTTCCACTAACAAAGAATCGTAGTACTTACTTACCGTCGCCTGCAGTATGTATTTAGTGCTGTGCGCTGTGAGCTTGTTTACACGCGCATGTGTGTGCGTACTTAAAATGCCCGCAGCGCTCCGCGAATGAGATAAATTGGCTTCGCTTTTTTCGTCCGTTACATACGTACTTGCAATAGAAAATTTTTTTCACATAGCACCTATACCCGTACACAAGTTCGGGTTCTATGTGCGACCAGTCAGTATAGTTGCTCGTGCGGAATCTGTTCTCTCGCGCTCCGTTTTCTTTCTGCTCGTTGCTCCGCTGTTGCGACGCCAAACGATAGACACTTCCTCTCTCGCGCTCTTTTGGTCTTACTTCTCACTACCACTAACTTACACTTTCACCATTTGCTTTGCTTTTTTCCTTCAACGCTTTTTTTTTTCGCGCTTTTTATTGATTTCGCTATAAAAGAAATGCAGTACAAAGCCACTTCTACACTCCCTTTTCAATTTTATCACTCAGATTTATTTAAACAACTTTTGTATCCCCGCACTTTATTCTCCCTTTCGCAACCGCACTATACCCAACACCAACCAGCTATCAGCGATTAATCAGCCTGATGCCGTTCCCAAACACTTCACGTATCGGCAAATTACACTTCCCCGCTGCAATCGACAGCGTATCACCACTGCTTCTGCACTTTTCCCAGCACTTTTTACCTTTTCCTTAATCACTTTAGCTGAGCTTTATCAGCAAATTTCACAAAACTCGATCACTGCACTTATCTACCGATCACGTAGCAACTTATTCGCGCCGGTCACTTGTAAACGCATCCGCTCTGTTCAACGGTTCAACTCGAATTGTACGACAAGGAAAAATATCTGTGCAAAAATCTGTCCAATGCAAAACAATGAGAGTGAAAGAGATAGAGAGTCATTTTACTGACTATTTCCGTCTCTTTCACTCTCATGTAAAAGCTCAAAAATCTGTTTAATCTGTGTAATTTGGTGAAAATCTGTATTCTATGCATACAGATTCTGTACAGGTGATTTCTTTCAAATATCTGTTAAACACAGAATAATCTGTGCATGTGGCAACCCTGGCTGACATCATCACGATCTGATATGCTAGCACCTAGGGGTTTCTAGTAAGGCGTAAAAGTGCGTAGTAATCAGAGATTACTTTTGTAATCATTTACGAATTAATTAGGTAATCAATGGTAATCCGTAGGGTAATCAATGATAATCTTAAGTAATCATTGGTAATCAAGATTAATTTATAGTAATCACAAGAGATTGATTACTGGTAATCAGAGGTAATCAGTAAAGTAATCAAAAGTAACTTTTTTCGAAGGTGCGTAGTAATCATTGCTGTTGGAAATCCC